>NC_083288.1:46046165-46397970 GCF_963506605.1 Zootoca vivipara
AACAGAGAAGGGAGGAAAAATGAGACTTTGGTTTCCATTTGTTTTCCTTTCAGCAGTTTTGGGAGGTAATTCTTATTTTCAAATAAAGAGGACTGCTACATTCTATAGTAAATATATAGTGATTCTTTCTTTTTCTCAAAAATGAATGTATTTTGTTCCAGGTGTCCAATCTGAAGTCCAACTGGTGGAATCTGGTGGGGATGTCCTGGAGACTCCCTCCGCCTCTCTTGTCGAGGCTCCGGGTTCACCTTCAGCGATGCTGGCATGCACTGGGTGAGACAGGCTCCTGGAAAGGGTCTGGAATGCGTGGCATGGATACACTCTGATAGTGGATAAATATATTATGACAACTCTGTGAAAGGGCGCTTCACCATTTCCAGAGACAACCCTGCAGCTATGCTGTATCTGCAAATGGACAATCTGAAACCAGAACATACCGCTCTGTATTACTGTGCAGCAAACACAGTGAGAGGAAGTGAATCGTAAGCCAGACAAAAACCTCATATGCCAGCTGCTTTGACTGATTCAGCTGCAACAACAACAGATGAAACAAAAAGTTTGGAGAAGGGATATGAATGGCTTGTTGTGTACCAACGTATTTTCAGCTAGTTACATTGTGTTGAGACCAATGGGATCATGTGGCATTAAGTCCAAGACCATGCGTCACTTCCTACAATATGGGAACTCTCAGGAGAATTCTAGGCTGTATTCAGAAATCAGTTCCCCCAGCAATTCCTTTCCTAATAAGTTTTCAATGTGTCCTTTCACACAATGTAAAATCCACTTCTGGAAATCAAGCAGAATCATTTCTTTATTAATTGCTTCCATAAGATATCTGTTTGAAACCCCGTTAACTCGAGGAATCGTGACAGATTTATGCTGTTGTTTTCCCATCATGTTCACACATCACCTCATGTGATGAAATTTGGGGGAAGAAATGGAATTCTGGTATACCATTATTTCTCACCATTTCCATGAGCGAATCATAACAGAACAGAGGCATGCCTGCCCATGAAGGTTGGTGACCTATCCAATGATATCCACTGTTGTGAATGAAATTCAACACTTTTTGTGATTTCTGCCTGGACACTGCTTCCTGCTGCAGCATTCCAGCTATGTCTGGGAAAATCCAGATGCATGGCACCCCTAATGTTACTTTCACTCATCATGTGCCTTCTGCCCTTTTATGTGCATTTTTGGACACATAAACTGGCTGCATTTCAAAATGAGGAGAAATCTGAATTTCAGAGGATGGCTGTTCATGCTGGAAACAGAAAGTGCAAATTAGTTTGCTTCTCCTTTAAGGACAAACTCAATATAATACACCCTCCATCCCTACTCATTAGTACTGTATAAGCACAAAGACCTGTGTTTCTCTATTTCAATTAGCCAGACACTTGTGTTGTTGTTGTTTAGTTGTTTAGTCTTGTTCCGATTCTTCGTGACCCCATGGACCAGAGCACGCCAGGCACTCCTGTCTTCCGCTGCCTCCCGCAGTTTGGTCAGACTCATGTTGGTAGCTTCGAGAACACTGTCCAACCATCTTGTCCTCTGTTGTCCCCTTCTCCTTGTGCAATCTTTCCTAACATCAGGGTCTTTTCTAGGGAGTCTTCTCTTCTCATGAGGTGGCCAAAGTACTGGAGCCTCAGCTTCAGGGTCTGTCCTTCCAGGGAGCACTCAGGGCTGATTTCCTTCAGAATTGATAGGTTTGATCTTCTTGCAGTCCATGGGACTCTCAAGAGTCTCCTCCAGCACCATAATTCAAAAGCATCAATCCTTCGACGATCAGCCTTCCTCATGGTCCAGCTCTCGCTTCCATACATCACTACTGGGAAAACCATAGCTTTACTATACAGACCTTTGTCGACAAGGTAATGTCTCTGCTTTTTAAGATGCTGCCAGACACTATCACTGCCCTAAACACATCCAGAGATAGAACAGCTGGATAACTTTCCAGTTACTTCAGAGCACAGGGGAGAAGGGCGAAAAATGACACAGTGCCTTCAGATTGTTTTGCTTTCAGCAGTTTTGGGAGGTTCAAATGTTCAAATATGTTCAAATAAAGAGGACTAGTACATTCCATGGTTAAATTGAAGCAGTTTGTTTAGTAGTGTGGCATAGCGGTTAGTGGGTTGGACAGGGAGCTGAGAGACCAGAGTTCAAATCGGTACGAGGCGATTTGGGCCAGTAACTGCCTTTCATCCTAACCTTCCTTACAGGGTTTATTATGAGGGGCTGTACTCCTGAGCTCCTTGGAAAAAAGGGTGGGACATAAATGCAAGAGAATATATTGCACTAGTTTACTTGGCATATATATATATATATATATATATATATATATATATATATATATATATATATGCCAAGTAAACTAGTGCAATAATTCCCACCTCTCAATTCACTTTGTATTGTTGCATTTCCATTTTTGGACATAAGGCCTGAGGGCTCAGACTTGAGCATAGCTAGAATAAACCAGGGTCACTCTCATTTTCTAAATAATAATGATAATATTATCAAATTTCTGCACCACCCTTCGTTCAAAGCTCAGAGCGCAGCTCACCACAATAAACACAAATAAATAGCATAGTAACAAACAAAAAAAATTCTGCCCACAGTTTAAAAGACCATAGATTGTTTATTCAACCAAAGGCTTGGAAGAAGAGGAAATGCTTCTGCCTGGTACTTACTTGCTTATTTTATTTTTAAATGAAGTGTGTTTTTATCCTTATGTCTCTTTCCAATTTTGAAAAACAGAAATAGTGCCCAAGGCAAAAGACAATCTAAGATTTGTGAGGGGTATCACAGAGAAAAAAACTCCTCAAAATGCCAGTACCAGCCAAAATGAGGGCTTATAAAAATTCTCTTTCTGCTGCTTTCTGGTGGTGGAAAAAAAACGGACCCATAAAAGGGTGTGTGTGGCCCGGAGGGCTTCTTTAAATGACAGAGCCACTTCCCACTAGTAGAGGCAGTGCTTTGAGCATATTATCAGTTTAGATCATCTCTCTTTATCTGATTCCCACCACCAGATGCAAAGTTGATGCAAATTCCCTGTCCGAAAGGCTTTCTATTTAAATAGCTCCACCCACACCAAGTCTCCAGATGCTCAGCTGGACCAAATTAGTTGCCAATCCAGAGGGAGGTGTTTCTCTCTGCAAACAATGAAGGCCCCTTTTCTGTTCCTCTCTTTGTTAGCAGTGCCGCTGTGTGAGTATTTTCCATGTAAACATTTAAAAAATTCAAATGTTACAGATGGACAAATTGCATGGTAACCAAAGTATTGTTGTTTGCTTTAGATGTCCACTGCAGTGTCCAGCTTGTGGAATCTGGACCAGGAATTGTGAAACCTGGAGGGTCCCTGAGACTAACCTGCACTGTCACTGGGGGTTCTGTCAAAAAAAAATACTGGGAATGGGTCCGACAGGCTTCCGGAAAAGGACTGGAATGGATGGGACAGATAGACTGGTCTGGCAGCGAATGGAGATTATACTACAACCCATCCATCCAAAACCGAATCACCCTGAGTGCCGATTCCTCCACAAATACATACAATCTGGAGCTGAGATCTGTGACAGCTGCAGACACGGCTATATATTATTGTGCCCGAAGACACAGTGAGAAAAACCAAAGGAGAAACTGTACAAAAAGGCAGAAGCATCTGTTACTGGGGTGAAGTGTAGTAGCAGCTCCTAAAATTCTTTCTATTTCTCACAAGGGGGCAGCAGTGATTTAAAGACTAAGAAGCCATTGACCAAAACTGAAATAAACATACAAAAATCAAATGTTTCAGATGGACAAATTGCATGGTAACCAAAGTCTTGTTGTTTGCTTTAGATGTCTACTGCAGTGTCCAGCTTGTGGACTCTGGACCAGGAATTGTGAAACTTGGAGGGTCCCTGAGACTAACCTGCACTGTCATTGGGGATTATGTCCAAAAAAGTTACTGGGAATGGGTCTGACAGGCCCCCGGAAAAGGACTGGAATGGATGGGACAGATAGACTGGTATAAAAGCAAATGGGACTTGTATGACAAGACCGAATCACCCTGAGTGCCGATTCCTCCACAAATACATACGATCTGGAGCTGAGACCTGTGACAGCTGAAGACACAGCTATATATTATCAAGCAGAAATGAACACACACACACCCCCCCAAAAAAGAGAGAGAGTTGAGGATGAGGCAAGGGGTGGGCATGTGGACCTTCTAGGTGCATTCAGAGGACCCACATCAAGCAACTGAGGGTTCATGACAGAAATTGATCTAAGCACATATACAAACATCTTTTTTATGAACCATCTACAAAGAAGTTATATATAAAGAGTCACACCACAGCTTTTCTTCCAATTTAAACACTACTTTATAGCAGACTGACCTAAGTACATTGAAACCTATTTCAGAATATGAAAAAAGAATGTATGCACAATTTTTGAAATCAGCATATCCCAATGATAAAATAAGTGCAAAAATCAGGGGCAGACTGTGGTCTTTCAAATTGCAGCGGTGCCCTGGGTAAGCCCAAAATTTGGTGGCTGCAACCTCTCACCTCCCGTTCTGCTCAATTCACAATATCATAACAAGTAGTCGTGGCCGAGTGGTTAAGGCGATGGACTAGAAATCCATTGGGGTCTCCCCGCGCAGGTTCGAATCCTGCCGACTACGATGCTTTATTGGGGGGTTGGACTGGATGGCCCTTGTGATCTCTTCCAACTCTATGATTCTATGATAAGCGTCACATCCTGTGGCGCCCTGTAGGCTCGGCACCCACTACTGCAGACACAGTTGCACTGCCTGAAATCCACCTCCGCAAAAATTTGTATAACCAAAACCAGAACCAATGTTGTCAATGTGTTGTTCTTTTTATCCTGAGCTGTATGTAAATGGAGGGGCAGCTTCCTGTTTAAAGGAGTCAAGCCCTCTTTTGCCCCAGCTCCATCCACACCTGAAACCCCTGTGTGATTGAGATCACTTTCAACCTTTCCCAATACAACTAGGGGAATGATGTGTTTCCTTCAATTAGTTTGCTTTATGTTTAGGGGTACTCTCATTTTGACTCAAGAAAATCACCATTTTATAATTTAAATTGGGGAAAATAAATACAGTAAATGGATGGAAGTACAAAGATTCACAAAATGTATAGGGGTGTGCATACCCCCCCCCCCGAAAAAAGCACTGGAAAGGGAAATACATAAAGCAATGGAAACTTCATTAAAATCATATCATTTCTGTGCATTGAACTATCCTTCTTTGAACTATCATTGATGCTTGCCCATCTGGAAGAGAGTCAACAACAATAACAAAACAACAGCAGCAGCAACAACAACAACAACATATTTACACCCCATCCATCTAGCTGGGTTTCCCCAGCCACACTGGGGAATATTAAGTTGTGGCCTTTCCTTCATTCATCATTTGTTTCTTATTGAGATTATTATTAAATATTGGGCACATTAAAGCCTTTGGATGAATAAAAGCTCGGCACCCACTACTGGCAAGATGATGGAAGTGTGGATGGAAGTACCAGGGTTAACCACATACCCACCTCCTTCCTGCCCACAGTACGCTGGAGGGGTATGTGGGTGGGATGATGCCGGAAGAAGGAGAGGAAAAACTCCAAGCAAAAAGGGGTCCCTGTCCCTTTAAAGCAGCAATACTGATGTAGAATAGAATGCCCCTATTTGCATCTGAGGAACATTGGAGGGTATGGAAAGGACTGGAGAGTTTTTCTAGTTTGTACAGCTCGAAACCGCAATCCCCCAAAGACCACTTCCCCCCATAAAACGGATCTGGATTCTGTGTACATCGTCTGAGGCCCTTCCTAGTTTGCCTCTTCCATGTGAGGACTAGAAGATAGCAATAGGACACTTGAAGGGTCTGCAAGTCATGAGTTTGGTATAAGCCTAAGCAGATCGGCAAAATTATACAATTATTTATTGGAATGGGAGCTGAAAGATGAGGTAGTAAAAGCAACTATGATCAAATGGGCACAAGATATCGGGAGACCCATACATAGCAACCAATGGGAGAAATTATGGAAAGAGGGATGGAGCTTTACGGCATGTGCAAGAATAAAAGACAATATGTTAAAATTAATGTACAGATGGCATTTGACCCCGGAAAGAATAGCTAAGATTTATAAAGCAAGTTCGGATAAATGCTGGAAATGTAAAGAAAAAAACAGGAAATTATTACCATTGTTGGTGGCAGTGCAAAAAAGTTAGGGAATTCTGGAATTTGGTATATGAAAAATTAAAAAAGATGCTAAAAATAACATTTGATAAAAAGCCAGAATTATTCTTATTAAGTATGGTGACAGAGAACATCCCAGAGGACAGGAAAAACATCCTTCTCTATGCAGCCGCGGCAGCAAGACTCCTCATTGCCCAACATTGGAAAGGGGAGAGAGTGCCATCCATTCTAGAATGGCAGGAGAAATTAGTGGAGTTTATGAACCTCTCAAAAATGACGGCAGCAATTCGGAACACGCCCAAACAAATTTGTAAAAAAGAATGGAAGTATGTTGAGGATTTTTTTAGGAAAGAAGGAATGAAAGTAGATTTGGTGATTTGTTTAGATTGAAAGATATAAAAGGGAAATTCTGAAAATATATGTAAATAATAGGAAAATATATGTAAATAACAGCTGAGGTAAAGTGAGTCAAAAGAAATGATGCAAAGGAAAGCAGTATCCAGAGTAACAGGAAGTATTTTAGATTTGAGCTTTTCTTTCTTTTTTCTTTTTTCCCTCTTCTTACCTTCTCCTTTTCCCCCTTCCGCTCCCCTTTTCTTTCTACTATTATGAATATTAATTTATGATTGATATGTTTAACACAGAATAGGCTATTTGAAGTACTTGATATGTTTTTCAGATTACCCTGTTCGTGTGTTCTCTCTTATTTCAATTTCACCCATTCGACTGAATGATGTTTATTTGATTATATTTTCATAATTTGCTTATATTTTGCTTATAATTTGCTTATAATTTGCTTACTTGCTTATTTGTTTATTTATTCATTTTTCTGGATTATTCATTAGTTTATGATTTATGTAATCTTTTAAACAATGAAATAAAGTTTCTTTTTTTAAAAAAAAAAGGAGTGTGTGTGTGGCCCGCAGGACTTCTTTAAATTATGGACCTACTTCCCACTGGTGGAGGCAATGCTTTGACCATGTTATCAGTTTAGATCAGGCATCCGCAAACTGCGGCCCTCCAGATGTTTTGGACTACAATTCCCATCTTCCCCGACCACTGGTCCTGTTAGCTAGGGATCATGGGAGTTGTAGGCCAAAACATCTGGAGGGCCGCAGTTTGGGGATGCCTGGTTAAGATCATCTCTCTTTATCTGATTCCCGCCACTAGATGCAAAGTTAATGCAAATTCCTGTCCAAGAAGCTTTCTATTTAAATATCCCCACCCACACCAAGTCTCCAGATCCTTAGGTGGACCAAATTAGTTGTCAATCCAGAGGGAGGAGTTTCTCTCTGCAAACAATGAAGGCCCCCTTTCTTTTCCTTTCTTTGTTAGCAGTGCCGCTGTGTGAGTATTTTCCAGGTAAACATTACCAAAAAATCAAATGTTTCAGATGGACAAATTACACGGTAACCAAAGTCTTGTTGTTTGCTTTAGATGTCCACTGTAGTGTCCAGCTTGTGGAATCTGGACTAAGGATTGTGAATCCTGGAGGGTCCCTGAGACTAACCTGCACTGTCACTGGGGATTCTGTCAAGAGTAATTACGGTGAATGGGTCCGACAGGCTCCCGGAAAAGGACTGGAATGGATGGGCCAGATAGAATGGGTTATCCTCAAATGGAGCTTATACTACAACCCATCACTACAAAACCGAATCACCCTGAGTGCCGATTCCTCCACAAATACATACGATCTGGAGCTGAGATATGTGACAGCTGCAGACATGGCTATATATTATTGTGCCTGCCGGACACACAGTGAGATAAACCAAAGGAGAAACTGTACAAAAAGGTGGAGGCAACTGTTACTGGGATGAAGTTTAGGAGCATCTTCTAAGATTCTTTCTGTTTCTCACAAGGGGGCAGCAGTGATTTAAAGACCAAGAAGCCATTGACCACAACTGAAATAAAGCCTTGTGTGATGTTCTGCGGTTACAGCTGTGAGCCTGACTATTGTTTCCTCAGCTGCCTCAACTTCACTGGTTGCGTGAGAGTTTGATTCCAAAACTGCATTTTGCAGTGCTAAAACATACCATAGAACTTGTGATATTACTTTGCAATAATCCCTCCCCCCAGAACAAGTTGAGGGGTAGGCAAGGCAAGTTGATGGGCCTGGAGACCTTCTAGGTGTATTTTGAGGACCCACAGGGGTCCCCAAACCTCTAATTGTGAACCACTGCATCAAGCAATTGAGAGTTCATACGACAGAAATTGATCCATGCACTTGTATTTACATATTTTTTATTAGTCATCTGCAAAGATGTTATGCAGAGTCACGCCACAGCTTTTCTTCCAATTTAAACATTACTTTATAGCAGACTGACCTAAGTACATTGAAACTTATTTCAGAATATGGATTAAGAATGCATGCACCATTTATGAAATCACCATACCCAGATGATAAAATAAGTGCAAAAATCAGAGGCAGACTGTGTTCTTTCAAATTTCAGTGGTGCCCTGGGTAAGGCAAAAATTTGGTGGCCCCCACCTCTCACCTATTCTGCTTAATTCACTATATCATAGTTGTCACATCCTGCAGCACCCCCTAGGCTCGGCACCCACTGCGGCAGACACAGCTGAGCTGCCTGAAATCCACCTCCGCAAAAATCAATATGACCAAAACCAGAACCAAAGATGTCAGTGTGTTGCTCTTTTTATTCTGAGCTGGATGTAAATGGAAGGACAGCTTCCTGTTTAATGAAGTTGAGCCCTCTTTTGCCACAGCTCGATCCACACCTGAAACCCCTGTGTGATCGAGATCACGTTTAAGGCAACCTTTTCCAAAACAACTAGGGGAATGGTGTGTTTCCCTCAATTAGTTTGCTTTTTGGCAGTATTCCGAGGTTATTGTTTTGTTGTTACATCCAGTTCGGTGCATAATTTCTTATACTGGCTGCAGTATAAGGGATGATACCTTAGATTAGAAATATCATTCATCCTGTGCTTAAAATCAAAGCTCCATCTCTACTCCATTCCAGCCTCCACTAGCCTCAGGCTGTTTGCTGGAAACCAACAAAAAACACACATCCTTTCTCTACAGCCTCCTGTCACTTGTGTGCTCCAGCTCCCATTTGCTTTCTGTAGCAGTGTGGGATGGAAAACCCCTCCCTCTCCCTTTGGCAAGCTGATGGAAGTGTGGATGGAAGTACCAGGGTTAACCACATACCCACCCCCTTCCTGCTCACAGTTCTCTGGAGGGGTATGTGGGTGGGATGATGCCGGAGGAGGGAGAGGAGAAACTACAGGCAAAAAGGGTCCCTGTTCCTTTAAAGCAGCAATACTGATGTATAATAGAATGCCCCTATTTCCATCCGAGGAACGTTGGAGGGTATGGAAAGGACTGGAGAGGTTTTCTACTTTCTACAGGTCGAAACTGCAATCCCTCAAGGACCACTTCCCCCCATAAGACGGATCTGGATTCTGTGTACATCATCTGAGACCCTTCCTAGTTTGCCTCTTCCATGTGAATACTAGGAGATGGCAATAGGACATGTGTTTGGTATAAGCTTAAGCAGATTGGCTCAGTCAAAGCCCCGTGTTGCTCTTTTATCCTGAGCTGCATGTAAATGCAGAGGCAGCTTCCTGTTTAAAGCAGCAACACACTCTCTGCCCAGCCTACACTCAGAGGTAGAACTGCTGAAACAATTTCCAGTCAGTTCCTCTCACAGCAAAAGAGGGAAACAAACATGGCAATTTGGCTTCAATTTGTTTTTGTTTCAGCAGTTTTGGGAGGTAATGCTATTCCAGCTTTAAACAAACATGACTAGAGTAATCTAAACAAAATTTTAAAATTCCTTCCCATAGCACCTTAGAGACCAACTAAGTTTATCTCTAAGGTGCTACTGGAGGGAATTTTAAAATTTAGTTTCGACTACGGCAGACCAACACCTTCCTGTAATTAGTATAATCTAGGGCTTCGTATGTAGCAGATCCTTTAAATATGGCTTTCTCCCCTTTCTAGGTGTCCAATCAGCAGTCCAGCTGGTAGAGTCTGGAGGGGATGTCAAAAGGCCTGGGGAGTCCCTCCGCCTCTCCTGTCGAGCTTCTGGATTCACCTTCAGCGACTACTGGATGAGCTGGGTGCGACAGGCTCCTGGGAAGGGACTGGAATGGGTTGCAAGGATAAGCAGTGGTGCAGGCAGCTCACAATATTATGCGGACTCAGTGAAAGGGCGCTTCACCATCTCCAGAGACAACCCTTCAAACATGCTGTATCTGCAAATGAACAACCTGAAACCTGAGGACACTGCTGTTTATTACTGTGCAAGAGACACAGTGAAAGGAATTGAATCTGCAGCCAGACAAAAACCTTCCTTTGCCAGCTGTCTGCACTGGTTCAGCTGCAACCACAAAGAACTAAATGAAGAAGTTTGGAGAAGGAAGATAAATTGAAGATTAATTGTCTTGATTTTGTTGGCAGAAATGAGGCACCATGCCTAGTGTTCAAAATGGAATGCTCAGAGAAAGCCTGGGCTACATTCAGACACCACTTTATTCTATTTCCCCAGCAATTCATTTCCGACTAAGTTCAACTTCTTATGTGATCTTTTTATACAATGTAAAATTCATTTCTGGTAATCTACCAGAATCTTGTTGAAGTTTAGTGCTCATTCCTATATTAATGGCTTCCATGAAATGTGTGTTTGCATGTTTGCAACTCTGTTAGCTCAGAGGATTGTGGCACATTTGAGCTATAATTTCCCTGCTGTTTAATGGCTTACAAAATGGGATGAAATTTGGGGGAAGAATTCTGAAATACCATGTTAGCTAGTTTTGGTGGGGATAGAGATGGACAGTTAAATTCCACTTTGCCCCAGAGTGTCCCTGTTTCCAACTTTACAGTCCCACCTTCCTGCTTTGTGTGTATATGAAGCAGTGCAGGACTTACTGCTCCTGGCAGACAATCTATGTAATGGACACAAGGGCAGGGTCAAGTTAATTTGGTTGGAAATAAAAGCAAGCCGTTTTATGACATGATGACTGAGCACACAGACTTGAGCACAGCTGGAATATCCAGGCTCACTTTCATTACTCTTTTTATACTAATATCAAATTTCTACACCACCCCACATCTGAAAATCACAGGATGGCTCACATTGGCAGTGTGTGGCCCCAGCCAAGATGAGGGCTTATAAAAATTCTCTTCCTGCTGCTTTCTGGTTGTGGGAAAGCAAGAGATCCATAGGAGTGTGTGTGTGGCTCGCAGGACTTCTTTAAATTACGGACCCACTTCCCACTGGTGGAGGCAATGCTTTGACCATGTTATCAGTTTAGATCAGGCATCCCCAAACTTCAGCCCTCCAGATGTTTTGGACTACAATTCCCATCTTCCCCGACCACTGGTCATGTTAGCTAGGGATCATGGGAGTTGTAGGCCAAAACATCTTGAGGGCCGCAGTTTGGGGATGCCTGGTTTAGATCATCTCTCTTTATCTGATATCCGCCACGAGATGCAAAGTTGATTCAAATTCCTGTCCAATAAGCATTCTATTTAAATAGTTCCACCCGCACCAAGTCTCCAGATGCTCAGCTGGACCAACTTAGTTGTCAATCCAGAGGGAGGAGTTTCTCTCTGCAAACAATGAAGGCCCCCTTTCTTTTCCTTTCTCTGTTAGCAGTCCCGCTGTGTGAGTAACTTTCAGGTAAACATAATAATAAAAAAATCAAGTGTTACGGATGGACAAATTACATGGTAACCAAAGTCTTGTGGTTTGCTTTAGATGTCTACTGCAGTCTCCAGCTTGTGGAATCTGGATTAAGGATTGTGAATCCTGGAGGGTCCCTGAGAATAACCTGCACTGTCACTGGGGATTCTGTCAAGAGTAATTACGGTGAATAGGTCCGACAGACTCCCGGAAAAGGACTGGAATGGATGGGCCAGATAGAATGGGTTATCCTCAAATGGAGCGTATACTACAACCCATCACTACAAAACCGAATCACCCTGAGTGCCGATTCCTCCACAAATACATACGATCTGGAGCTGAGATCTGTGACAGCTGCAGACATGGCTATATATTATTGTGCCTGCAGGACACACAGTGAGATAAACCAAAGGAGAAACTGTACAAAAAGGGAGGAAGCATCTGTTACTGGGATGAAGTTTAGGAGCATCTTCTAAGATTCTTTCTGTTTCTCACAAGGGGGCAGCAGTGATTTAAAGACTAAGAAGCCACTGACCACAACTGAAATAAAGCCTTGTGTGATGTTCTGTGGTTACAGCTGTGAGGCTGACAACTGTTTCCTCAGCTGCCTCAACTTCACTGGCTGCATGAGAGTTTGATTCCAAAACCGAATTTTGCAGTGCTAAAACAGACCATAGAACTTGTGATATTACTATGCAATACCCCCCCCCCGAACAAGTTGAGGGGAAGGCAAGGCAAGTTGATGGGCCTGCAGACCTTCTAGGTGTATTCCGAGGACCCACAGTGGTCTCCAAACCTCTAATTGTGAACCACTGCATCAAGCAATTGAGAGTTCATACGACAGAAATTGATCCAAGCACTTCTACACACATATTTTTTATTAGTTATCTGCAAAGATGTTATGCATAAAGAGTCACACCACAGCTTTTCTTCCAATTTAAACATTACTTTATAGCAGACTGACCTAAATACATTGAAACTTATTTCAGAATATGGATTAAAAACTTGCACCATTTATGAAATCACCATACCCAGATGATAAAATAAGTGCAAAAATCAGAGGCAGACTGTGTTCTTTCAAATTTCAGTGGTGCACTGGGTAAGGCCAAAATTTGGTGGCCCCCACCTCTCACCTATTCTGCTTAATTCACTATATCATAGTTGTCACATCCTGCATCACCCCCTAGGCTCGGCACCCACTGCGGCAGACACAGCTGAGCTGCCTGAAATCCACCTCCGCAAAAATCAATATGACCAAAACCAGAACCAAAAATGTCAGAATGTTGTTGCTTTTTTATTCTGAGCTGGATGTAAATGGAGGGACAGCTTCCTGTTTAAAGGAGTTGAGCCCTATTTTGTCCCAGCTCCATCCACACCTGAAACCCCTGTGTGATTGAGATCACTTTCAAGGCAACATATCCCCAAACAACTAGGGGAATATTATGTTTACTTCAATTAGTTTGCTTTTTGGCAGTATTCAGAGTTTATTGTTGTGTTGTTACATCCAGTTCGGTGCATAATTTCTTATACTGACCCCAGTATAAGGGATGATACCTTAGATTAGAAATATCATTCATCCTGTGCTTAAAATCAAAGCTCCATCTCTACTCCATTCCAGCCTCCACTAGCCTCAGGCTGTTTGCTCGAAACCAACAAAAAACACACATCCTTTCTCTACAACCTCCTGTCACTTGTGTGCTCCAGCTCCCATTTGCTTTCTGTAGCAGTGTGGGATGGGAAAACCCACCCTCTCCCTTTGGTATGCAGATAGAAGTGTGGATGAAAGTATAATAATAATAATAATAATAATAATAATAATAATAATAATATTTATACCCCGCCCATCTGGCTGGGTTTCCCCAGCCACTCTGGGCGGCTTCCAACAGAAAAAAAAAATAATCGATTAAACATTAAAAGCCTCCCTAAGCAGGGCTGTCTTCAGATGTCTTCTAAAAGTCTGGGAGTTATTTTTCTCTTTGACATATGATGGGAGGGCATTCCACAGGGCGGGCGCCACTACCGAGAAGGCCCTCTGCCTGGTTCCCTGCAACTTGGCTTCTCGCAATGAGGGAACCGCCAGAAGGCCCTCAGTACTGGACCTCAGTGTCCAAGCAGAATGGTGGGGGAGGAGACGTTCCTTCAGGTATACCAGGCCAAGGCCATTTAGGGCTTTAAAGGTCAGCACCAACACTTTGAATTGTGCTCGGAAACGTAATGGGAGCCAATGTAGATATTTCAAGACCGGTGTTATGTGGTCTCGGCAGCCACTCCCAGTCTAGCTGCCACATTCTGGATTAGTTGTAGTTTCTGGGTCACATTCAAAGGTAGCCGCACGTAGAACACATTGTAGTAGTCCAAGAGGGAGATAACTAGAGCATGCACCACTCTGGCGAGACAGTCTGCAGGCAGGTAGGGTCTCAGCCTGCGTACCAGATGGTACGCAGCTGCCCTGGACACAGAATTTACCTGCGCCTCCATGGACAGCTGTGAATCCAAAATGACTCCAAGGCTGCGCACCTGGTCCTTCAGGGGCACAGTTACCCCATTCAGGACCTTGGAGTCCCCCACACCTGCCCGCATCCTGTCCCCCACAAACAGTACTTCTGTCTTGTCAGGATTCAACCTCAATCTGTTAGCCGCCATCCATCCTCCAACTGCCTCCAGACACTCACACAGGACATTCACTGCCTTCACTGGTTCTGATTTGAAAGAGAAGTAGAGCTGGGTATCATCCACATACTGATGAACACCCAGCCCAAACCCCCTGATGATCTCTCCCAGTGGCTGCATATAGATGTTAAAAAGCATGGGGGAGAAGACTTACCCCTTAGGCACCCCACAAGTGAGAGCCCAGGGGTCTGAACACTCACCCCCCACCCCCACTTTCTGAACTCGGCCCAGGAGGAAGGAGTGGAACCACTGTATAACAGGGTTAACCTCCTTCCTGCTCACAGTGCGCTGGAGGGGTATGTGGGTGGGACGATGCCGGAGGAGGAAGCGGAAAAACTCCAGGCAAAAAGGGTCCCTGTTCCTTTTGTTGTTGTTTAGTCGTTTAGTCGTGTCCGACTCTTCGTGACCCCATGGACCATAGCACGCCAGGCACTCCTGTCTTGCACTGCCTCCCGCAGTTTGGTCAAACTCATCTTCGTAGCTTCAAGAACACTGTCCAACCATCTTGTCTTCTGACGTCCCCTTCTCCTAGTGCCCTCAATCCTTCCCAACATCAGGGTCTTTTCCAAGGATTCTTCTCTTCTCATGAGGTGGCCAAAGTATTGGAGCCTCAGCTTCACGATCTGTCCTTCCAGGGTGCACTCAGGGCTGATTTCCTTAAGAATGGATAGGTTTGATCTTCTTGCAGTCCATGGGACTCTCAAGAGTCTCCTCCAGCACCATAATTCAAAAGGATCAATTCTTCGGCGATCAGCCTTCTTTATGGTCCAGCTCTCACTTCCATACATCCCTGTTCCTTTAAAGCAGCAATAATGATGTAGAATAGAATGTCCCTATTTCCATCTGAGGAATGTTGGAGGGTATGGAAAGGGCTGGAGATGTTTTGTGGTTTGTACAGCTTGGAACCGCAATAAGGACCACTTCTCTCCATAAAGCTGACCCTTGGTTTCTATGACATTCATCATCTGAGGCCCTTCCTAGTTTGCTTCTTCCATACCAAAATATAAACTTAGTTGGTCTTTAAGGTGCTACTGAAGGAATTTTTTTTATTTTGCTTCTTCCATGTAAGTTCCATAGCTGCCAAGTTATCCCTTTTTTTAAGGGAAATTCCCTTATGCTGAATAGGCTTCCTCGCAAGAAAAGGGAAAACTTGGCAGCTATGGTAAGTTCTAGAAGGTGGCAACACCAGAATGGGTCTTTTCTGCAGTGGCTCCCCATTTGTGGAATGCCCCCCCCCCCCGGCACCTCATTATTTATATTTTAGGCACCAGGCAAAAATGTTCCCATTCAACCAGGTCCTTGACTCTTTAATATTCTACAGCCTTTTAAATGTGTTGTTGTTGTTTTTTACTGTTTTGTTGCTTCGGTTTTTACTATTTGTTTGTGCTTTTAATTTGTATTTTTATCTTGTGAACAACTCTGAGATCTTTTGATGAAGGGCAGTATATAAATTAGATAGATAGATAGATGATAGATAGATAGATAGATAGATAGATAGATAGATAGATAGATAGATAGATAGATGTTGATCTGATGGGGGACACTGAGAAGCTGTATCAGGATTCCCTTGAAAACAGCAGGTGTGGCGGGTTCCAGGGACCAACTCCTGTTTTGGTTGAGTTGAGGGCCTTCTCTATAGTGGCAGCAGCCCTGTGGAACGCTTTCCCATCAAGGAAATAAACAACTATCTGACTTATAGAAGACATCTGAAGACAGCCCTGTTTAGGGAAGTTAATTTTTTTTTTTAATGTTCTGTTGAAAGCCACCCAGAGTGGCTGAGGAAATATTCTAACAAGACTCCCACCCTGGGCCTCAGATAAGCTCTGCCTGGGGCTGCTTCCAAGTCCATAACTTCCAACAATCCTCTAATGAAAATAGGGATATCCTAAGGAAAAGTGGGACATTCTGGGATCAAATCAGGAACCGAGATAGCTTTGGTCAAACTGGGACTGTCCCTGGGAAAGAGGGTCTGCAAGTCATGTGTTTGGTATAAGGCTAAACAGATCTGCTCCATCAAAGACCTGTGTTGTTCTTTTATCCTGAGCTGCATGTAAATGCAGAGGCAGCTTCCTGTTTTAAGCAGCAACACACTCTCTGCCCAGCCTACACTCAGAGATAGAACTGCTGAACCACTTTCCAGTCAGTTCTTCTCAGAGCAAAAGCGGGAAACAAACATGACACTTTGGCTTCAATTTGTTTTTGTTTCAGCAGTTTTGGGAGGTAATTTCATTCCTGCTTTGAACAAAGATGACTAGTAGTATATTTTAGGGCTTCATATGTAGCAGATCTTTTAAATATGACTTTCCCCCCTTTCTAGGTGTCCAATCAGCAGTCCAGCTGGTAGAGTCTGGAGGGGATTTCAAAAGGCCTGGAGAGTCCCTCCGTCTCTCCTGTCGAGCCTCCGGGTTCAACTTTGGGGGCTATACCATGATCTGGGTACGACAGGCTCCTGGAAAGGGACTGGAATGGTTGGCATGGATACGCTATGATAGTGGAGAAATATACTATGACAACTCTGTGAAAGGGCGCTTCACCATCTCCAGAGACAACCCTTCAAACATGCTGTATCTACAAATGAGCACTCTGAAACCAGAGGACTCAGCTGTTTATTACTGTGCAAGAGACACAGTGAAAGGAAGTGAATCTGAAGCCAGACAAAAACCTTCCTTTGCCAGCTGTCTGGACTGGTTCAGCTAAAACCACAAAGAACTAAATGAAGAAGTTTGGAGAAGGAAGATGAACGGAAGATAATTTGTATTGATATTGTTGACACAAATGAGGCATCATGCCTAGTGTTCAAAATGATATGCTCTGGGTCACTTTCATTTATTTGTTTTTAATACTAGTATCAAATTTCTACACTACCTCTTACCCAAAAATCACAGTGTGGCTCACATTGGCAGAGGGTGACCCCAGCCAAGGTGAGGGCTTGCAAAAATTAATCTTCCTGCTTCTTTCTGGTGGTGAGAAAGCAAGGAACCCATAAAAGGGTGTGTGTCTCCCGGAGGGCTTCTTTATGTGAACCACTTTAAATGAAGGAACCACTTCCTGCTTCCAGAAGCAGTGCTCTCAGTATATTCTCAGTTTAGACCATCTCTCTATATCTGATTCCCGCCACTAGATGCAAAGTTGATGCAAATTCCTGTCCAAGAAGCTTTCTATTTAAATATCCCCACCCACACCAAGTCTCCAGATCCTCAGCTGGACCAAATTAGTTGTCAATCCAGAGGGAGGAGTTTCTCTCTGCAAACAATGAAGGCCCCCTTTCTTTCCCTTTCTTTGTTAGCAGTGCCGCTGTGCGAGTATTTTCCAGGTAAACATTAAAAAAACCCAAATGTTTCAGATGGACAAATTGCATGGTAACCAAAGTCTTGTTGTTGGCTTTAGATGTCTACTGCAGTATCCAGCTTGTGGAATCTGGACCAAGGATTGTGAATCCTGGAAGGTCCCTGAGACTAACCTGCACTGTCACTGGGGACTCTGTCGAAAACAGCTACTGGGAATGGGTCTGACAGGCTCCCGGAAAAGGACTGGAATGGATGGGACAGATAGGCTGGTCTGGCAGCGAATGGAATTTATAGTACAACCCATCCCTCCAAGGCCGAATCACCCTGACTGCCGATGCCTCCAGAAATACAGATCTGGAGTTGAGATCTGTGACAGCTGCAGACACGGCTATATATTATTGTGCCCAAAGACACAGTGAGAAAAACCAAAGGAGAAACTGTACAAAATGTTGGAGGCATCTGTTACCGGGATGAAGTGTAGGAGCCGCTCCTAAAATTCTTTCTATTTCTCACAAGGGGGCAGCAGTAATTTAAAGACTAAGAAGCCATTGACCAAAAAGCCTTGTGTGGTGTTTTGTGGTTACAGCTGTGAGCCTGACTCTTGTTTTCTCAGCTGCCTCAACTTCACTGGCTGCATGAGAGTTTGACTCCCCAAGATACATTCTCACAACTTTCTATTCAGAACCAAGAAAACCTTAGAAATATATATATAAATAGTCCTGTAGAACCAAGAAAACATTGCCATCACCACCCCCACCATCATTTCCCAATGCATCTACTAGTTAGAATTTCTATTCTGTTCCATACTTTCCAGCTCTGTGGCACATACTCCAAAAGGATCAGAAAGGGGAGATTCAAATCTTTGTAAAATTTTGTGTTAAAACTATGCTAATTCATATCTGTAGATGTACATTCAGAAGTCATAGCTATAAAATTAATAGCACTACAGTGCAGCTCACCATTGTGTCTGTATATATATATATATATATATAAAACTGAACCTTTAAGTTGAAACTGCCTTCCTGCCTCATACATTGAATACATTGAATCCATTTTTCCAGCCACATTCCTCCCCATAAATACAAGTCCACTATCTCTCAAGCTGTGTCTACTGTGAGTGCAAAGGGACAACCCATCAGCCATGCTGTATCTGCAAATGAAGAGTCTGAAACCAGAGGACACGGCTGTTTATTACTGTGCAAGATTACACAGTGAGAGGCAGTCTGGCAAAAAACAACCTCTTTTTGCTCAAGGCAGTGCTCTAACTTGTTTCTGTAGGGCAAAACTGATGGTGGGAACAAGGAGCAGGGACATGAGTCAGGACATGAGAAGATATTTGGACTTTTGAGACCAAAGCTCCACCTAATTGGATTAACAGGTGCTAGAACAGACCTGTTGCTCTAGCAACCTTGGGGACATGCACAGAGCCGACATTGCCTGCCCGCCGCCACTTGTAAGGGCCGCTGCCGCTTAGAAGTAAGTACACACGAGAAGTAAACGGCCTCACAAGTGCGCCTGCGTGGAGACAGAGCGTGCTCGCTTGCGAGCACGGGGCTATCTCATGCGTCCTCTGGATTCTCTCGCGAGAGCTGCTCCGAACGCTGAGAGGCTGAGCTCCCTTACGCGCTGGCCAACGTGCTCCGTCTCTGCGCTCCAAGTCCCAACGGCTGTCCGTGGGGCACATGCGCAGTAGCGCAATCCCACGGACACAGGGACTGGACGCAGAGACACTTGCACTTCATTATATAGGATTATTTATTATTATTATTATTATTATTATTATTATTATTATTATTATTATTATTATTTACTATTCTAAGAAGACTTCCACCCTGGGCCTCAGATAAGCTCTGCCCGAGGCTGCTTCCAAGCCCACACCTTCCACCATTTCTCTGATGAAAATAGGGATATCCAAAAGAAAAGTGGGACATTCTGGGATCAAATCAGGAACTGAGATAGCTTTTGTAAAACTGGGACTGTCCCTGGAAAATAGGGTCTCCAAGTCATGTGTTTGGTATAAGGCTAAACAGATCTGCTCAGTCAAAGACCTGTGATGTTCTTTTATCCTAAGCTGCATGTAAATGCAGAGGCAGCTTCCTGTTTAAAGCAGCAACACACTCTCTGACCAGCCTACACTCAGAGATAGAACTGCTGAAGCAGACCAAAACCTTCCTTTGCCAGCTGTCTGGACTGGTTCAGCTGCAACCACAAAGAACTAAATGAAGAAGTTTGGTGAAGGAAGACAAACTAAAGATAATTTGTATTGATTTTGTTGACACAAGTGAGGCACCATGCCTAGTGTTCAAAATGGAATGCTGAGGGTCACTTTCATTTATTTATTTTTAATACTAATATCAAATTTCTACACTGCCTCTCATCCAAAAATCACAGGATGGCTCACATTGACAGAGGGTGACCCCAACCAAGATGAGGGCTTGCAAAAATTCTCTTCCTGCTGCTTTCTGGTGGTGAGAAAGCAAGGATCCCATAAAAGGGTACGTGTCTCCCGGAGGGCTTCTTTATGTGAACCACTTTAAATGAAGGAACCACTTCCTGCTTCCAGAAGCAGTGCTCTCAGCATATTCTCAGTTTACATCATCTCTCTTTATCTGATTCCCGCCACTAGATGCAAAGTGGATGCAAATTCCCTGTCCAAAAAGTTTTCTATTTAATAGCTTCACCCACACCAAGTCTCCAGATCTTCAGCAGGACCGACTTAGTTGTCAATCCAGAGGGAATAAATGAAGGCCCCCTTTCTTTTCCTTTCTTTGTTAGCAGTGCCACTGTGTGAGTATTTTCCAAGTAAACATAAAAAATCAAATGTTTCCGATGGACAAATTGCATGGTAACCAAAGTCTTGTTGTTTGCTTTAGATGTCCACTGCAGTGTCCAGCTTGTGGAATCTGGACCAAGGATTGTGAAACCTGGAGGGTCCCTGAGACTAACCTGCACTGTCACTGGGGATTCTGTCAAGAGTTATTTTTGGGAATGGGTCCGTCAAGCTCCCGGAAAAGGACTGGAATGGATGGGCCAGATAGATTGGGTTGACGGCAAATGGAGATTATACTACAACCCATCACTCCAAGGCCGAATTGCCCTGACTGCCGATGCCTCCAGAAATACATACGATCTGGAGCTGAGCTCTCTGACAGTTGTAGACACAGCTATATATTATTGTGCCCGAAGACACAGTGAGAAAAACCAAAGGAGAAACTGTACAAAATGGCAGAAGCATCTGTTACTGGGATGAAGTGTAGGAGCCGCTCCTAAAATTATTTCTATTTCTCACAAGGGGGCAGCAGTGATTTAAAGACTAAGAAGCTATTGACCAAAACTGAAATAAAGACTGAAATAAAGCCTTGTGTGGTGTTTTGTGGTTACAGCTGTGAGCCTGACTATTGTTTTCTCAGCTGCCACAACTTCACTGGCTGCATGAGAGTTTGGCTCCCCAAGATACATTCTCACTACTTTCTATTTAGAACCAAGAAAACATCACCATCACCTCTGTTAAATACAGACTATAAAATATTTGCGAACATATTGGCACAAATACTCAAGGGGATATTGGCACTACAAATTCATTTAGACCAACAAGGTTTTATACCCGGACGACAGCTTAGAGAAAATATGAGAAACATCTTAAACATAATTGACTATCTAGACATTAAAATGAATAAACAAGCAGCCCTAATTTTCATCGATGCCGAGAAAGCCTTTGACAATGTATCATGGTGTTTTTTGAAAAAAGAATTTGGAGCTAATGGGGATGGGGAAGATCTTTATTAATTGTGTAGATGCAATATACAGAGAACAGCAGGCTAAAATCATTATAAACAATGATATGACAGAATCCTTCCGAATCTCGAAAGGTACGAGACAGGGCTCTCGCCCCTTTTATTTATACTCACATTAGAAGTTCTACAACAGAAAATAAGAAAAACCGAAAACAACAGGAATAAGATATGGAATAAGATAATACAAACTAAAGGCCTTCGCGTACGATATATTTCTAACACTACAAGATCTGCAAACTTCACTGAAGGAGGCCTTGAGAATAATTGAGGAGTATAGAACATTAGTGGGGCTAAAACTGAATAAAATCAAGACAAAAATGATGGTGAAAAATCTGAGTATAGTGCAAGCAGACCAGTTACAATTAGAAACAGGAATAACTGTGGTAAAGAAGGTAAAATATCTAGGTATCTGGCTATCACCAAAAAATTCAAATCTCTACAAAGATAATTATATACCAACATGGAAGGAAGTGAAACTTAGCCTAGAAACATGGAATAAACTGAATTTATAATGGTGTGGCAGAATGGCGGCTATAAAGATGTCAATATTGCCGAAGTTACTTTTTCTGTTTCAAACAATTCCAATCATCACAGGTACAATACAATTTAAAGAGTGGCAAAGGGGTATCTCAAGGTTTATATGGCAGGGTAAGAAGCCCAGGATAAAATTCAAAATACTAACTGATAAAAAAGAAAGGGGCAGCTTCTCCCTTCCTGACCTTGGTTTATATTATGAATCTGCCTGTATATTATGGCTAACGGATTGGATAAAATTGGAAAAGGTAGAATTATTAGATCTGGAAGGCTTTCAAAATCGATTTGGTTGGCATGCATACCTGTGGTACGACAAAGCACAAGTTCATAGGGACTTCTTACATCACACCATAAAGAAACCATTGCTGGAAGTTTGGTTAAGATACAGGGAATGGTTTGAAATGAAGACTCCAGGATGATTATCACCCCAAGAGGCCCTATCGGTGAAGAAGCTTAATATGGAGGCAAATTGGCTGACGTATAGGGACATAATAACAATGGAAAATAATACATTTAAGATGAGGACAAATGAAGAACTAAAAGATATGGTACAAGGATGGTGGGAATACCAACAAATCTATAGCACATTTGTGAAAGACAAAAGATCAAAGGGGTTTGAGCAATCCAAGACAGTTTTGGAGAAAATAGCAATGGGTGATAACACATAAAAGCTATCTAAAATTTATGAATATTTACTAGAGTGGAAGACTAAAGATGAACAAACCAAATCTGTCATGATCAAATGGGCTATAGACTTAGGACACAACATCGATTACATAGAATGGCAGAAATTATGGAACGTAAAAATGAAATTCACGGCTCGTACATCATTGAAAGAAAACCTCTATAAGATGATGTACAGGTGGTATATCACACCGATGAAGTTATTCAAAAAAATTTAGTCTGGTGACAAAAAATGCTGGAAGTGTGGAATTAAAGAGGGTAATTTCATCCACATGTAGTGGCAATGCGAAAAGGTAAAGAACTAATGGGAGGACATATACAACGAAATAAAAAAGATCCTAAGATATACAATAAAGAAAAAGCCAGAGGCCTTCCTATTAGGAATGGTGGGGGAGGACGTAGACAAAAATGATGTAAAGCTATTTCTCTATGCAACAACATGTGCAAGAATAACCCTAGCTCAGGTGTGGAAACAAGACAAAATTCCAACAATAGATGATTGGCGCAAGAAGATGGTGGAATACATGGAAGTAGCTAGGTTAACATCAAAAATAAGACAGCAAGATAACGAAACATATGAAAGAGAATGGGGAATGGAGAATTCGTGAAATATATGGATAGGATGTTAGCACTGTAAACAAAACCAGCAAAATGACCATAATCTCATAACTATGGCTTAAACTTCTTTATTGGCAATTCAGATAGAAATAACAAATGCAATGTCTTAGATTATAAAACAATTGGACAAATATATGAAGCATATCAGTTGGAATGACATAAGCATGATAAGGAAATTCTGTACAATTATGAAGAAATTGACAACAGTGGATCTATGACCTTAAACAAGAAGAATGACAATCTGCGCAAATTTAAAGACAATCTTTAAAAAGGCAATTGAAGGTAGAGGGGAAGTCATATTTTAATATTTGTATTAATATTAGTTCGACGTTTACTGTAGTCTCTTTTGCCCATTTGTTTTTCTTCTTCTTTTTACCTTCTTTCTTCTTTTTTCTTTTTATTATCTTTTTCTTTTTGAGCTTTTGCTTGATGTAAGAAAAAAGCGGAAGGAAATTTGATGTAAGTGAAATGATGCAAATACTTGGTTGTAAATATGTAAACTAAATAAAGATCATTGGGAGAGTTTGACTCCCCAAGATACATTCTCACAACTTTCTATTTAGAACCAAGAAAAAATTAGGGATATATATCAAAATAGTTCAGTAGAACCAAGAAAACATTGCCATTGCTTAGAGATTAATCAATAAGATGATAGCTTTATAATATCTCTTGCTTTACAGGTATTCAATCACAGTATCAACTGGAGGGGTCAGGAGGCGACACTAAAAGACCTGGAGAGTCTCTCCGCCTCTCTTGTCGAGCCTCTGGCTTCCACTTCAGCAGCTACTGGATGAGCTGGGTGCGACAGGCTCCTGGAAAGGGACTGGAATGGGTGGCATGGATACGCTCTGATAGTGGAGAAATATACTATGACAACTCTGTTACAGGACGCTTCACTATCTCCAAGAATAACCCATAAGCCATGCTGTATCTGCAAATGAACAGTCTGAAACCAGAGGGCATGGCTATCTATTTCTGTGCAAGATTACACAGTGAGAGGAAATCTGGGGGGGGGGGACAACCTCTTTTTGCTCAAGGCAGTGCTCCAACTTGTTTCTGTAGGGCAAAACTGATGGTGGGAACAAGGAGCAGGGACATGAGTCAGGACATTAGAAGATATTTGGACTTTTGAGACCAAAGCTCCACCTAATTCAGGCTTCCTTCCCCCACATTGATTAGCCAGAATCTTCCGGAAATTCCAGCAGGAGATGCAGGAAATGACACCTCTATTCCCCTTGCACATGAATGGGAATGAGTGCATCTGTTCCAAGGTGAGGTGAGGCAAATTGCCATGGTAGGGAGACAAATGTTGCAATAGCATGTTAGCCAGTTTCGGAGAGAGAGAGGTGGACTGTTTCTTTTTTTAAAACAAAAATATTTATTAAAGATTTTCACACATACAAAAATACAAACCACACAAAACACAAAGAGTACAAAAAATACAAAATACAAAAAGAATAAAAATACAAAACCAAAAATTCTTACTTATAAACCTTATTTCTAATCTATTGACTTCCTCTCTGTTGAGGTGGCAAACAAGACGCAACACAAAGGTAGTAAATTCCGGGGGGGGGTGACCCAGAGCAAAAGCAGGAGCCCCCTTTTATTGAGATTTTGTCACCAAGTAAATCATTAACAACCAGTGCAGTCTTCCTCCAATGACAGCCAGGACATCCCAGAAAAGGTGGAACTTCCCCATGTGTCACATCCTGCCAACACCCAATTTTCCCTCCATAAGGTAAGTGCCTGATCCTCACGTATCCCACAAACACCTCCCTGTCACATGTGCACTCTTTACACACACCCCTCCCCTCAATCTTGTGACTACTGCTAGCCTCCCCAAACCTCCTCCCCATTCCATTGTTTTCCTCCCAACCTCGGTTCAACCTCTCTGGCTTGGACCTGCTTCCCCTGTTATAACTTGACCAAACCAGTTCCATCCTGTTCTCCCCACCCCTGCCCAGTCCTGTGGTGACCTGCTGCCCTGCTCTGTCCCAATGACCCAACCTATAGATACGTGTGTGCTTATACCGACGTACAATGTGGCTTGCCAGCATTGCACGCGATAACAACCTTTTACATTTGACAGCTCTCCTGCCAGGCTTGATGCGGCTTGCCGACATCAACCCCAGGATCACTCCCACATCTCTCCCACCTCCTGCTGCGCTTCTTTACATTTAATATTTAGTAAGTTATAAATCTTATATAAACTCTAAATTTGCTTCAATTTTATCATTTTACTATATCTATTATATCTTATTTTTTAAACACTCAGTCTATATCTTACTTCTTAATTAAAATATCCTTGTCTTCTAACAATGCTTATTTTCAAACCCTTGTATTATCTACAACTTCCTTGTATCTCCCTCACTACCATTAAATCAATCTATTACATGCTTATTTTTCAAATAAATTTTAAATTTCTTCCAGTCTTCTTCCGCTGCTTCTTCACTCCGATCCCGAAGTCTCCCCGTCAACTCAGACAGTTCCATATATTCTATCAATTTCTTCTGCCATTCATCCACAGTTGGTAATTCTTCATTCTTCCAATTCTTTGCCAATAATATTCTTGCTGCTGTTGTGGCATACAAAAAGAAAACAACATCTTTCTTAGGGATATCATCCCCCGTTATCCCAAGTAAGAATGCCTCTGGTTTCTTAACAAATGTGCTTTTCAGCACTTTTTTCAGTTCATTATAAATCTTTTCCCAGAAGTCTCTCACTTGGGGGCACGTCCACCACATGTGGAAGAAAGTACCTTCTTGCTTTTTACATTTCCAGCACTTATTGTCTTGTTTATGATGAATCTTAGCTAACTTTACCGGAGTCAGATACCATCTATACGAGAGGTGGACTGTTTCAATCCACTTTGCTCCAGAGTGTCCCTGTTTCCAGCCTTCCTGCTTTGTGTGTATATGAAGCAATGTAGGACTTGTTGTTCCTAGCAGACTATCAGTGTAATGGATCCACAAGGGGACAGCTGAGTTAATTTGGTGGGAAGGAAATAAAACAGACCATTTTCTGACATGATGGTTGAACATTCAGAATTGAGCATAGCTGGGATAAATCAAGACCACTCTCATTTTTATTTTTTTAAAAGTGATATCAAATTTCTACACCGCCCCTCATCTAAAAATCACAGGATGGCTCACATTGACTTCAACCAGGTCCTTGACTAATTGATATTCCACAGATTTTTAGATGTTTTTGTGGGAGGGGGGTTACTGTTTTGTTGTTTCTGTTTTGACTATTTATTTGTGCTTTATCCTGTGAATCATCCTGAGATATTTTGATGAAGGACAGTATATAAATTTTATAAATAAATAGATAAAGAAATGAATAAATGTTGATCCGATGGGGGGTGTTGAGATGCTGTGTCGGGATTTCCTTAAAAACAACAGGTATGGCGGGTGCCAAGGACCAACTCCTTTTTTGTTTGAGTTGATAATTTTATTCTAACAAGACTTCCACCCCAGACCTCAGATAAGCTCTGCATGGGTCTGGTCCCAAGTCCATACCTTCCACCATTTCTCTGATGAAAATAGAGATGTCCTAAGAAAAAGTGGGACATTCTGGTATCAAATCAGCAACCGGGATGGCTTTTGTAAAACTGGGACTGTCCCAGGAAAATAGGTTCTGCAAGTCATGTGTTTGGTATAAGGCTAAACAGATCTGTTTAGTGAAAGACCTGTGATGTTCTTTTATCCTGAGCTGCATGTAAATGCAGAGGCAGCTTCCTGTTTAAAGCAGCAACACACTCTCTGACCAGCCTACACTCAGAGATAGAACTGCTGAACCAATTTCCAGTCAGTTCCTCTCAGATCAAAAGAGGGAAACAAACATGGCACTTTGGCTTCAATTTGTTTTTCTTTCAGCAGTTTTGGGAGGTAATTTTATTCCTGCTTTGAACAAAGATGACTAGTAGTATATTTTATGGCTTCATATGTAGAAGATCTTTTAAATATGACTCCCCCCCCCTTTCTAGGTGTCCATTCAGTAGTCCAGCTGGTAGAGTCGGGAGGGGATGTGAAAAGGCCTGGAGAGTCCCTCCGTCTCTCCTGCCGAGCCTCCGGGTTCAACTTTGGGGGCTATACCATGATCTGGGTACGACAGGCTCCTGGAAAGGGACTGGAATGGTTGGCATGGATACGCTATGATAGTGGAGAAATATACTATGACAACTCTGTGAAAGGGCGCTTCACCATCTCCAGAGACAACCCTTCAAGCATGCTGTATCTACAAATGAACACTCTGAAACCAGAGGACTCAGCTGTTTATTACTGTGCAAGAGACACAGTGAAAGGAAGTGAATCTGAAGCCAGGCCAAAACCTTCCTTTGCTAGCTGTCTGGACTGGTTCAGCTGCAACCACAAAGAACTAAATGAAGAAGTTTGGAGAAGGGAGATAAACTGAAGATAATTTGCATTGATTTTGTTGACACAAATGAGGCACCATGCCTAGTGTTCAAAATTGAATGCTCAGGGTCACTTTATTTATTTATTTTTAATACTAATATCAAATTTCTACAGTGCCTTTCATCAAAAAATCACAAGAGGGCTCACATTAGCAGAGGGTGGCCCCAGCCAAGATGAGGGCTTGCAAAAATTCCTCTTCCTGCTTCTTTCTGGTGGTGAGAAAGCAAGGAACCCATAAAAGGGTGTGTATGGCCCAGAGGGCTTTTTTAAATTTTTTAAATTATGGACCCACTTCCTCCTTCTGGAAGCAGTGCTCTCAGTATATTCTCAGTTTAGATCATCTCTCTTTATCTGATTCCCACCACCAGATGCAAAGTTGATGCAAATTCCCTGTCCAATAAGCTTTCTGTTTAAATAGTTCCACCAACACCAAGTCCCCAGATCCTCAGCTGGACCAAATTAGTTGTCAATCCAGAGGGAGGAGTTTCTCTCTGCAAACAATGAAGGCCCACTTTCTTTTCCTTTCTTTGTTAGCAGTGCCACTGTGTGAGTATTTTCCAGGTAAACATTAAAAAAAAACACCAAATGTTTCAGATGGACAAATTGCATGGTAACCAAAGTCTTGTTGTTTGTTTTAGATGTCCACTGCAGTGTCCAGCTTGTGGAATCTGGACCAAGGATTGTGAAACCTGGAGGGTCCCTGAGACTAACCTGCACTGTCACTGGGGATTCTGTCAAGAGTTATTTTTGGGAATGGGCCCGACAAGCTCCCGGAAAAGGACTGAAATGGATGGGCCAGATAGATTGGGTTGACGGCAAATGGAGATTATACTACAACCCATCACTCCAAGGCCGAATCACCCTGACTGCCGATGCCTCCAGAAATACATACGATCTGGAGCTGAGATCTGTGACAACTGCAGACATGGCTATATATTATTGTTCCCGAAGACACAGTGAGAAAAACCAAAGGAGAAACTGTACAAAAAAGTTGGAGGCATCTGTTACTGGGTTGAAGGGTAAGAGGAGCTCCTAAAATTCTTTCTATTTCTCACAAGGGGGCAGCAGTGATTTAAAGACTAAGAAGCTATTGACCGAAACTGAAATAAAATCTGAAATAAAGCCTTGTGTGGTGTTTTGTGGTTACAGCTGTGATCCTGACTATTGTTTTCTCAGCTGCCTCAACTTCACTGGCTGCAAGAGAGTTTGACTCCCCAAGATACATTCTCACAACATTCTATTTAGAACCAAGAAAACATTAGAAATATATGTATAAATAGTTCAGTAGAACCAAGAAAACATTGCCATAACCAGCCCCACCATCATTTCCCAATGCATCTACTGGATATAATTTCTATTCTGTTCCATACTTTCCAGCTCTGTGGCACATACTCCAAAAGGATCAGAAAAGGGGAGATTCAAATCTTTGTAAAATTTTGTGTTAAAACTTTGCTACTTCATATCTGTAGATGTACATTCAGAAGTCATAGCTATAAAATTAATAGCACTACAGTGCATCTCACCATTGTGTCTGTATATATATAACACTGAACCTTTAAGCTGAAACTGCCTTCCTGCCTCATACTTTGAATTCATTTTTCCAGCCACATTCCTCCCCATACATACAAGTCCACTGTCTCTCAAGCTGTGTCTACTGTGTATGTGCAAAGAACAAGAGTTGCTAACGTGTTTCTCTTTTTATCCTGAGCCGTACGTAAATGCATGGAAAGCTTCCTATTCCACTGGGTCATAACACTCTTTGAGCCCCAGCTCCGTCCAGTACCACAAGCACTCTGTGATTGACATTCCATTCCAAGCAACTTTCCCCAAAGCAAGCAAAAGGAATGATTCCTTTACTTCAATTTGTTTGTTTCCTGGCAACCGCCTCCAGACACTCACACAGGACCTTCACCGCCTTCACTGGTTCTGATTTGAAAGAGAGGTAGAACTGGGTATCATCCGCATACTGATGAACACCCAGCCCAACCCCCCTGATGATCTCTCCCAGTGGCTGCATGTAGATGTTAAAGAGAATGGGGGAGAGGACAGAACCCTGAGGCACCCCACAAGTGAGAGCCCAGGGGTCTGAACACTCATCCCCCACCACCACTTTCTGAACACGGCCCAGGAGGAAGGAGCGGAACCACTGTATAACAGGGTTAACTACATACCCACCTCCTTCCTGCTCACAGTGCGCTGGAGGGGTATGTGGATGGGATGCATAGCTGCCAAGTTTTCCCTTTTCTCGCGAGGAAGCCTATTCAGCATAAGGGAAAATCCCTTAAAATAAGGGATAACTTGGCAGCTATGATGGGATGATGCCGGAGGAGGGAGAGGAAAAACTCCACACAAAAATGGTCCCTGTTCCTTTAAAGCAACAATAGTGATGTAGATTAGAATGTCCCTATTTCCATCCGAGGAATGTTGGAGGGTATGGAAAGGGCTGGAGATGTTTTGTGGTTTGTACAGCTTGGAACCGCAATAAGGACCACTTCTCTCCATAAAGCTGACCCTTGGTTTCTGTGACATTCATCATCTGAGGCCCTTCCTAGTTTGCTTCTTCCATGTAATTTCTAGAAGGTGGCAACACCAGAATGGGTCTTTTCTGCAGTGGCTCCCCATTTGTGGAATGCCCACCCACCCCCAGGCACCTCATCATTTATATTTTAGGCACCAGGCAAAAAATATTCCCATTCAACCAGGTCCTTGACTAATTAATATTCTACTGACTTTTAAATGTGTTGGGTTTTTTTTTTTTTTACTGTTTTGTTGCTTCGGTTTTTACTATTTGTTTGTGCTTTTAATTTGTGTTTTTATCTTGTGAACAACCCTGAGATCTTTTGATGAAGGGCAGTATATGAATTTTATAGATGATAGATAGATAGATAGATAGATAGATAGATAGATAGATAGATAGATAGATGATAGATAGATAGATATAGATGTTGATCTGATGGGGGACACTGAGAAGCTGTATCAGGATTCCCTTGAAAATAGCAGGTGTGGTGTGTTCCAGGAACCAACTCCTTTTTTGGTTGAGTTGAGGGCCTTCTCGGTAGTGGCGCCTGCCCTGTGGAACGCTTTCCCATCAGAGGTCAAGGAAATAAACAACTATCTGACTTTTAGAAGACATCTGAAGACAGCCCTGTTTAGGGAAGTTTTTATTGTTTTTAATGTTCCGTTGAAAGCCACCCAGAGTGGTTAAGGAAACCCAGCTTGGTGGGTGGGGTAGAATTAATAAATTTATTATTATTATTATTACTAGTCATGAAGCCCGTTAAATTAACGGGTGCTAGAACAGACCTGTTGCTCTAGCAACCTCGGGGACATGCGCAGAGCTGACATTGCTCGCCTGCCGCCACTTGTAAGGGCCGCTTAGAAGTAAGTCCACACGAGATGTAAACGGCCTCGCGAGTGCGCCTGCGTGGAGACAGAGCATGCTCGCTCGCGAGCATGGGGCTATCTCACACGTCCTCTGGATTCTCTCGCAAGAGCTGCTCTGAACTCCGAGAGGCTGAGCTCCCTTACGCGCCGGCCAACACACTCCGTCTCTGCGCTCCAAGTCCCAACGGCTGTCCGTGGGGCACATGCGCAGTAGCGCAATCCCACGGACACAGGGACTGGACGCAGAGACACTTGCACTTTATTATATAGGATTATTATTATTATTATTATTATTATTATTATTATTATTATTAATTACTACTCTAACAAGACTTCCACCCTGGACCTCAGATAAGCTCTGCAAGGGCCTGGTCCCAAGTCCACACCTTCCAACATTCCTCTGATGAAAATAGGGGTATCCTAAGGAAAAGTGGGACATTCTGGTATCAAATCAGGGACTGGGATAGCTTTTGTAAAACTGGGACTGTCCCAGGAAAATAGGTTCTGCAAGTCATGTGTTTGGTATAAGGCTAAACAGATCTGTTTAGTGAAAGACCTGTGATGTTCTTTTATCCTGAGCTGCATGTAAATGCAGAGGCAGCTTCCTGTTTAAAGCAGCAACACACTCTCTGACCAGCCTACACTCAGTGGTAGAACTGCTGAACCAATTTCCAGTCAGTTCCTCTCAGAGCAAAAGAGGGAAACAAACATGACACTTTGGCTTCAATTTGTTTTTGTTTCAGCAGTTTGGGGAGGTAATTTTATTCCTGCTTTGAACAAAGATGACTAGTAGTATATTTTATGGCTTCATATGTAGCAGATCTTTTAAATATGACTTTCCCCCCTTTCTAGGTGTCCATTCAGCAGTCCAGCTGGTAGAGTCTGGAGGGAATGTCAAAAGGCCTGGAGAGTCACTCCACCTCTCCTGCCGAGCCTCCGGGTTCAACTTTGGGGGCTATACCATGATCTGGGTACGACAGGCCCCTGGAAAGGGACTGGAATGGTTGGCATGGATACGCTATGATAGTGGAGAAATATACTATGACAACTCTGTGAAAGGGCGCTTCACCATCTCCAGAGACAACCCTTCAAACATGCTGTATCTACAAATGAGCACTCTGAAACCAGAGGACTCAGCTGTTTATTACTGTGCAAGAGACACAGTGAAAGGAAGTGAATCTGAAGCCAGACAAAAACCTTCCTTTGCCAGCTGTCTGGACTGGTTCAGCTAAAACCACAAAGAACTAAATGAAGAATTTTGGAGAAGGAAGATGAACGGAAGATAATTTGTATTGATTTTGTTGACACAAATGAGGCATCATGCCTAGTGTTCAAAATGATATGCTCAGGGTCACTTTCATTTATTTATTTTTAATACTAATATCAAATTTCTACACTACCTCTTACCCAAAAATCACAGCGTGGCTCACATTGGCAGAGGGTGGCCCCAGCCAAGGTGAGGGCTTGCAAAAATTAATCTTCCTGCTTCTTTCTGGTGGTGAGAAAGCAAGGAACCCATAAAAGGGTGTGTGTCTCCCGGAGGGCTTCTTTATGTGAACCACTTTAAATGGAGGAACCACTTCCTGCTTCCGGAAGCAGTGCTCTCAGTATATTCTCAGTTTAGACCATCTCTCTATATCTGATTCCCGCCACTAGATGCAAAGTTGATGCAAATTCCTGTCCAAGAAGCTTTCTATTTAAATATCCCCACCCACACCAAGTCCCCAGATCCTCAGCTGGACCAAATTAGTTGTCAATCCAGAGGGAGGAGTTTCTCTCTGCAAACAATGAAGGCCCCCTTTCTTTCCCTTTCTTTGTTAGCAGTGCCGCTGTGCGAGTATTTTCCAGGTAAACATTAAAAAAACCCAAATGTTTCAGATGGACAAATTGCATGGTAACCAAAGTCTTGTTGTTGGCTTTAGATGTCTACTGCAGTATCCAGCTTGTGGAATCTGGACCAAGGATTGTGAATCCTGGAAGGTCCCTGAGACTAACCTGCACTGTCACTGGGGATTCTGTCAAGAGTAGTTTATGGGAATGGGCCCGACAGGCTCCCAGAAAAGGACTGGAATGGTTGGGCCAGATAGACTGGTCCAGCAGCAAATGGAGATTATTCTACAACCCATCACTCCAAGGCCGAATCACCCTGACTGCCGATGCCTCCACAAATACATACAATCTGGAGTTGAGATCTTTGACAGCTGCAGACACAGCTATATATTATTGTGCCCAAAGACACAGTGAGAAAATCCAAAGGAGAAACTGTACAAAAAGTTGGAGGCATCTCTTACTGGGGTGAAGTGTAAGAGGAGCTCCTAAAATTCTTTCTGTTTCTCACAAGGGGGCAGCAGTGATTTAAAGATTAAGAAGCCATTGACCACAACTGAAATAAAGTCTGAAATAAAGCCTTGTGTGGTGTTTTGTGGTTATAGCTGTGAGCCTGACTATTGTTTTCTCAGCTGCCACAACTTCACTGGCTGTGTGAGAGTTTGACTCCCCAAGATACATTCTCACAACTTTCTACTGAGAACCAAGAAAACATTAGGAATATATATCTAAATAGTCCAGTAGAACCAAGAAAACATTGCCATTGTTTAGAGATTAATCAATAAGATGAGAGCTTTATAATATTTATTGCTTTACAGGTATTCGATCACAGTATCAACTGGAGGTGTCAGGAGGCGACACCAAAAGACCTGGAGAGGACTTTTGAGACTAAAGCTCAACCTAATTCGGGCTTTCTTCCCCCACAATGATTAGCCAGAATCTTCCAGAAAGCCCAGCAGGAGAGGCAGGAAATGCCACCTCTATTCCCCTTGAGCATGAATGGGAATGAGTGCATCTGTTCCGAGGTGAGGTGAGGCAAATTGCCATGGAAGGGAGAGAAATGTTGCAATAGCATGTTAGCCAGTTTCGGGGAGAGAGAGGTGGACTGTTTCAATCCACTTTGCTCCAGAGTGTCCCTGTTTCCAGCTTTGCAGTCCCACCTTCCTGCTTCATGTGTATATGGAGCAATGCAGGACTTGTTGTTCCTAGCAGACTATCAGTGTAATGGATCCACAAGGGGACAGCCGAGTTAATTTGGCTGGAAATAAAACAGACCATTTTTCTGACATGATGGCTGAACATTCAGAATTGAGCATAGCTGGGATAAATCAAGATCATTCTCATTTTTATGTTTTTAATAGTGATATCAAATTTCTACACGGCCCCTCATCTGAAAATCTCAGGATGGCTCACATTGACTTCAACCAGGCCCTTCACTAATAGATATTCTACAGCCTTTTAGATGTTTTTTGTGGGAAGGGGGGTTACTGTTTTGTTGCTTGCGTTTTGACTATTTATTTGTGCTTCTATCCTGTGAACCAGCCTGATATATTTTAATGAAGGGCAGTATATAAATTTTATAAATAAATAGATAAATGAATAAATAAATGTTGATCCGATGGGGGATGTTGAGATGGTGTGTCGGGATTCCCTTAAAAACAACATGTATGGCAGGTGCCAAGGACCAACTCCTTTTTTCTTTGAGTTGATAATTTTATTCTAACAAGACTTCCACCCCGGACCTCAGATAAGCTCTGCATGGGCCTGGTCCCAAGTCCATACCTTCCACCATTTCTCTGATAAAATAGGGATGTCTAATAATAATAATAATAATAATAATAATAATAATAATAATAATAATAATTTATTATTCATACCCTGCCCATCTGGCCGGGTCTCCCCAGCCACTCTGGGCGCCTTCCAACAGAAGAATAAAACACAATAATCTATTAAACATTAAAAGCCTCCCTGAACAGGGCTGCCTTCAGATGTCTTCTAAAAGTCTGGTAGTTGTTTTCCTTTTTGACATCTGTTGGGAGGGTGTTCCACAGGGTAGGCGCCACCACCGAGAAGGCCCTCTGCCTATTTTCCTGCAACTTGGCTTCTCGCAACGAGGGAACCGACAGAAGGCCCTCAGTGCTGGACCTCAGTGTCCGGGCAGAATGATGGAGGTGGAGACGCTCCTTCAGGTCATTTAGGGCTTTAAATGTCAGCATCAACACTTTGAATTGTGCTCGGAAACATACTGGGAGCCAATGTAGATCTTTCAAGACCGGTGTTATGTGGTCTCGGCGGCCGCTCCCAGTCACCAGTCTAGCTGCCGCATTCTGGATTAGTTGTAGTTTCCGAGTCACCTTCAAAGGTAGCCCCACGTAGAGCGCATTGCAGTAGTCCAAGCGGGAGATAACTAGAGCATGCACCACTCTGGCTAGACAGTCTGCAGGCAGGTAGGGTCTCAGCCTACGTACCAGATGGAGCTGATAGACAGCTGCCCTGGACACAGAATTGACCTGCGCCTCCATGGACAGCTGTGAGTCCAAAATGATTCCCAGACTGCGCACCTGGTCTTTCAGGGGCACAGTTACCCCATTCAGAACCAGGGAATCCTCCACACCTGCCCACCTCATGTCCCCCACGAACAGTACTTCTTTCTTGTCAGGATTCAATCTCAATCTGTTAGCCGCCATCCATCCTCCAACCGCCTCCAGGCACTCACACAGGACCTTCACTGCCTTCACTGGTTCTGATTTGAAAGAGAGGTAGAGCTGGGTATCATCCGCATACTGATGAACACCCAGTCCAAACCCTCTGATGATCTCTCCCAGCGGCTGCATGTAGATGTTAAAATGCATGGATGAGAGGACAGAAACCTGAGGCACCCCACAAGTGAGAGCCCAGGAGTCTGAACACTCATCCCCCACCACCACTTTCTGAACACGGACCAAGAGGAAGGAGCGGAACCACTGTATAACAGTGCCCCCAGCTCCCAACCCCTCTAGACGGTCCAGAAGGATGTTATGGTCGATGGTGTCAAAAGCCGCTGAGAGATCCAGCAGGACTAGGAAGCAGCTCTTACCTTTGTCTCTAGCCCGCCGGAGATCATCAACCAGTGCGACCAGGGCCGTTTCAGTCCCATGATGAGGCCTGAATCCTGACTGGAAGGGATCCAAATGGTCAGCTTCTTCCAGGCGTGCCTGTAGTTGTTCAGCAACCACTCGCTCAATCACCTTGCCCAAGAATGGAAGATTTGAGACTGGGCGATAGTTGGCCAAATTAGCCGCATCTAAAGATGGTTTTTTAAGAAGCGGTTTAATGACCGCCTCTTTCAGCGGGTCTGGGAATACTCCCTCACAGAGGGAAGCATTTACTACCCCGCGGAGCCCATCCCCCAGCCCTTCCCGGCTCGCTTTTATTAGCCAGGATGGGCAAGGGTCAAGAAGACAGGTGGTTGGTTTCACTCGTCCAAGCAGCCTGTCCACATCCTCGGAGGTAACAGATTGAAATTGATCCCATGAAACGCGACTAGACAGGGCTCCAGCACTCTCCCGCCCCGGCCCTGCTCCCACGGTGGAGTCTACCTCCCTCTGAATCTGAGCGACTTTATCTGCAAAAAAAACTTTGCAAAAGCATTGCAGGGGATATTGGGGTCCCTATCAGGCCCCGATGACGAAGGTGGTTCAGATAGATTGCAAACCACCTGGAACAGTCTCCTGCTGCTGTTTTCTGCAGATGCGATAGAAACGGTGAAGAAGATCCTCTTCACCATCGCCATTGCCACTTGGTAGGCTCGAAGTTGAGCTCTAGCCCGTGTTCGGTCGGATTCAGAATGAGTTTTCCGCCACCGGCGCTCTAGCCATCTCAGCAACTGTTTCATCGCCCTCAGCTCCGGGGAAAACCACGGGGCTGTCTGGGCTCCATGCTCCTTCCTAAGAAAAAGTGGGACATTCTGGGATCAAATAAGGAACTGGGATGGCTTTTGTAAAACTGGGACTGTCCCTGGAAAAGAGGGTCTGCAACTCATGTGTTTGGTATAAGGCTAAACAGATCTGCTCCATCAAAGACCTGTGTTGTTCTTTTATCCTGAGCTGCATGTAAATGCAGAGGCAGCTTCCTGTTTAAAGCAGCAACACACTCTCTGCCCAGCCTACACTCAGAGATAGAACTGCTGAACCACTTTCCAGTCAGTTCCTCTCAGATCAAAAGAGGGAAACAAACATGACACTTTGGCTTCAATTTGTGTTTCTTTCAGCAGCTTTGGGAGGTAATTTCATTCCTCCTTTGAACAAAGATGACCAGTATATTTTAAGGCTTCATATGTAGCAGATCTTTAAATATGACTTTCCCCCCTTTCTAGGTGTCCAATCAGCAGTCCAGCTGGTAGAGTCTGGAGGGGATGTCAAAAGGCCTGGACAGTCCCTCCGCCTCTCCTGTCGAGCCTCCGGGTTCAGCTTCAGCACCTATGCCATGGAGTGGGTGCGACAGAGTCCTGGAAAGGGACTGGAATGGATTGCAGTAATATGGTATGATGGTAGCCAACAATATTATGCGGACTCAGTAAAAGGGCGCTTCACCATCTCCAGACACAACCCTTCAAACATGCTGTATCTACAAATGAACAGCTTGAAATCAGAGGACTCAGCTGTTTATTACTGTGGAAGAGACACAGCGAAAGGAAGTGAATCTGAAGCCAGACAAAAACCTTCCTTTGCCAGCTGGACTGCCAGTCTGAACTGTATCATCTGCAACCTCAAAATACTATATGAAGAAGTTTGGAAAAGGAAGATAAATTTGACACAAATGAGGCATGTCTATTGTTCAAAATGGAATGCTCAGACAAAGCCTAGGCTAAATTCAGACACCACTTTATTCTATTTCTCCAACAATTCATTTCCTACTAAGTTCCACTTCTTATGTGATCTTTTCATACAATGTAAAATTCATTTCTGGTAATCTAGCAGTATCTTGTTGAAGTTTAGTACTCATTCCTATATTAATTGCTTCCATGAAATGTGTGTTTGTGTGTTTGCAACTCTGTTAGCTCAAAAGATTGTGGCGGATTTGAGCTATAATTTCCCCACTGTTTTAATGGATTACATAATGTGATGAAATTTGGGGTAGAATTCTGAAATACCCATTTTTTCCTTGCCATTTTAATTGGTGAGTCATAAGGCAACAGAACCTCACATGCACTTAAAATGTAGTACCCAAAGTTATCTGATATTGTGTCACACTGGTATGAATGAAATTTAGCATGGCATGGTTGTTTTATTTATCAAAAAGCTGCAGTTCCATAACGGAACATGTGCAAAAGGAATATTAGAAACCGGGGGGAAACCACCAGCTATCAAATTGGAACATCCTGTGGTAGAACATCAAAACAAAAAGAAAATAAATGGGTTTCTGACCAAGAATAAACAGGAGGTTTTATTCTTCACTTCACAGTTATATAAACATTTCACATATTGGTTTAGTTTGCTTAGGATGTATGAGCAAAACAAAATATATTAGCATATATAGTAACAACCCAAGCTGAAGTCTTGAATAAGCCCATGATATACATTCCATGAATACCACATTGCAAATATATATAAAAGGGCAGTTGATGCTTTATTTTTTCCTCTTTATTAGTTGCTCCCTGCTGTTCATGTCAGGCCTCAGCAGAATAATGTAGCATTTTGGGGAAAATATACATCCCAGTAGCCCAGCACTGGAGGCCAATATAGAGAAGATCTCCACAGCCACCATGTATTTCCCCTTGGTGCTCAGGTAGGTTGGGACAAATGATAACCAAACACTGCAAAACATCAACATGCTGAAGGTGATGAACTTGGCTTCATTGAAAGTGTCTGGCAGTTTCCTTGCTAGAAAAGCCACAGTGAAACTAATGATAGACAACAGTCCCATGTAGCCCAGGACAAGATAAAACATGGTGACAGAACCTTCATTGCATTTTGCTACTATGATTTTGGTTAACGATACCATGTCAAAGTCTGGGAATGGGGGAGAGCTAGCGAGCCACCCTACGCAGATGCCTGCTTGAATAAGAGAGCAGGAGAAGACAATGGAGTTGGTCAGTCTTTTACCCACCCACTTCCTCATGTTGGAACCTGGTTTTGTAGCCATGAAAGCGAGAACCACAGTGACAGTTTTGGCCAACACACAGGAAACAGCAACTGAGAAGATGGTGCCAAAAGCAGATTGACGGAGAAAGCAGGTCGCCTTAGTTGGTTGTCCGAGAAACAGCAATGAGCAGAGGAAGCAGAGCAACAGAGAGATGAGCAGGGTATAGGTGACATCCCGGTTGTTGGCTTTGACTATGGGAGTATCTTTGTGTTCAATAAAAATCGCAAGCACCAAAGCTGTGATCACTGCTAAAAAAGCAGCAACCATTGCAAAGCTGATCCCCAAAGGTTCTTCAAAAGAGAGAAAATTTATAATCTTGGGGACGCATCTTTCTTGATCTTGGTTCGGATACTCATTTTCTGGGCATCTGAAACAGTCATCCATGTCTGAAGGGAGAGAAAAAATGTTGGTCACATAACCATGCTTAGTCTATTGTTGACTGAGGTTTTTCTTTACTCCTACAGATCTTTGACCTGGCAGTCTCTGACCATTAGTTCCCAGTGTGAGAGCTGGTCTTGAAGAAAGGCATTTTAGTATTATCTAACTATTCTTCTGCTTATCCTTGTTCACCACCCACATCTATGTTAATTAACATTTCAAAGTAACAAAGGAAAATACCACTAAAATATCAAACATAAATACTGCACCCACATGCACAAATTTGGCTTATAAAATGTTAGGGGAAAATCGTAATTTGGGACTGATGTGATGTGGCAAACTGAATTTAAGATTCATCTATCTCTTTTAAAGGGATTGGGGAGCTTTTCTTTTTTTTAGACAACACCTCTTCGTACTGTATAAAGGAAAATACAATTTTGAGTCATTTACAGTGGGAGCTCAGGTTAAGAACTTAATTTGTTCTGGAGGTCCGTTCTTAACCTGAAACTGTTCTTAACCTGAGGTACCACTTTAGCTAATGGGGCCTCCCGCTGCCACCGCACGATTTCTGTTCTCATCCTGAAGCAAAGTTCTTAACCCAAGGTACTATTTCTGGGTTGGCAGAGTCTGTAACCTGAAGTGTCTGTAACCTGAAGTGTCTGTAACCTGAAGCGTCTGTAACCTGAAGCGTCTGTAACCCAAGGTACCACTGTATTATCCTTGGTACAGCCAAGTTCCCAATTCTTCAGCAAAGGGATGGTTCACACATGCATTTACCATAGTTTTAGTATTTGTTTTTTCATCACTTGATGACTCTGCACTGTGTAAACTAAACCTAAATGTAAAGGTAAAGGGACCCCTGACCATTAGGTCCAGTCGTGACCAACTCTGGGGTTGTGCGCTTATCTCTCATTATTGGCCGAGGGAGCCGGCGTATAGCTTGCAGGTCATGTGGCCAGCATGACAAAGCCACTTCTGGCAAACCAGAGCAGCACACAGAAACGCCGTTTAACTTCCCGCTATAGAGGTTCCTATTTATCTACTTGCATTTTGACGTGCTTTCAAACTGCTAGGTTGGCAGGAGCTGGGACCGAGCAACGGGAGCTCACCCCGTCGCAGGGATTCAAACCGCCGACCTTCTGGTCGGAAAGCCCTAACCTTTTACCCATAAAATATATTGCAAGAAATTTTATCTCCATTTACACTGGTCATATTTGCAGCAATACATCACCCACCCTTTTGGTGTGAAATCTTCCCTTCTGCGCACTGGGCACAGTCGTAGCAGCAAAATTTCTCCCCCTCCTTCTTTTTCTTCTGATAGCCAGGGGGGCAGGAGTCACTGCATACAGAATGGGGAGGTACCTATCAATAAACAAAACAGTCAGATAAATTCAGAACGCTTCTGTTCAATAACTGATACACAAGGAAACAACTGATCAGTCAACATAGAAGAATGTGAAACATGAGTTAGCTACTTATTTCCTAATCATGACTGTCAGAGGTTCTTGCGGCTACTCTTGAGTAACGACGCTCCACATCTGCTTGTCTTTAAGATGTTTTTTATTGTGCATTCTATTTACAGTGCAAAGTGCCTGGAAAGCATGTCTGCTTAGTCTGAGTCAGAACCGCGCAATGGCTTCTTTCTGTTTCACGCCCAACATAACAGCTTGGGAACTCCAAAGTGCCTCCCCCTTGTCAATTCAGGCGTTGGGGGGAAGGGCCGTCCCCCTGACTGATCTCCCATCATTTCCTCCCCCTCTGCCTCCCTCTCTACTCGGTGTGGAGGCTCTTTGACGCTGCTAGAGCCTTGTCTCTTCCTCTCTGCTTCCTGACTCCTGTAATCTGATCCGCTACTGGACTTACTGCTCTGAGAGGAACTTGACCTGATGAGGAGGGTCTGTTCACTATAGGCCTTCCCCCTTACAATGACAAATGCCATTTTTGCATAATTGTCTTGGTTGAAGGCAACCTAACAATTAATGAAATGTCAGGGGCTTAATCCAATAGGAACTCTTTTTGGCCAACTTGTTGGTTGCCATAAACAACCTTCTTCAGACTCCCACAGCCCAACAAAAAAATATTATTCATAAGTGCTTCACTTCTGTACAAAATAGTTGTGAGGAACATATATATGTTTCTTTTAATAAGAGGCCTGCTAGGTCAGGTCAATGTCCCATCTAGACCAGCATCATCTTTGCATGGTAGCCTCCTGGAGGCCCATGGGAAGCCCACAAGCAAGACCTGAATGCAACAGCACTCTTCTCACTTATGATTCACAGTAGCATAGATCCAGAGACACACCGCTTCTAGCGCTGTTAGTAGAACATAGCCAACATGTTTAGCAGCTTGCAAGTCACATCCTCCATGAATTTGTCTAATCCCACTTCAAACTATCCAAATGGGTAGCCATTACTACATTTTAAATGCACACAATATTCTTAGTGTGGTCACACCATAAATTTGCAAAATGGTATCATGATATTGGCAGTTCCACATTTTATTGATACAGACTGATCTTGGTAGAGCTATTCACAATCCATTTTCAGTGTTAAAGCCCTAAATTACTTTCCCCCCTCCAGGTTGCTTAGATAATCATTCTTTGCAGACCCTTTCCCATGACCCTGTCCCAGCTGATGAAACGAAGCAGAGGAGAGGGCCTACTTGGTGGTGGCACCCCACTTTTTGATTCTCCTCTCCAAAGAGTTTTGCTTTGCCCAAACAATATTAACAGCCAAGCACCTTCTTGAATACCTTATTGTTCTCTCCCTTCTGGTGCTTCAGCATTGCCCACCAAGTTTCTTTTAGACAGTTTTATGTTGTCCTTAAATTGTTTATGTGTTCATACAGATTTTAGCTGGAGTTTTGCTGTTGTGTGATTTAATGTGTGGAATTATTGCTTGCATTCTGTATGTTAACATTTTTGCGAACCAGCACTGGAGCTGTTTAGTATACAAATGTGATATTGGGATAGGTGATAAAGGGAATGTAAGAGTTGTAGGCTTCACCAAAGGAAGCATACAACCCCAATACCAATATCAATATTATCCATTCTGCTGCATGGAACACACACACACACACACACACACACACACACACACACACACCAATATGCCCAAGAATACACAACCTGGTTAAAATTTCTGCTCCACACAATTGATGATTCATTGACGGTGAATTCTTTCCCCTCAAAGGCATTGGGATTCACCTGTCCAACTTTTACTCGAAGAAAGGAGGTGTTTGGAAATATGACCAAATTTGTTAAATCGAATCCTGCAAGCAATTCCCCTTTATTATTAAAAGTCACTATCTCCCCAGCAGCATTGTTAAATGAAGTGCCTTGAAGAAATTGGTGGAGCTAGTTGACAGGGGGAAAGGAGACAATAGTTTAATATAACTGATGTGCTGATAAATGTCTGCACACATCAAATAAATAACAAGACCTTGAAGCTTAGTGTGAGTGTGCCACCAAGACCCTGCATAGATCTTGTCCACATCTCTTCTACTCTCCTGTCCTTACAGGAGAAGGTTTGATGAAGCCATCCTCTGCTGTCCAAGATGCCTTAGCATGTTCAACAAATGTTGTTTTCATTTTTCTTCCCCTACCACTCACATTCTATCTGCATGGCATGAAGCTACATAGAGGTAATGGCCTTCAAATAAGACTTCGGTCCAAGTTAGTAAAACTTGGATGAAAGCCGGCTACATATCCATTCTCACCCAATGAAGCAAAGCACTCCCAGATGGCTGACATAACAGGTGATCAGGTCTTCCCACACTATTGGGTGGCTTGATGGTTATTATTATTATTATTATTATTATTTATTATTTATACCCTGCCCATCTGGCTGGGTTTCCCCCGCCATTCTGGGCGGCTTCCAACAAATACCAAAATACATTAAAATATCATAGATTAAAAACTTCCCTTTAGGTGTTTTCTAAATGTCAGGTAGTTGTTTATCTCCTTGACCTCCGATGGGAGGGCATTCCACAGGGCGGGCGCCACTACCAAGAAGGCCCTCTGCCTGGTTCCCTGTAGCTTTGCTTCTCGCAGTGAGGGAACCGCCAGAAGGCCCTCGGCGCTGGATCTCAGGCTGAACAATGGGGGTGGAGACGCTCCTTCAGGTATATAGGACCGAGGCCGTTTAGGGCTTTAAAGGTCAGCACCAACACTTTGAATTGTGCTCGGAAACGTACTGGGAGCCAATGTAGGTCTCTTAGGACTGGTGTTATGTGGTCTCGGCAGCCGCTCCCAGTCACCAGTCTAGCTGCCGCATTCTGGATTAATTGCAGTTTCCGGGTCACCTTCAAAGGTAGCCCCACGTAGAGCGCATTGCAGTAGTCCAAGCAGGAGATAACTAATTGGGGAGATGTGCAAAGCAGCCCCCAGATTACTCACTGACAGAGCGGGTGAGGCAAGTAACACTATTGCAGTGGTCAAAGACTAGAAATTTGCAGCTCACTTTTCCCATGTTCCACGTATAGGTAGAAATGCAAACCCCCGTGACTTTATCAATAATTAATCTGTGCATAATTTCTACAGGTATTCAAGGAGGAGACATTTTGATGCTTTTTCTCTATGTATGAATACATTCCTGGCAATGAAGCCGCTCTGTGGCGACAACATTACCTGCCAAGGATGGAGATCTTGAAATTTGGAACTTTTCCTCCCCACCATCACTCTATCTTTCAATGTAGACGAGTTCATGGAATGCAAAGCATGTGCCACAGCATGGACAGCATTGTAGACACTGTAACTGTGACCGGTCATGTCCATTTCAAAAACAGGTCCAGGAAGATTCTCCAGCCTCTCCTGTCCAATACATGGTCTATCACCCTCCAATGCTATGCTGGGATTTGAAAATGTACAGCCGAATGCCTGTTCCCAGAACCCTTGGAGAAAACCATCTCCTTGTGTCCAATAAGGTTTTAGGTTGTGAAGATAAGCCTGGAATCCTAGATGTCCACTTGCATGTATAGCAAAAGAAATAGCCCCCTGGAATATTTGAAAATTACGACGTGTTATAAAGCCTGTTACTGAAAAATCAATCTGGGCTGTTGTAATCCACACCTTCCCAACAGATATATTTCCTCTATATTCCAGATCTGCTATTGGCACTAAAGTGCTCAGCCACAGAAGGGTCATGCTTTCACCATAGATAATAATTGCTCTGGCTTTTCTATCCATGAAAGAATGATAAATGTTTGATGCCATATCGCTCAGAATATCAAGGGAAATGAATCGTCCTTGTTTCTGGAGCCTTTCTGTGAAAGCTGAACATATCCCGTGCTGGGAAAGCAGTGGCTCCAGGTTCTGCAAGAATTGGTCTCCACTGTCATCAGCAGCAGCTAGGAGCCCAACCCAGGTCCATCCAAAATATTGAAGCAACTGGATAATCCCACCGTACTGATGGGCTTCGCTTGGGACCATGCGGTAAAAAGAAGGGAAGTTCTTTGTGCTACTTTCCTCTGGGGCAAATGAGCCAAATGTGAGCTGAAAGAAAATGTACAGATAGTTTAGAGATGGGTTGCAATTTGTGGTGGGCAAAACCCTCTCACTTACCTTTCAAAAATCTTTGCACAGAAATGAAAGTGGAGGAAAAGCTGTCCTGGGTGCTTATAGAAGCTTTTATTTCCCAGGGATTGAATTATACATGCAAAAGAAGGGGTCCTACTCTTGGAAAAGTTGGGCCTTGCTTTTTCAATAGCCAATAAGGCTTTGTTTTTCTGCAAGTCATTTTCAGCCTCTTCCCGAACCACAAAGGCAGTAACAGGATGACAAGAGGAGAGCATATCTCCTCCATGAACAGAGGTTACCTGTGGAATCTTGTAGAGAGTTAAGATGTCTGCCATGTGGAAAGAGATATCAGAGCTCATCCCCCCAATGACAGCTATGAGTTTTTTCTGAGTGCCACATTTGTAGTTGGGGGTAAATCTATGTGAATTGAAGAGCTGGTCCATAATGGTCCGGTAGGTCATCCTTGCATCATAGTAGCTGTCACAGATGTGGAACCCAAGTGTGACATTGGGCAAGATTTTTGGGTTCTCGTTGACCTCATTTACAGCAAAGGCCAAGGCCAAGGCATGCTGGTAAGACTTTGTCACTACACTGCAATGAGAGTTAGATTTTCTTTCAGTGGAGAATTCTAAAGCCAAAGGAATTGTTTTGTCACAATACATTTCTGTTCAGGCTTTCTGTAAAGCGATCTAATTCAGACAGCAAGCCATGCAATACCATCAAATTCCCGCCACCATATTTGTTTATTTATTTTTTTGGAATTTAGCAGAACAAACTCAACAATGGTTGAGAACTATAGAAAAAGAGGGTTGGTTATGGGGAAGATGGGTTTGGGGAGAGATAAAAAAAATGAAAATGATAGATCACATTGACATGGATAATGAATGATAATTTGTCGTCCAACACCACAATGCCTCATTTGGGACTTAAGGGCGAGATTGATGAAATGTAAATAACTAAATAGAGATGTGCTGGTGGTGACATATTGCTTATAGGTGTCTTCTGAGGATTCTATTTCTTACAAATTCTAAGCTGTTTTACCTGATATGGGATTAGATTCAGGTAGGTAGCCATGTTGGTCTGTCACAGTAGAAATATCTATATCTATATCTATCTATCTATCTATCTATCTATCTCGTCTAGTAGCACCTTAGAGACCAACTAAGTTTGTTCCTGGCATGCACATGAAAGCTCATACCAGGAACAAACTTAGTTAGTTGGTTTCTAAGGTGCTACTGGGCAATTAAAAAATAATAATCTATTGATATGGGATGGAAGGTATCTTACCTTGGAAGATCAAAGCCCAAATCATTAGAAGGATGTTGTTCGAAGGACACTTCAGGAAAAAAGAAGATGATCTGAGAAGAAATGCCGCCAATGAGGAGGTCCCCAGGCTCATACCATTCATGGGGAACAGGAAGGGGGTCATTTGCTGGGCATTTCAGGGTATCTGCTTTGCACACCATGTGGGGAAGCAGAAGCAGAAACACCACTAACACCATCATCTGATAGCAAGTATCTCTAGATGCAAATGTGCCTATCTGCAAATGTATCTCTAGATGCAAATGTGCCTATCTGCAGCCTTCTTCCTGACACTACCCTAATCAAACAATGCACATCAGGATATAGCTGACTCTGCCAATATGCTTGGTGAAGAGAAGAATATCACCTTTAAACTTAATATCTATACAATTGCAAACAAAAACAAAAACAGGTAATGCATGTGATAACAGGACTGTGCAATGAAACGCCCCACCTCTCAGTGACCTAACTGGAGGGTTTTATTGAGCTACGTCTAGGTTGTTTTTCCTACTCTCTTCTGGAAAGTTGGTGGAGATTTGCCAAGGAAAATAAATGGCAGTGAGCCAGATAATTACAGAGGAGGTAATTACACCTCACAAGAAGTATGGTTTCTAAGGGATGACATGTTTTTGCTCCTCCACCACCCTGTCGCTCCTCTGTTATTATTATTATTATTATTTTAGTGCAACAGTAACTGGGATGGAGGTTCAGGTGACCACAGCGAAAAAAACACCAGTAGGACAGGAAAGCCCAACCCAAAGGAAAAGACAGAAAGAAGGGTGGAATATTTGGCCTAGAATTGGCAATGATACAATTTTGATCTCCTTTCTATGACAGGAAATGTCAAGTGTCCCTTCCCATGGTTCCTCTCAATGTCTTGACTGATTTGGGTGTTATTTGCTTGTGGATCTTGTACATATGAGAGTCCCTCCCCCCCCTTTCATATATGTAATCTGGTCTGGAACCTACAATACTGACATGGTCTTTCCGTTCAGAAATGTTTCAATTATATACCTCTGTGAAGCATTTTCAGAACTGCATTTCACACACACACACACACACACAATATACAACAGAAGATGGACTCTGACATTTTCCTACAGGACAGAATTGGGGGAACACAGAAAGCTGTCTTATATTGAGTGCTCCATCTAGTTGTCTACACTGTCTGGGAATAGTTTCCCTGGGTGCCAGACAATCACACTTTCCTGCATTTTTCTCCTCCGTGAAAGAATGATTGAATCACTCACCTTGAAAGTACCACTCATCCTGGTGGTCTTCTGATAGATTAGAGTTTTTGGGCCTCTGTGTGTGTGGGGATTTTTTCTTAATCTCTCCCCCCCCCCATTTTTTTTTGGGGGGGGAGTGGTGGCATGTGGTTTATCATTTGTTAAATAATTGTTTAATACTTTTATTATGTTTGCAATCTCCATTTGTCACTTTTTGTTCTGAAAATTCAATTTTTATATTACTCTCATCTTATTCAACATCACCATCCTGGCTTGTCCCCACTCTCCTTCACCAGTCCCTGTCTGCTTGCCCCAGTTTTTTACCAGGCAGGCAGGATGGTAGCCTGCCTGTGCCTGGACTATCAAATATGTCACAGTGGGAGTGTTATCTCCTCTGGTGAAATTTGTGACTGGGCTGAGCAGAGTTACTTAAGCCCCCTGTCATATCCCTGCCATGTCACTTTTGGGGGACTTACATTGGTCGCCGCTCAGCCAGCTTCTGCTGCAATGATATGCATAGGTGCCAAGTTCTGGATTTAAAAATCTGGGATCAGCAGTGCCGTGGCACCGGAAGTCACTTCTACACACTTCCGGACATGCGTAGAAGCGACTTCCAATGCCGCTGTGCCCATTTCCAAAATGTCCGCAGCAAGCGACTTCTGGCGCTGCAGACATTTTGGAAATGGGCACAGCGGCATCGGAAATCGCTTCTACGCATGTCCGGAAGTGCGTAGAAGTGACTTCTGGTGCTGGTGTGGCACCAGAAGAACATGGCTGCTGCCAGGAGCTCCGTAATCCGGGGGAATACGGGGTATTTTGCCATTCAGGACACCTGCGGGAAACGGTAAGAAAATACGGCGGTTTCCCAGGGGAAACAGGGTACTTGGCAGCTATGATGAGATGATCAAATTAAATCAGAACATCTTCATCTGAACTGGAGTTGAGGACTTAACATCTCTGAAGATCCACCACATCCTAACTTGCTAACCCTAGTAGCCTTTGTCACAGGATTGCCCCCTAAGTAGCTATTTTAACTGAAGACAAAAATTAATAGAATTTGTACTCACTTCAACACAAATATAACTCTCTGCAAGATTGTGGCTCCTCCCCTTTGTATTCTTTTGTTCAGGCAATTACCTTTAGAAGGTGTACCAAGGGCCCTTGGAATAATCAGACTTTCCTCTCCAAGGGAAAATTGATTCTCCATCCTCAGAGAAGCGGATGCCAAGGCAGAGTCCCCTTCTCCTCCATTGTGGGGTATGGAGATGAGGGCTCCTACACCTTCCCAGTCCCCTAACATCTCCCAGACATCAACAACAGCTAGTGATTGGGAACTGGTGAAGCTCAACTCATTTCCTGTTGTTTCCAATAAGATGGAAATCTAGTTGTGTGTTTTTTTGTTTCTGTTTTTTTTTTAAAAAAAAATTTTTAAAAAAAGTTCAACCCCAACACCATTTGGGTCTTTCAAAGGGACGGGTGAACTCTCCATACTCCAGTCTTATGAGTGCAGCTTAGAATAGACAGATACATATATTGTTGTTCTTTTTATATTTTAAAAACCACTGTCTACTGTCCATATTTTTTTAAAAAAAATGTTATAAATTACTTATCGATGATAATGATTCCATATTGATAATCTCCCTTCTTATGCTCACTGATTTATGCAAAGTCACAAGAACTTGGACTTCTTACTTCAGCCCTTAAAGCATCACCCCTCTCACTTCACACATAATACCTGGAACGGCACATGAAGTCCCTTTGAGAGCCGGACCATCACACCACTATGCCGTCTTTATTGCCAATGTATGTATGGCTTTACACCTTGTTCTTTCCCTCACTCAATGTGCTTTTCATGTCACAATTATGGGCTCTTGCCTTTTCTATCTCATCTTTCCTGTTCCCATTCCAGGTGCCCTCAGACAGGTTGTATTGACCGAGTCAGATCTAGTATTGAAGAAACCGGAAGGATCCTGTGCTGCCACAGGATTTGATATTAACCACTACTATATGGACTGCATCCAGCAAAAACCTGGAAAAAGCTTGGAATGGTTTGTTCACTACTATAGTGTTGGGAGCAAATACTACCACTCTACAATCCAAGGGGCTAAACTGAGCCTGGAGGATCTAAAGCTGGCATAAGGACCCCCTTATGACTGTTCTGGGGGCAGGGCAAGGTCAGGACAAGACGGGAAGGAGGGACCTAGTCTCAATTTTTACTCCATTTGAACCAGTCTGATGCATATATTATTGTGTTTTTTTTTACAATATCTACTGTTCTGTTTTTAAAAATCATTTTGTAAATTACCTATGCTATCAATCTAATATGATATGTTTGTTAATGTGCATTCTATATAATCTGTGGCATAGAGGCTTAAAATGCACACTTGATGGAAAGGCAAGAGATTTGGTTCCACATTAATACCCCCCCTTCTTACATTCACTGATATATGCAAAGCTGCAAAAAGGAGTGTCCTTCTTAAGCCTTCGAAGCCTCGCACCTCACCCAGACTTTCTGCAACAGCACATTAAGTCTCTTTCTGATCCAGACGATCCCACCATTATGCTCTTTACTGCCAATCCTCATTGCCCTGGCTGCTTCTTTTCCATGTATGTTGAGATCTTGCTCCTTCCTTAATTCATTGTGGGTTTCATGTGATAACTGTGGGCTGCTGCTATTCCTATTTCAGCTATTTTTTTTCCTGCCTTCCTATTCCAGGCACCTTCACACAAATTGTTCTGACCCAGTCGGATACAGTACTGAAGAAACCTGGAGAATCTCACAAACTCACCTGTGTTGTCACTAGATTTAATGTTAACAGCTACTATATGGGCTGGCTCTGACAAAAACCTGGAAAAGGATTGGAATGGCTTGTTCTTTAGTATAAAGCTGGGAGCAATTATAGGTATTCCCCTACAATCCAAGGGCGATTCACAGCCTCAACGGACAGCTCCAACTTTTATCTGCAAATGAACAACCTGAAAGCAGAAGACACGGCTGTCTATTACTGTGCGAGAGACACAGTGAGTGAGATTCCACTAGACCTGAGACAAAAACCCTTCACTGCATTTCATTTCACAGTAAGTGTGATCCCACTAGACCTCAGACAAAAACATGTTATTTTGTGACAAATAACCAGAGGGGGCACCAAAGGGCAAAAAATCAGAAAAGCCACAAACCAGAAATGATCAATCGTCCACCGATTTCATTTAGTGGCCACACTCCAGTCTGCAATGATTTTTTTTTATTTGTTTAACAAAATCTACTGTTATTTTTTGTCATTTTGTAGATTATCTATGTTGCCCATCTAGTTTGATAGATTTGTTAATGTGCATTCTATATAATCCGTAGCATAGATGTTTTAAATGTGCACTTGATGACAAGGCAAGATATATGATTCCATATTACATTGGTTCCTCCCTTCTTATATTTGCTGATATATGCAAATCTCCAATAAGTAGTGTCATTCTTAAGCCTTCAAAGCCTCACACCTCACCTAGACTTCCTGCGACAGCACATTAAGTCTCTTTCTGATCCAGACAATCCCACCATTATGCTCCCTTTACTGCCAGTGCTCATTGCCCTGGCTGCTTCTTTCTCATGTATGTTGAGGTTTTTCCCCTCCCTTAAATCATGGTGAGTTTCATGTGATAATTGTGGGCTGTTGCCTTTCCTATTTCAGCTATTTTTCCTGTCTTCCTATTTCAGGCACCCTCACACAAATTGTTCTAACTCAGTCGGATCCAGTACTGAAGAAACCTGGAGAATCTCACAAACTCAGCTGTGCTGTCACTGGGTTTAATGTTAACAGCTACTATATGGACTGGGTTCGGCAAAAATCTGGAAAAGGGTTGGAATGGCTTGTTCACTACGATAAAGCTGCGAGCTCTTATTATTCCCCTACAATCCAAGGGCGATTCACAGCCTCAACGGACAGCACCAACTTCTATCTGCAAATGAACAACCTGAACGCAAAAGACACGGCTGTCTATTACTGTGCGAGACACACAGTGAGTGCAATCCCACTAGACCTCAGACAAAAACATTTCATTTTGTGAAAAATAACCAGAGGGGGCACCAAATGGCAACAAACCAGAAAGCCACAAACCAGAAATGATCAATGGTCCACTGATTTCATTTACTAGCCACACTCCAGTCTTCCATGAGTTGCTCAAATATTGTCTGCTGCAAAAGAACAGCTCTGAGATTGTGCCCTCTCCTCATTTTCCCCATTTGTGCCTTTCTCTGAGAGAGCTTGTCATCTTCCTTCTAAGACAAAGTACATTTTCGTTTAACTATGTCTAGGAAGGCAGTTTTTGTAGTGAACTTTTTCTCATTATATTTTGTGCTGTTGTAGACTGCAGGCACTCATTAGGCTGCAATTGTGGATGTTCTGTTAAGGCCTTCTCATGAAGATTTGTATGCCTAGGTCAGTGATGGTCATAGCTGCCAAGTTATCCCTTTTTTTTAAGGGAAATTCCCTTATGCTGAATAGACTTCCTCATGAGAAAAGGGAAAACTTGGCAGCTATGGTGATGGTGAACCTATGACATGCGTGTCAGACGATACACGCAGAGCCCTCACTGCTGGCACGCCCCCCATCGGCCCATTCACACTGTTGTAGCTGTTGTCCCCCCCCCCCAATTTGTTCTCCCACTCCTCCTCATGCTACAGCTTGTCTCCGCTGTTAAAACCTGGATCCTTTTTTGTTCTTGTTGTTGCTGCTGGTAGCCAGAGATTGGTTTTTAACCCTTTCTGTGCTGTTTTTTCTGGTGCTTTGGCAACCTATGATTGGGTGTAACAGTGTTTGTTTTTTAACCCATTCTGTGCTTTTTTGAGGTGCTTTGGCAGACTATGTCAGTGCTGTGTGTTAGTTCCAGCGGAGGTATTATTCGCCATTTATTTCTGTTCTCTTTCCCTCCAAAAAAGCACAGTAGCTTTGGGGTATCCCCCCCCCAAAGCAAAGCAACTTTTGCACCCCCCCAAAAAAACCTCCAAAACTTTGGTCAGCAGCTCCCCAAAAAAAGCTCAACAACTCGGGCACTTTGTGATAAATAAGGGGTTTTTTGGTTTGGTTTGGTTAAATAATTAGTTTTTTTATTTATTAAATACAGTTATATATTACAATTATTCATTTTTGTTATTTAAACTATAAATATCGTGAAATTATATATATTTTTCTCGAAGTGACACACCACCCGAGTTATGCTCGGTTTTTTGGCAAATTTTGACACACCAAGCTCAAAAGGTTGCCCATCACTGGCCTAGGTAGATTGATTATGGGGAGGTATGGCATAACCTAACCCCTACAGATACCAACCAATGAAGATGTCCATTCTGCACAATGCAAAATTGGTCCTTTAGTGTGGTGGCTCCTGCCCTTTGGAACTCCTCGACCTTGTATGTCAGACAAAAACATTCTCCATTGCCTTTTCAGCAATTGCTAAAGACATTCCTCCTTCCTTAAACATTCTAAATTGAGGTATTGATTGCTGCTGGTAAGATTAATGTACAATAATTGATTTGAGATGTATATATGTGCTTTCTTAGCCAGGAGTCCTGGAGCAGAAGACACTTGGTTGAATGGGGTCACAATGGAGTGCATCACCCAAATCCACTCAGCTGGAGAAATGTCATCCTATCTGAGCTGCCCGGGTGCAGCAGGAATCCAGCTGGCAGAATAATAATAATAATAATAATAATAATAATAATAATAATAATAATTTATTATTTATACCCCGACCATCTGGCTGAGTTTCCCCAGCCACTCTGGGCGGCTTCCAACAGAAATATTAAAATACACTAAAATACACCAGAACTAAGCCTGGAGGCTCTAAAGTTGGTATAAGGACCCCCAAAGGGCTGTTCTGGGGGTTATAGCAAGGCTAGGACAAGACAGAAAGTGGAGGCCTAGTCTCAATTTTTATTCCATTTGAAGCAGTCTGGTGCACATTTTTTTATTTGTTTAACAAAATCTACTGTTATTTTTTTTATCATTTTGTAGATTACCTATGTTGCCCATCCAGTTTGATAGATTTGTTAATGTGCATTCTATGTAATCTGTGGCATAGATGTTTTAAATGTGCACTTGATGACAAGGCAAGATATATGATTCCATATTACATTGGTTCCTCCCTTCTTATATTTGCTGATATATGCAAATCTCCAATAAGTAGTGTCCTTCTTAAGCCTTCAAAGCCTCGCACCTCACCCAGACTTCCTGCAACCGCACATTACATCTCTTTCTGATCCAGACTATCCACCATTATGCTCCCTTTACTGCCAGTGCTCATTGCCCTGGCTGCTTCTTTCTCATGTATGTTGAGGTCTTTCCCCTCCCTTAATTCATGGTGAGTTTCATGTCATAACTATGGGCTGTTGCTTTTCCTATTTAAGCTATTTTTCCCGACTTCCTATTTCAGGCACCCTCACACAAATTGTTCTAACTCAGTCGGATCCAGTACTGAAGAAACCTGGAGAATCTCACAAACTCACCTGTGCTGTCACTGGGTTTGATGTTAACAGCTACAATATGGACTGGGTCCGGCAAAAACCTGGAAAAGGGTTGGAATGGCTTGTTCTCTATTATAAACCTGGGAGCTCTTATTATTCCCCTACAATCCAAGGGCGATTCACAGCCTCTAAGGACAGCTCCAACTTTTATCTGCAAATGAACAACCTGAAAGCAGAAGACACAGCGGTCTATTACTGTGCGAGAGACACAGTGAGTGAGATTCCACTAGACCTCAGACAAAAATCCTTCACTGCATTTCATTTTGTGACAAATAACCAGAGGGGGCACCAAAGGGCAAAAAACCAGAAAGCCACAAACCAGAAATGATCAAAGGTCCACCGATTTCAGTTACTAGCCACACTCCAGTCTGCAATGAGTTGCTATTATATTGTCTGACGCAAAGAACAGCTCTGAGAAAGTGCCCTCTGCTCACTTTCCCCACCTGTGCCTTTCTCTGAGAGAGCTTGTCAGCTTCCTTCCAAGACAAAATATATTTTCCTTTAACAATGTCTAGGAAGACCGTCTTTCTAGGTTTTTCTCATGACATTTTGTGCTGTTGGAAACTGAATCCACTCATTAGGCTGCAGTTGTGGATGTTCTGTTAAGGCCTTCTGATGCAGATTTGTAGGCCTAGGTAGATTGATTGAGGGGAGGTAGGGCATAACCTAAGCGCTGCAGATACCAACCAATGATTATGTCTATTCTGCACAATGCATAATTGGTCCTTTAGTGTGGCGGCTCCTGCCCTTTGGAACTCCTCACAATTGTATGTCAGACAAACACCTTCTCTACATAGCTGCCAAGTTTTCACTTTTCTCGCGAGGAAGCCTATTCAGCATGAGGGAAAATCCCTGTAAAAAAGGGATAACTTGGCAGCTATGCTTCTGTATTGTCTTTTCAACAATTGCTAAAGACATTCCTCCTTCATCAAACAGTCTAAATTGAGGCATCTATCCCAACTGATAACGATATTGGACAAGAAATGATTTGAGGAGTATATAAGTGCTTTTTAGCTGGCAGTCCTGGAGCAGAAGACACTAGGATGAATGGGGACACAATGGAGCGCATCACCCAAATCCCCTCAGCTGGAGAAATGTCATCCTATCAGAGCTGCCTGGGTGCAGCATGAATCCAGCTGTCTGAACTGAACCTGGAGGATATAAGGCTGGCAAAATGGCCCCCAAATAGCTGTTCTAGGGGAAATGGCAAGGTCAGGACCTTACTGGAAGGAGGGACCTAGTCTCATTTTTTATTCCATTTGAACCAGACTGATACATATAATCTTCTTTTTTAAACCATATCTACAGTACTGTCCTTTAAACAAAAAAATCATTGTATAGATTAACTATGTTACCCTGCTAGTTACGTTTTGTTAGAATGCATTTTTTTAATAATCCGTGGCATAGATGTTTTAAATGCACACTTGAAGAAAAGGCCAGAGATGTGGAATCCATATTAATATACTCCCTTCTTATATTCGCTGATATATGCAAAGCTGCAAAAAGGAGTGTTCCACTTAAGTCTTCAAAGTCTTCACACCTCACACCTACTTCCTGCAACGGCACATTAAGCCTCTGATCCAGCCTATCCCACCATTATGCTCCCTTTTCTGCCAGTGCTCATTGCGCTGGCTGCTTCTTTCTCATGTATGTTGAGGTCTTTTCCCTCCGTTAATTCATTGTGAGTTTCATGTGATAACTGTGTGCTGCTGTTTTTCCCATTTCAGCTCTTATTCCTGCTTTCCTGTTCGAGGCACCCTCACACAAATTGTTCTGACCCAGTCGGATCCAGTACTGAAGAAACCTGGAGAATCTCACAAACTCGCCTGTGCTGTCACTGGATTTAGTGTTAACAGCTACTATATGGGCTGGCTCCGACAAAAACCTGGAAAAGGATTGGAATGGCTTGTTCTCTACTATAAAGCTGGGAGTGATTATAGGTATTCCCCTACAATCCAAGGGCGATTCACAGCCTCAACGGACAGCTCAAACTTCTTTCTGCAAATGAACAACCTGAACGCTGAAGACACGGCTGTCTATTACTGTGCGAGACACACAGTGAGTGAGATTCCACTAGACCTCAGACAAAAACCCTTCACTGCATTTCATTTTGTGACAAATAACCAGAGGGGGCAGCAGAGGGCAACAAACCAGAAATGATCAATGGTCCAGCAGGAATCCAGCTGGCTGAACTGAGTCTGGAGTCTCTGATGTTGGTATAAGGACCCCCAAAGGGCTGTTCTGGGGGTTATAGCAAGGCTAGGACAAGACAGAAAGTGGAGGCCTAGTCTCAATTTTCATTCCATTTGAAGCAGTCCGATATATATATATATATATTATTTGTTTAACAAAATCTACTGTTATTTTTTTCCCATTTTGTAGATTACTTATGTTACCCATCTAGTTTGATAGATTTGTTAATGTGCATTCTATGTAATCCGTGGCATAGATGTTTTAAATGTGCACTTGATGAAAAGGCAAGATATATGATTCCACATTACATTGGTTCATCCCTTCTTATATTTTCTGATTTATGCAAATCTGCAAAAAGTAGGGTCCTCCTTAAGCCTTCAAAGCCTCGCACCTCACCCAGACTTCCTGCAGCGGCACATTAAGTCTCTGATCCAGACTATCTCACCATTATGCTGTCTTTTCTGCCAGTGCTCATTGCCCTGGCTGCTTCTTTTCCATGTATGTTAAGATCTTTCTCCTCCTTAATTCATTGTGGGTTTCATGTGATAACTGTGGGCTGTTGTTTTTCCTATTTCAGCTATTTTTTCCTGCCTTCCTATTTCAGGCACCCTCACACAAATTGTTCTAACTCAGTCACTTCCAGTAGTGAAGAAACCTGGAGAATCTCACAAACTCAGCTGTGCTGTCACTGGGTTTAATGTTAACAGCTACAATATGCACTGGGTCCGGCAAAAACCTGGAAAAGGGTTGGAATGGCTTGTTCTCTACTATAAAGCTGGGAGCTCTTATTACTCCCCTACAATCCAAGGGCGATTCATAGCCTCAACTGACAGCTCCAACTTCTATCTGCAAATGAACAACCTGAAAGCAGAAGACTCAGCGGTCTATTACTGTGCGAGAGACACAGTGAGTGAGATCCCACTAGACCTCAGACAAAAACATTTCATTTTGTGAAAAATAACCAGAGGGGGCAGCAGAGGGCAAGAAACCAGAAAGCCACAAACCAGAAATTACCGATGGTCCACCGATTTCATTTTTTGACCATGCTCCAGTCTGCAATGAGTTGCTCTAATATTGTCAGATGCAAAAGAACAGCTCTGTGACAAGCACAGGGACTAGGCTGGTTCATACAGTAGAGGTGGTCCTTAAGGCCTTGAGGTCCTGAGCCATGAGGTGTTATAGATCAGCACCTGCACTTTGAATTAGGCCCGGAAACTAATTGGTAGCCAGTGCAGTTGAGCCAGGATCAATCCTTAGTCCATTCAGATTGGTCTGATATGTATATTGGGTTCCCCCCCCCTTTAAAATCACCTACTGTTTTATTATTAAAAACATATACAAAGATTTCATGGATCATCTAATATAGGTAGCAATTTGGGTTTGATAATTTTGTTAATGTGCATCCATCGAATCTATGTCATAGATGTTTTAAGGGCACACTTGATGTGAAGGCAAGATGTGTAGCATTTGGATTCCGTATTAATACTCTCCCTTCTTATGTTCACTGATTTATGCAAAGCTACAAGAAATTGGCCCTCCTACTTAAGCCCCCAAAGCCTCAAGCCTCACCCAGACTTCCTGGAACAGCGCATTAAGTCCCTTTCAGAGCCAGAGCATTGCATCACTATGCCATCTTTATTGCCAATGCTTATTGCACTGGCTGCCTCTTCCTCATGTGCGTTGCACTTTATGTCTACATCTTATTCCTTCCTTCATTTAATGTGGGTTTCATGTGGGCTGTTGCTTTTTCTAGCTCATCTATTTCCCGCTTCCAATTCCAGGTGTCCTCACACAGATAGTTCTGACGCAGTCGGACCCAGTATTGAAGAAACCTGGAGAATCCCATAAACTCACCTGTGCTGTTACTGGATTTGATGTTAATAGAGAAGTTATGGAGTGGGTCCGGCAAAAACCTGGAAAAGGATTGAAATGGCTTGCTGAGTAGTATACTCGTGGGACCAATTATTATTCCCCTGCAATCCAAGGGCGATTCACAGCCTCAGCGGACAGCTCCAACCTCTATCTGCAAATGAACAACCTGAACACAGAAGACACGGCTGTCTATTACTGTGCGAGAAGCACAGTGAGTGAGATCCCACTAGACCTCAGACAAAAACCCTTCACTGCATTTAATTTTGTGACAAATAACCAGAGGGGGCACCAAAGGGCACCAAACCAGAAAGCCACAAACCACAAATGATCAATGGTCCACCGATTTCATTTACTGGCCACACTCCAGTCTGCAGTGAGTTGCTCTAATATTGTCTGATGCAAAAGAACAGCTCTGAGACAGTGCCCTCCCCTTATTTCCCTCATCTGTGCCTTTCTCTTATAGAGCTTGTCAGCTTCCTTCCAAGACAAAATACATTCTATACATTTTTCTTTAACAATGTCTAGGAAGGCCATTTCTCTAATGCAGTTTTCTCATGATATTTTGTGCTGTTGGAGATTGAAGGCACATTAGGCTGCAATTGTGGATGTTGTGCTAAGGCCTTCTCATGCAGATTTCTACGCCTAGTTAGATTAGTTGAGGGGAGGTAGGACATAACCTAACTTCTGCAGATAGCAACCAATGAGGTTGCCCCTTCTGCACAATACAGGTTTGGTCCTTTAGTTAAAGGTAGGTAGTCGTGTTGGTCTGTCGTAGTTGAAACAAAATTCAAAAATTCCTTCCAGTAGCACCTTAGAGACCAGCCAAGTTTGTTATTGGTATGAGCTTTCGTGTGCATGCAAAAGTGTCTGAAGAAGTATCTGAAGAAGTGAACGCTCATACCTACAACAAACTTATTTGGTCTCTAAGTTGCTACTGGAAGGAATTTTTTTTTTAATTTTGTTTGGTCCTTTAGTGGGGCGGCCCCTACCTTTTGAAACTCCTCACCATTATATATCAGACAAGCAACTTCTCTATTGTCTATTGAGCAATTGCTGAAGATATTCCTCCTTCATCAATAGGGTTGCCAGACTCAATAGAGGACAGGACTTCTGTGCCTTTAATTGTCCTGCTCTCTTTCGAGTCTGGAAACCTTAAAGAGAAACCAGCAGACCCTTTGTTTTATTTCCAAGCAAAGGGTCTGCTGGTTTCTCTTTAAGGTTTCCAGACTCAAAAGAGAGCAGGGCAATTAAAGGCACAGAAGTCCTGTCCTCTATTGAGTCTGGCAACTCTATTCATCATTCTACATTGAGCTATTTATCCCAACTGGAAACATTATTGGACATTAATTGATTTGAAGTGTTTGTGTGCTTTCATAGAAGCAGAATACAATGGGGTGAATGAGACCAGCCAGAAAGCAGCGCGTCTCCCAAATCCACTCAGTTGAGACATGGCATCCTATCTAAGCAGCCCAGGTGCAGCAGAAATCCAGGTGGCTGAAATGAGCCTCAATTATCTAAATCTGGCATAAGGACCCCCAAATAACCATTCTAGGGGACATGGCAAGGTCAGGACAAGACAGGAAGGAGAGATCTAGTGTCAATTTTTATTCCATTTGAACCAGTCATTTTACACATATTCTTTTTTTTATTTTTTAAGAAAATCTACTGTTCTTTTTTAAAAATAATTTTGCAGAGTGCCTATGTTACCCATCTAGTTTGATACGTTTGTTAATGTGCATTCTATGTAATCCGTGGCATAGATGTTTTAAATGTGCACTTGATGAAAAGGCAAGATATATGATTCCATATTACATTGGTTCCTCCCTTCTTATATTCGCTGATTTATGCAAAGTTGCAGAAAGTAGTGTCCTCCTTAAGCCTTCAAAGCTTCGCACCTCACCCAGACTTTCTGCAACAGCACATTAAGTCTCTTTCTGATCCAGACGATCCCACCATTATGCTGTCTTTACTGCCAATTCTCATTGCACTGGCTGCCTCTTTCTCATGTATGTTGAGATCTTGCTCCTTCCTTAATTCATTGTGGGTTTCATGTGATAACTGTGGGCTGTTGCTTTTCCTATTTCAGCTATTTTTCCCTGCCTTCCTATTCCAGGCACCCTCACACAAATTGCTTTGACCCAGTTGGATCCAGTACTGAAGAAACCGGAAGAATCTCACAAACTCAGCTGTGCTGTCACTGGGTTTAATGTTAACAGCTACTATATGGACTGGGTCCGACAAAAACCTGGAAAAGGGTTGGAATGGCTTGTTCACTACTATAAAGCTGGGAGCTCTTATTATTCCCCTACAATCCAAGGGCGATTCACAGCCTCAACTGACAGCTCCAACTTCTATCTGCAAATGAACAGCCTGAAAGCAGAAGACACAGCAATCTATTACTGTGCGAGACACACAGTGAGTGAGATCCCACTAGACCTCAGACAAAAACATTTCATTTTGTGACAAATAACCAGAGGGGGCACCAAAGGGCCATGAACTACGGTAGAAAAACTAGTTACAGAACATACAAGGATCAACTATCCACAGCCTTCATTCTTTGGCTTATCTTCTGCCTATGGTGAATTGCTCCAGTTTTCTTGTTCCAGTAGAAAACAGCAGTTCTGAAACATTCAAGGCAGCCAATACTTATGTGCCCACTAGGGTGATGACTTTTTTACAACCTCATTTCCCTGTATCATAATTTGATGAGCTTTCATTAAAGATTAGATAAAATCTTACTTTCAAGGAGATTTGTTTAAAAAAAACCTCATGCACAAAATTATTTTAAAATTTTATTTATCAGTTTTTTGACCATTTTTGAAGTCACTGGTCACTGAAAGCAGATATAAACTGAACCCAAGCTTTAGAGTCACATATATACAACATTATATAGGGTCATCAAACACACAAGGAAACTTTTTTAAGCTGTGGTAACAGTATAGACGTCGCTAGAGGACGATGTTTTGCTACCTCTCCTGTAGGTTCTTTTCCCAGCATGCCCGGTAGGGTCTGCTGGCTGAGTTTTGAGGTCCCAGAAAGGGGCTTTTACCTTGTGCAGGTGTGAGATTTGTATACCCTATGTTGCTAAGAACACTCCCCATGGTGGAATGTGGTGTTGTGTCCAAATTTGATACAATATATATATAGAATTATTAATACAATTTTATGAAATGGTAAAACGGCATACAAAATTTTTTAAAAAACAGTTTGTGCATGACCTTTTTAAATATTTCAGTGGAATGTACCTCATTTTAGTCATTAACAGGCAAAAGTTCATCCGTTTGTGCTACAGGAAATAATTTTCGAGATTTTTTTTTGAAAAAGTCATCACCTTAGTGCCCACCATATTACCACAACTAGTACCCTGTCCTCTCCTTTCTACACTCCCAATTGTACATACAATCCTTCCTTGCCACCTGCAGTAATCAGAGGTGGATAAAGGTACCAATTATTCCTCTTCTTTCCCTCTCCTCCCTCATATAAATGAACAGTTCTCTTTTCTCTCGCATTCTTCTATTCTACAGTCTTCTTCCTCACCCTCTCACATCCAAGCAATTCCTCCTCTCTCACACTTTCTTGCATTTTCCACAGTTCCCTCCCCTCTACTCCCTCCCTCACACTTTTATTCCCTGCTCTCTCCACTTCTTTTCTTCCCTTCCTCCTCATCCTTTGACCCTTTGCTGACCATAATGGAAACACGAATGCTCCTAAGTAGCTGCTCCTTTGAGATCAAAATGTGGCACAAGCACAATATTGTAGCATTATTATTATTATTATTATTATTATTATTATTATTATTATTACAACCCAGTAACTCAGCAGTGGAGGTCAAGATGGAGAAAATCTCCACAGCTACCATGTATTTTCCCTTGGTACTTAGGTAGGTTAAAAAAAAGGACAGCAAAACACTGCAAAACATCAACACGCTGAAGGTGTTGGCATCATTGAATAAATGGTGGACTGAAAATGGAGAACGGGAGGTGTTAGCATACTTCGAATTTGAAGTGAAGTGAATGGGATTATATGGAGAGTTTTCCCAGTTCCATTTGGCCATGTTGGCAAGCTAATTATTCTCTATATTCTCATTCTCTAAAACCTTTATTGAAATTGGATGCTGGGGTAGGGTGATCCATTTTAGGGGAGGAAACTTAATTTTTGCAAATTTCTTCAATGAGGGGGTTTCTGGGTGTGAGAAATATCCACCCTTAGAGAATAATATGCCCAATCAGGTTACTCTGTCATCCACTGTGGGGATTGGAGCAAATAGATTCAACACTTTCAGAGTTCCCAGCTTCTGTGCCATGTTCTATGCACCTTGTATAAATCAAAGCCATTTATTTCCCTCATATTATTTCCAATGAGATATTATTACCGTGTTTTCCCCTTTTTAAGACACCGTCTTATTCTTTTTTTTACTCAAAAAAACACACGGTGTCTTATTTTCAGGGGATGTCTTGTACCTTAAGGCCTCCTCGGAGGGGCAGGCAGCTGGCTGGGGTGCTGCTGGGCGCTCTGTGCGGCGCTGCAGCAGCAGCTGGGTCCAGGCACCAAGGCAGCAGGCCGCTGGCTCAGTGCTTCGTCCGGCGCTGCGGAGCGCTCCTCTCTGCAGCTGCCGGTTCCGGTGGCAGGGCGGCAGGCAAAAAAACCCAAACCAAAGAGGCCAGGCCGCTGCACTCCGCCCAGCGCTGCAGGGCGCTCCGAGCCCTCGGCGCTGCGGAGCGCTCCTCTCTGCAGCTGCCGGTTCCAGTGGCGGGGCGGCAGGCAAAACAAAAAACAAAAAGAGGCCAGGCCGCTGTGCTCCGCCCAGCGCTGCAGGGCGCTCCGAGCGCTTGGTGCTGCGGAGCGCTCCTCTTTGCAGCTGCCGGTTCCGGTGGCGGGGCGGCAGGCAAAAAAGGAAAAAAAAGAGGCCAGGCCGCTGTGCTCCGCCTGGCGCTGCGGAGCGCTCCGCTCTGCAGCCGCCGGTTCCAGTGGCAGGGCGGCAGGCCGCCTCGGGCAGGCAAAAAAAGAGAGGCCAGGCTGCTGGCTCGGGCGCGCGGAGCACCCCGAGCCTCTGAGAGCCAGCAGGACGAGGAGGAGGCTTGCCGGGTCGTCGCCCAGCAGCGCGCGCAGAGCGCCCCGAGCCTCTGAGAGCCAGCAGGACGAGGAGGAGGCTTGCCGGGTCGTCGCCCAGCAGCGCGCGCGGAGCGCCCCGAGCCTCTGAGAGCCAGCAGGACGAGGAGGAGGCTTGCCGGGTCGTCGCCCAGCAGCGCGCGCGGAGCGCCCCGAGCCTCTGAGAGCCAGCAGGACGAGGAGGAGGCTTGCCGGGTCGTCGCCCAGCAGCGCGCGCGGAGCGCCCCGAGCCTCTGAGAGCCAGCAGGACGAGGAGGAGGCTTGCCGGGTCGTCGCCCAGCAGCGCGCGCGGAGCGCCCCGAGCCTCTGGGATTGTTGTTGCTGCTGCTGGCTGCCGGAGGCTCGGGGCGCTCCGCGCGCGCTGCTGGGCGACGACCCGGCAAGCCTCCTCCTCGTCCTGCTGGCTCTCAGAGGCTCGGGGCGCTCCGCGCGCGCTGCTGGGCGACGACCCGGCAAGCCTCCTCCTCGTCCTGCTGGCTCTCAGAGGCTCGGGGCGCTCCGCGCGCGCTGCTGGGCGACGACCCGGCAAGCCTCCTCCTCGTCCTGCTGGCTCTCAGAGGCTCGGGGCGCTCCGCGCGCGCTGCTGGGCGACGACCCGGCAAGCCTCCTCCTCGTCCTGCTGGCTCTCAGAGGCTCGGGGTGCTCCGCGCGCCCGAGCCAGCAGCCTGGCCTCTCTTTTTTTGCCTGCCCGAGGCGGCCTGCCGCCCCGCCACTGGAACCGGTGGCTTGCTCGCAGAGGCTCGGGGTGCTCCGCGCGCACTGCTGGATGCCGACCTGGCAAGCCGCCTCCTGCTCTTGCCTGCTCCCAGAGGCTCAGGGCACTGCTTTTCTATACTCTTGCCGCGGCCAGCGTGCTGGGTCCCGCTGGCTGGCTGGGGCACTCAGCGGTCTCGCTCCTCGGAGGTATGGCTTATTTTCAGGGTATGGCTTTTATTTCCTAAACGCTTAAAATCCTGCTATGGCTTATATAATGACTACGTCTTAAAATAGGGGAAACACGGTATATTGCATGCTTGTGTTTTAGTCTGTAAACTGGCCTGTGATCTCTTGATGAAGGGTGGAATAATAATAATAATAATAATAATAATAATAATAATAATAATAAGCAAGACCCAAATAAGAAAGATGAACTGTTTTTCTTCCTCACACATCCCCTTAGGAGTTCAGAGTAAAACAGATTGATAAATATATTATTGTTCTGTTGTTTTCTTTTAAAGAACTCTACCTTCTGCTATACTTTTCATAGGTGTGTATATAAACACACCTATGTAATTCAAGTAATCATATGGGTTTCTTACATTTGTTGAGGTGCATGTAATCCAATCTATGTCACAATTGTTTTAGGCATGCATTAGAAAAGTATGTGAAAAGTTTTGATCTTATTAATACACTCTCTTCCAACGCTCACCGATTTATGCAAACCCATGAGAATGATGAGTTCCAACCATACTTAAACCCTCAAAGCCTCTCACTTCACATAGACTTCCTGGCAAGGCGCACAGGGTCCTTTGGAAACCCAGTATGCAGTCTTTCTTTCCCATGCTTATTGCACTTGCTGCCTCTTCCTCGTGTGTGTTGGGCTTTCCATTCTATTCCTTCCTTCACTCAGTCTGGGTTTTATAATGGGTTTTTATATGACAGCTATTTCTTCTTCCTCTTTCCCTCATTCCAGGTGGCCTCACACAGAGAATTCTGACCCAGTCAGAATCTACAGCATTGAAGAAACCTGGAGAATCCCATAAGTTGAACTGTTGGTGTCACTGGATTTGATACTGACAACTACTGGGTGGATTGGTTCCAACAAAAACCTGGAGAAAGATTGAAATGGCTTGTTCATGATGTACTCTATGGTTACACTGATTATTATTCCCCTACAATCTGAGGGTGATTCACAGCCTCTAAGGACACCTACACCTTCTATCTGCAAATGAACCGCCTGAAATCAGAAGACATAGTTGTCTACTACTGTGCAAAATTCACAGTGAGTGAGATCCCAGTACAGTCATACCTCGGTTTAAGTACGCCTTGGTTTGAGTACGCTTCAGTTTAAGTACTCCGTGGACCCGTCTGGAATGGGTTAATCCACTTTCCATTACTTTCAATGGGAAAGTTCGCTTCAGGTTAAGTATGCTTCAGGTTAAGTATGGCCTTCCAGAACCAATTACACTCATACTTCGGGTTAAGTACGCTTCAGGTTGAATACTCTGCGGACCCGTCTGGAACAGATTAATCCACTTTCCATTACTTTCAATGGGAAAGTTCGATTCAGGTTACGTACGCTTCAGGTTAAGTACGGACTTCCACAACCAATTACACTCATACTTCGGGTTAAGTATGCTTCAGGTTGAGTACTCTGTGGACCCGTCTGGAACGGATTAATCCACTTTCCGTTACTTTCAATGGGCAAGTTCGCTTCAGGTTAAGTACGCTTCAGGTTAAGTACAGACTTCCAGAACCAATTGTGTACTTAAACCGAGGTATCAATGTAGACCTCATACAAATACCCGTTCATTTGGTGACAAATCATCAAAAGAGATGACATCAAAGAGCCACAAACTAGAAAGGGTATGGTACAGAACAGATGCATAAAGGGGGGGGGGGCATATCAATGATCCACAGGTGTCATTCTTTGGCCAAGCTCCAACCTGCAGTGAACTGTTCCAAGATCTTCCTGTTCCAATGCTAAATATCCCTTCAGAGACAGTGTCCTTCCCCCATCTGTCCATTTCTCTCAGGCATCCCACCCAAAACAATGTGGCTAATACTGTATGTGCACTTTTTAATTGTACATTTTGAAACTGCACTTATTGTTGTATTTTAAAATGTTACCTGATAAATTTGTCTCTCCGCTTCTTTTGTTTTTCAGTTTGGTTGCAATAGTTAAAAATGAACAGTCTTAGCCTTCATTGTTAAATGATACTTTTATTTCTTGAATTTGTTCAAATATGTGACAAAAATGAAATGTATCTCAGCGGCTTTTGACACCATTGACCATAACATCCTTCTGGACCGTCTAGAGGGGTTGGGAGCTGGGGGCACTGTCATACAGTGGTTCCGCTCCTTCCTCCTGGGCCGTGTTCAGAAAGTGGTGGGGGGGATGAGTGTTCAGACCCCTGGGCTCTCACTTGTGGGGTGCCTCAGGGTTCTGTCCTCTCCCCCAAGCTTTTTAACATCTACATGCAGCCGCTGGGAGAGATCATCAGGGGGTTTGGGCTGGGTGTTCATCAGTATGTGGATGACACCCAGCTCTACCTCTCTTTCAAATCAGAACCAGTGAAGGCAGTGAAGGTCCTGTGTGAGTGCCTGGAGGCGGCTGAAGGATGGATGGCGGCTAACAGATTGAGATTGAATCCTGACAAGACAGAAGTACTGTTCATGGGGGACAGGAGGTGGGCAGGTGTGGAGGATTCCCTGGTCCTGAATGGGGTAACTGTGCCCCTGAAGGACCAGGTGCGCAGCCTGGGAGTCATTTTGGACTCACAGCTGTCCATGGAGGCGCAGGGCAATTCTGTGTCCAGGGCAGCTGTCTATCAGCTCCATCTGGTACGCAGGCTGAGACCCTACCTGCCTGCAGACTGTCTCGCCAGAGTGGTGCATGCTCTAGTTATCTCCCGCTTGGACTACTGCAATGCGCTCTACGTGGGGCTACCTTTGAAGGTGACTCGGAAACTACAACTAATCCAGAATGCGGCAGCTAGACTGGTGACTGGGAGCGGCCCCCGAGACCACATAACACCGGTCTTGAAAGATCTACATTGGCTCCCAGTATGTTTCCGAGCACAATTCAAAGTGTTGGTGCTGACCTTTAAAGCCCTAAATGGCCTCGGTCCAGTATACCTGAAGGAGCGTCTCCACCTCCATCATTCTGCCCGGACACTGAGAAGCCAAGTTGCAGGGAACTAGGCAGAAGGCCTTCTCAGTGGTGGTGCCTGCCCTGTGGAACGCCCTCCCAACAGATGTCAAAGAGGAAAACAACTACCAGACTTTTAGAATACATCTGAAGGCAGCCCGGTTCAGGGAGGCTTTTAATGTTTAATAGGTTACTGTGTTTTATTTTTCTGTTGGAAGCCACCCAGAATGGCTGGGGAAACCCAGCCAGATGGGTGGGGTATAAATAAATAAATTATTATTATTATTATTATTATTATTATTATTATTATTATTATTATTATAGTATCAGCTGGTATTGTATCCCAAACTAATTGATATGGGAGGTTCACTGCTTCCATTGCCACAAACACCTCACAAGAAATGCAAAATTAATATCAGAGTAGCATTATAATATAATGAAATATAATGATAATGGTAATTATAATATAATGAAATATAATACAATATAATGAAATTATATTATGAGATTATTTAGTAATTTTTCTTCATCTGTTGCTCCTTCATGTTCAAATTAGGCTTCATCAGAATAATGTAACATTTTGGCCCAAAGATACAACCCAATAGCCCAGCACTAGAGGCTAAGATAGAGAAGATCTCTACTGCTACCATATATTTCCCCTTGGTGCTCAGGTAGGTAGGGACAAAGGACAGCCAAACACTGCAAAATAGCAACATGCTGAAGGTGATAAATTTGGCCTCGTTGAAAGTGTCCGGCAACTTCCTGGCTAGGAAAGCCACATTGAAGCTGATGATGGCTAGAAGGCCCATGTAGCCCAGGACAAGATAAAACATGAGGACGGAACCTTCATTGCATTCAACTATAATCTCTGTAGCCTGGGAGTGCAGGTCCATATCTGGGAATGGGGGAGAGGTTGCCAGCCACACTGCACAGATTGCTGCTTGAATAAGAGAACAGGAAAAGACAACTGAGTTGGTCAGTTTTTTGCCCACCAGTTTCCTCATGCTAGACCCTGGCTTTGTGGCCATGAAGGCCACAACTACTGTGATGGTTTTGGCCAGCAGACAAGAAACAGCCACAGAGAAGACAATGCCAAAAGTAGTTTGACGGAAAATGCAGGTCACCTTTGTAGGTCTTCCAAGAAACAGCAAAGAACAGAGGAAGCAGAGGAGGAGGGAGACAAGGAGAATGTAGCTGATGTCCCGGTTGTTGGCTTTGACTATAGGGGTATCTCTGTTTTTGATGAAAATTCGTAGCACGAAAACTGTGATGAGTGAAAGAGAAACAGAAACCAAACTAAAACTGATCCCCAAATATTCTTCATAAGACAGATATGTCATAACTTTGGAGATGCATCTGTCTCTACTCTGGCTTGGATACTGCTCATCTGGGCATTTAAAGCATTCATCCATGTCTGAAAAAAAAAGAAAGGACCCGTCATTGTGCCAATTTCTATGTAAACTGAGTCTCATTCTTAGAACTCTGTTCAGTGTGGGATTTGCTGGTCATTCTGTCATCTTATTATTTTATTTGTATCCTACTTTTGCTTCAGGGAGTTGGCCAAGGGACCAATCCAGGAACAGTGCACTGAACCCAGAACATCCTGTTGACATTCCTGCCTGACACTGGCAAAAATTGATAAGAATAGGGCAAAACTGAACCCACTGTTGAACATGCTCTTAACCCTGAAGGATGTTACTTTTTTTTGTATGCCACAACAGCCGCAATAATTCTACTTGCAAAGAATTGGAAGAATGAAGAATTACCAACAGTGGATGAATGGCAGAAGAAGTTGATAGAATTTATGAAACTGTCTGAGCTGACCGGGACACTCCGGGATCGGAGTGAAGCAGCAGTGGAAGAAGATTGGAAAAAAATTAAAATTTATTTAAAGAATAAGCGTATAATAGATTAGGATCAGTGGAAGTGAGGGAGATACAAAGAGGTTGTAGATAATACAATGGTGTGAAATAAGTATTGTTAGAAGAGAATCATAAATTAATTAAGAGATAAAATATAGATAGAGTGTAAAAGGATAAGATGTAAAAGACAGATAAATAATGTAATATTAAAGCAATATAAGTTAATATAAGATTCAGAGTTAATATAATATTTAGAGTTTACTAAGGATGATATGTAAAGAAACGCAGAAGGAGGTGGAATGAGGAAGTCAATAGATTAGAAATAAGGGTTATAAATTAGAATTTTTGTTTTTGTATTTTTGTATTCTGTATTTTTTGTGTTTTGTATTTACTTTTTGTGTTTTGTTTTTTGTATGTTTTTGTTGTTTGAAAAAAAAACCTTTAATAAATACATTTTTTTTTAAAAAAAAGAACATGCTATTAACCCAACAGACCTTAGTGGAAGATTGATTTCTGTTATTTGGGGGGCTGGAGGTTCCAACTCAGCTTAACAGAAACACAAAGCCTCCATTGGCTTGAATAGGCAGAATCAGATCCTGCAATTTGGAAAATGGCCAGTGTGACCAATCTTTATGTCACCTTTTCTTCGTGAGTATTTGCAAAAGTGCTAAAAACACACACAAAAATGGCAAATTGTTGGCTAGAATAATCGATGAAGTGCATCACTTACCTTTTTGGTCCGATATTTTCCCTTCTGGGCAGGGAGCACAATCATAGCAGCAAAACTTCTCCCCTTCTTTCTTTTTCTTCTGATAACCAGGAGGGCAGGAATCACTGCATACAGAAATAGGCATCACCTATTCATAGCAATGAAGAGAGATTAGGGTTGGAAAAATTGTGTGTAGGGTACCAGGGGCAGGGGAGAGTCTTCATTTGTTGGCAAGCAAAGAAACAAGAAAATAGTAGACTAGTGTACTAGCAAGAAGCTGGGAATCTCGCCTTCCATACCCCTCAACTACCCCATTTTAAGCGGGACATATTGTAAATTACGGAAGCTGTCCCAGCTTCTGATTGGCTCCTGGGATGTCCTGTTTTGGCTCCCACAAGACCATGGCCCTGAAAGACTTTTTGGGGCACCATGCTCTTGCACATTTCACCTTTGCTCACCAAGGAGCGTGGCCCAAAATATGCACATCCTGGTTTTCCTTCAGTGCATGTTGGAGGGTGTGACCTTCACAGATCCACTATCAAGCTACAAAGGTAGAGAGGGAATTCATTGGGTGTGGCATTAAATGTTTTTTACGTTTTGGAATGTTGGAATTTGCTATCTCAGGAAAGAAGCAGCAGTGATATTAGAATAATTATTTACTGATCCAGAGCCATTTTGCTCCACAGTGACAGGATCCCCCCAGGTGTCCTCTTATAAAATAGCATGGCTGCAGCTGTATCCCTCCCTCCTCTCTCCCAAAATTAACGTGACATTTATTATTTCAGCCATTCATATATCTGAATCCTAAAAAAAAGATGTAGGTCTTATGTGTTCCAAATTCTCTGGTCATGGAGGAGGGAAGATGGCCTGTTGTGGATGGAGTTGCACTCCCCTAGAAGGAGCAGGTTCTTTACTTGGAGGTACTCCTGGCTAGGAGTGAGTGCTTATTTTCAGTTATGGCTGGTTGGCTAGCTACTGCTCCTTTTTACAGATAAATTAATTGACTATGGTACTTCCATAGTGGATAGCTGCAATGCATTCTGTATGGGGCTGCCCTTGAAGATTGATATGCCACCTGATCCAAAAAGCAATAGCCAGGTTTTTTCCCCCGTGGCTTTTGATACATGTGACATGTGATTTCAGGGTTCATTCTATTCCTGTGACTATAATGCCATCCTTATATCATACCCAATCAACAGTGCCTTCAGGGTGGTTAAAAATGAAAGTGAAAAGCCATCAACAAAAATAAAAGCAAGCAAATAATAAAACTACAGTACTAAAACTACAGGTGCCCCCCCCCAAAAAAAAACCACCCACCACCTCACTCAGGATTTATCTTTCTCCTGCTCAATCCTAGCCAAGTTGAAAAGGGCCTGGTTAATATTTCCCATTTAGCATGTTGTTACTTGTACAGTGCATATCAAATTGCTTTCATATGTTTGTTGCATTTGACTGTGTCGACCACAGCAAACTATGGCAAGTTCTTAAAGAAATGGGAGTGCCTGATCACCTCATCTGTCTCCTGAGAAATCTCTATGTGGGACAAGAAGCTACAGTTAGAACTGGATATGGAACAACTGATTGGTTCAAAATTGGGAAAGGAGTACAACAAGGTTGTATATTGTCTCCCTGCTTATTTAACTTATATGCAGAATTCATCATGTGAAAGGCTGGACTAGATGAATCCCAAGCCAGAATTAAGATTGCCGGAAGGAATATAAACAACCTCAGATATGAAGATGACACAGCCTTGATGGCAGAAAGTGAGGAGGAATTAAAGAACCTTTTAATGAGGGTGAAAGAGAGGAGTGCAAAATGTGGTCTGAAGCTCAACATAAAAAAAAAACTAAGATCCACAGCCACTGGTCCCATCACCTCCTGGCAAATAGAAGGGGAAGAAATGGAGGCAGTGAGAGATTTTACTATCTTGGGCTCCATGATCACTGCAGATGGGGACAGCAGTCACAAAATTAAAAGATTCCTGCTACTTGGGAGAAAAGCAATGACAAACCTAGACAGCATCTGTCACAGTGGCCGGAGTGGACTACTTCAGAGTAACGACGCTACGCAGCTCTGCATTTTATTCTTTTATTGGTGCTGCGTATTTACAGTGCTCAAGTCATTGCTATTTACACGGAGCGATGTTGTCAGTCGGTTTCAGAACCTCCTAATGGCTTTTGGCGCGTCTTTCTCCAACACAAAAGCTTTGGCAGACCCATCCTCTTGCCCCTCCTCTTCCTGCGTAATTCTGGAGTTGGAGGGATGGGTCTTCCCCCCTTGCTTGCCCCTTCCTGTCCCACCTGGGACCCTGGCTCCTCTACCTTGCCTGAGCCTCGGACACGACTTCCTGCTTCCCCACTGGAATCGGAACTCTCCCTGCTTTCCCCTTTGCTCGGGGACGGGCTTGAACTCAGGAGGGGAGGGACTTCGCGATATCCCCTGTCCCTCACATCCACCCCCCTCCCAAGCTCTCCTTCACCCCTCCCCAGGCCCCCCCCATGTGTCGGTGACGACTGGAAGCCTAAGAACTCAGTGCTCTCCGAGCCCGTTGGTGTGAATACCTCCCCCCAGTCCTGCGAGCCCCCCCCTTCCGCCTGGGCGGACGGGAATCCCAAAAAGTCCGTGGCGTCAGAGCTGGTGGGGGTAAAAACGTTCTGCCAATCTGCTCCTTCCTCTGACTGGGTGGATCTCGGTGACACCCATACCTCATCCTCTGGTTCCTCAAACTCCGCTTCCCAGCGCCATGGTGAGCTGCTCTCCCGTGCCTCCTCCTCCTCCCCCTCCCTTTCCATGTGCCAGGGCTTGGGTCTGTGGGGAAAGAGGGCGTGAAATTCTTCCACCAAGAATTCCTCCTGTATCTGAGTGGCTGGGACCCATTCATTCTGGGACGGTGGAGCATCCTCCCATGCCATGAGGTACTCCAGTCCCCCCACCCCCCACCTTGAATCCAGGATGGCCGTGGCCTCATTGAGTTGCTCCCTGCCTTCCCTCTCCCCCCCTCCCTCGGGGGTTTGTTCGCCGTCTCGGAGCCTGCTGCTTTCCCTGTACGGCGACAGCAGCGATCTATGAAACACTGGATGCACCCTCATGTCCTCTGGCAGTGCCAGCCTGTATGCCACCGGGTTTACCTGTTGCGTGACCGTGAAGGGGCCCAGCCTTTTGGGTGCCAGCTTTTTGCACCTCCCTCTGGTGGGAAGGCCCTCCGAGGACAACCACACCTTGTCCCCCACCCTGATGACCTCCCCTTGTCGCCTGTGGCGATCTGCCCCCTTTTTGTACGCTTCCTTGGCCCTCTCCAAGTGTTCTCTGAGCTGCTGGTGCACCGTCTCCAGTTCCTCTGCCCAATCCTCAGCCTGTGGGCCCTCCTCCTCCTCCTCCTCCCTCTCCCTCTCTGGGAAAGATCTGAGGTCGCGCCCGTAATTGGCCTTAAAGGGCGACACCCCTGTGGAGACGTGCACTGCATTGTTGTAGGCAAATTCTGCTAGTGGCAAGCGATCCACCCAGTCCGTTTGCCGCTGGCTGACGTAGCATCTCAGGTACTGCTGCAGAATGGCGTTGACCCTCTCCGCTTGTCCGTTGGTCTGCGGGTGTCTAGCCGTCGACAAGCTGACCTCCACCTGCAGGAGGTTCATGAGCCGCCGCCAGAACCTGGAAACAAATTGGCGGCCACGATCCGAAATAACCCTTAAAGGTAATCCATGCAGTCTGAAAATGTGATCAACAAACAGTTTGGCTGTCTCTTCTGCCGAGACTGCCCTGGCACACGGTATAAAGTGACACATTTTGGACATAAGGTCCACCACCACCAACACTGCAGTCTTACCCCTGGACGAAGGCAGATCTGTGATGAAGTCCATGGACACCACTTCCCACGGCCTGTGTGGTGTGGCTAAGGGCTCCAGCAACCCTGGTGGCGCTGCTCTGACCACCTTCGCCCGCTGGCAGGTGGTACAGCCCCTTACATAGTCTCGAACATCTTCCCGCACCCCTGGCCACCAGAAGTGTCTCATGACTAGGTGAGCGGTTTTGTCCCTTCCAAAATGCCCCGCTGTAGGGTTGTCGTGCATCTGCTTGAGGACCGTACGTCGAAGCTGGGTGGTGGGTAGGTACAGCGCACCCTTGTAGAAAAGCAGCCCTCTGCGTTCTGCAAAGTCTTGTGCCTGCTCCCTCCCCCCTCTCAGTTCTCTGAAGATGCGGTTGGCAAATTCATCCGCTGCCGTCAGTGCTGTGAGTTCTGCCTCGCTCACCACAGCTGCTCCGCAGGACCATGCCGACGGGGGGAAAATGTGCCTTGGGGCTGGTGGCGCCTCCTCCTCCATGTACTCTGGCTTGCGGGAGAGGGCATCCGCCCTGACATTCTGCTCCCCCGGGATGTAGTGGATGGAGAAGTTGAAGTTCGAGAAGAACTCTGCCCACCGTATCTGCCGCTGGTTGAGCACCCTGGCAGTTCTCCAGAACTCCAGGTTCTTGTGGTCTGTGCACACCTGGATGGGGTGCTTCGCGCCCACCAGGAAGTGTCGCCAGTGCTGGAACGCAGCGTAGATCGCAAGAAGTTCCCTATCAAACACTGTGTAGTTGCGTTCAGGCTGTGTCAGCTTCCTGGAGAAGAAGGCACAGGGTCTCCACTCCCTGTTGGCGTCCAGTTGCAACAAAATTGCGCCCACAGCTTTTTCAGAAGCATCTGTCTCAATGCGTAGGGGCGCGTCCTGCACCACATGGAACAGGTTTTGGTCTGAGGCGAACACTCTCTTGAGGCTTTCGAACGCTGCTTGCGCCTCTGGTGTCCACTTGAACTTCTGCTTGCCTCTCAGGCAGTCCGTGATGGGAGCCGTAACGCGAGAGAAGTTCTTGATGAACTTCCTGTAGAAGTTAGCGAAGCCTAGTAGGCGTTGGGCATCTTTGCGCGTCCTGGGGCTGTGCCAGTCCAGGATGGCCTGCACCTTGTCCTTGTCCATCGCCAGCCCCTTGTCTGACAGCTTGTAGCCCAGGAAGTCCACCTCTTTGGTGTGAAACTTGCACTTCTCCAGCTTCACATACAGGTGGTTCTCCTTCAGGCGTTGCAACACCTCTCTGACATCTTTCACATGCTGCACTGGGTCATTCGAGTAGATAAGGATGTCATCTAGGAAGACCAAGCATTTCCTGAAGAGGAGGGACCCCAGGACGTGGTGCATGAAGGCCTGGAAGCATGCTGAGCCCCCTTGCAAACCGAAGGGCATCACCAGATATTCAAAAGAGCCCAGAGGCGTGAACATCGTGGTTTTCCATGCATCTCCTTCCCGGATCCTGATCAAGTTGTACGCCCCCCTTAGGTCCAGCTTGGTGAAAATCTTGCCCCTGCGTGCCGCTGTCAGGAGATCATCCACTCTGGGCATGGGGAAAGCCACGGGCTCTGTCACCGAATTCAGCCGTCTAAAGTCCACCACAAGACGGCGCTGTTGCGTGTCTTTCTTGTCCACCCAGAAGACCGGGCTGCCCCCTGCTGCCTTGCTTTCCCTTATGAACCCCCGCTTGAGGTTCTTGTCGATGAAAGCGCGCAGATCCTCCAGCTCCTGGTCTGACATGGCGTACAGCTTGGCTGGGGGTATCGTCGCCCCTGGCACCAGGTTGATCTGGCAGTCAAAAGGCCTGTGCGGGGGTAGGTGGTCGGACTCCGTTTCGCTGAAGACCTCCTGCAGGTCCCAGTACTGCTTGGGTATTGCCTCACCCCCTTTGATATGCATGGTGGCCACCGTGGCTATCGGAGGCCCCTCCCCTGGTTGGTGCTGCATGCAATGTTCCAGACAAAAGTCTGACCCAAACGTGATGCACCTCTGGTGCCAACTGATGGAGGGGTCGTGGCGCGCCAGCCAGCTCATGCCCAAGACGATGGGGGGGTCTGAGATGGTGGTGACGTTGAACGCCAGTGTCTCTGAGTGCCTTCCCACCGTCATTCTCATGGGGGGGGTTTGATGTGTGATGGCCCCTCCCAGCAGCTCCCTGCCGTCAATGGTTGCTACGTGCAGAGGAAAATCCAACTGCAAAAGCTGGATTTGGTGCTCTTCTGCAAAGCTTCTCGAGAAGAAGTTGGCGGACGCCCCACTGTCAATTAAGGCGAGGACCGTCAGGGGATAGCCATTTGGGAGCGTTAGCGTCACTTCTAGAACCACTCCTGCTCTGGGAGGGGTGGGCTGGCTCTGCACCTCTCTGTGCGGGTGGGCGGGCTGGGGCTGTTGTCTGCTGACTGTGCCTGGCTGCTGCCCCTTGTCTCCTGCAGCCAGGCTTTCCCGTTTCCCTGCTGTGGTGCTGCGTCAGTGGGGGAGGGCACCACCGTTCCCGCCTTTCCTTGCCACTCCCTGCGATGTGGGCAGTCTCTGACGAGATGCTGGGGTGAGTTGCAGAGAAAGCAATTCCCGCCCCTTCCCTCCTTGCGTCTTGGCGCCGCTGGGGTTTGAAAAGCCCGCGCGCGCGCGCTATCAATCTGCATGGGCTCCTGGTCCTGGCTGGCTCCAGGCGTGGCCTGAAAGGGTTGTTGAGGGAGTGGCTTCTCCTGCGACCGTGGGAACCAAGCCCGCTTTGCGCGCGTCGCTTGCTTGTCGTTCCACCGGGATTCCTGCCTCACCCCCACCGCCAGAGCTGCTTTGCTCAGCTGATCCATAGTACTGGGCTTTGGACCTCTCGAGAGTTCATCCTTCACCTCCTCGCTCAAACCCAAGTAAAACGCAGCTTGCATGGGAGGCGAATCCAAAACCCACCCCAGTCTGTGCACCAGCATGGTGAATTTCGCCCAATATGCGCGAACTGTCATATTTCCTTGGCGTAAATTATGCAGTTCCTCCTTAGTCTGGTCCAAATGACTATCGGACGAATACATCGTCCTCAAACCTTCTAGAAATTGTTGGACATTTTTCATGCAAGGATTCTTGGTTGCGATTAATGGTCTTAGCCACTCCCTGGCTGCTCCGGTGAGATGTTCCACAATAAACGCTACTCTGTGCTCATCATCGGGGAACTCATTCTGGTGCAGCTCAAGAGCATACACGATCTCAGTCTCAAAGCCCTGAAACTCCTTCGGGTCTCCATTGAACTTGCTTACAAGGGTCCCTGCTCTCCTTCCTGGCAGCACTTGGACTTGGGGAGCCCCTCCCGCCTTGTTTTTCTCTGCATCCAGCTTGTTTTGGAGGTCTACCGCCACCGCCCTTAAATGCTGCTCTTTTTCCTGGAGCTCTCTCACCTGTTCCGCAAGTTGTAGCCGGTCGTCCTGGATCTTCTTAGTCTCCTCTTTAGCTGCCTTCAATTCTCCCTGCGCCTGCAGCGACAGCTGTTGCAGTTCTAGCTGGGCTTGCTCAGCGATCTGCCGCCACTTCTCCGCCTCGGACACGCTCATCCCGGCAACTCCGAAGTAGCCCAAAAATGATTAGGAGGTTGCTGTCACAGTGGCCGGAGTGGACTACTTCAGAGTAACGACGCTACGCAGCTCTGCATTTTATTCTTTTATTGGTGCTGCGTATTTACAGTGCTCAAGTCATTGCTATTTACACGGAGCGATGTTGTCAGTCGGTTTCAGAACCTCCTAATGGCTTTTGGCGCGTCTTTCTCCAACACAAAAGCTTTGGCAGACCCATCCTCTTGCCCCTCCTCTTCCTGCGTAATTCTGGAGTTGGAGGGATGGGTCTTCCCCCCTTGCTTGCCCCTTCCTGTCCCACCTGGGACCCTGGCTCCTCTACCTTGCCTGAGCCTCGGACACGACTTCCTGCTTCCCCACTGGAATCGGAACTCTCCCTGCTTTCCCCTTTGCTCGGGGACGGGCTTGAACTCAGGAGGGGAGGGACTTCGCGATATCCCCTGTCCCTCACAGCATCTTAAAAAGCAGAGACATCACCTTGCCGATAAAGGTATAGTTAAAGCTATGGTTTTCCCAGTAGTGATGTATGGAAGTGAGAGCTGGACCATAAAGAAGGTTGATCGCTGAAGAATTGATGCTTTTAAATTATGGTGCTGGAGGAGACTCTTGAGAGAGTCCCATGGACTGCAAGAATGTCAAACCTATCCATTCTGAAGGAAATCAGCCCTGAGTGCTCACTGGAAGGACAGATCCTGAAGCTGAGGCTCCAATACTTTGGCCACCTCATGAGAAGAGAATACTCCCTGGAAAAGACCCGGATGTTGGGAAAGATTGAGGGCACAAGGAGAAGGGGATGACAGAGGACGAGATGGCTCTCGAAGCCACCAACTTGAGTCTGACCAAACTGTGGGAGGCAGTGGAAGACAGGACTGCCTGACATGCTCTGGTCCATGGGGTCACAAAGAGTCGGACACGACTGAACGACTAAACAACAACAATATTTGCTGCATTAATATACCACCTCCCTTTAGTTCTAGAATGCAATAGGTGCCAGTAACTCTATCATGGGATCAGTACATGGTAAAGTTAATCAGTAGAGGAAAGTTTTAGCCCCACCCCACTCACCTATCCTGAATCGTCTACACTGATAAGGGAATTCTTGCCCAGAGTATCGAAGAATCCACACCTGATTAAAGCTCCTGTGCCACACAATGATTTTGTCATTAATGATGAACTGTTTCCCTTCACCAGCGTTCAGATTCACCATTCCAACTTTCATTTTAAGGAAGGAATTGTTTGGGAATAGGTCCATGTTCACTATATCAAAGCTGGCTATTAATTCCCCACAATCATTTAAAGACACATTTTCTCCAGCTGAGTTGTTAAATGAAATGCCTTGAAGAAATGGGTGGAGCTGGTGGGAAGAAAACAGGGAAATATAGTGGAGTCTCTCTTTTTGGTGTTGTTTTATGAATATGTTACTTGATATTCAAATTTTTCACATATTTTTCATATGTGCATGTGTACACACACACACACACACACAGGACCCAAGATCGAAGAACATTGTTATAAGGTCCTTTGGGCACAAGCCAATGAGAATGACAACAAGAAATGCCTCACTACCTTGATGAGACATGCTCTTTCACTTCATGCTGATTACTTCATTATAATGAAGCCATTTCATTGAGGAAATATTACCTGCCAAGGTTGAACACTGTGAAGGTCAAGCCTTGCAAACCCCATCACTGCTCTGTGTTTGATCCAAGAGGATTCCATGGCATGCAGCGCATGAGCTATGGCATAGACAGCATTATAGACATTGTAACTATGGCCAGTCATGCTCATTTCAAACACAGACCTGGGAAGGCTCTCCAGTCTCTCTTCTCCAGTACATGTTATGTTCACCTTTGCTGGCAACCTGAGATTGGGAAAAGAACATTCAAATGCCTGCTCCCAGAAAACCTTGAAAAATCCATCTTCTTGGGTCGGATGAGATTTTTTGTCCTGGATATATGTGCGGAACCCGCGAGGCTCATTCGAGTGAATTGCAAAGGATATGGTGCCATCAAATATTTGAAAATTCCATTTCCTTAAAATGAATGTTACAGAAAAATCTATCTGAGCTGTCATAATCCACACTCTTCCAACAGATGTGTTTTCCCCCAAGTCGGGGATTAAAAAAGCTACAATGGTGGTCAACCACATGAAGGTCATAGTTTCACCATAAGTGACAAATGCTTTGGCTTTGCTCTCCATGAAAGGCACGTTAATACTCCATCCCATATCGACAAATTCATCAAAGGAAAGGAAATCCCCCTGGTTAGGGATTCTTTGAATGAAAGCTGAACAAATTTTGTTCTGAGATAACAGGGGCTCTAAGATCTGCAAGAAATGGTCTCCACTGTCATCATCCACAGCAAAGAGCCCAACCCAGGTCCACCCGAAATGCTGAAGCAGAAGAATAATTCCTGTGTACTGCTGGTTTTCACTGGGTGCCATGTGGTAAAAGGAACGGACCTGTTTCGTATGACCCTCTTCTGGGGCAAATGCTCCGTATGTAAGCTAAACAATTTTTTAAAAAATGCAAATATTTTAGAACTTTGTTACTATGCATAACAAGGTTGTTTGATTTAGTGCCTCAGAATTCTGTCCGACTGCAACCTCCTTCTGTACTGACTCCCAAGGGGAGGGGCAGAGGCTGCGCAGCCACAGAAATTATTTTGTGGGTGCTGAGACCCCCAGGGGCCTCTGGAGTTGGTGCCTTTTCTCCTGGGGAGATGTTGAAACACTGCATTAGCATCAGTAAAATGACCTTCCTGGGGCACAAGCCTGGGCAGTGTGTATGTGGGTTCTGGGCTGTCCAGATGACAAGACCCCCCCTCTCTGCCTCACCGATGTGGTCCAGAAGAAAGCAGAGCAATATGTTTGGCACCAGCTTGACTGCAGAAGGCATGCAAAACGCCATCCAACTATCATAGCAACTCCACTCTTGATATGTGTAGCCTTTTCTTCTCAGAAAGATATCACACAAGGCAGTGGAGTTTTAGGACCAGAGTTTTCCTTGTCCTAGATGGGCTACCTTCCCAGGTTCACAAGCCCCATCTGCTCCTCACTTCCTCCTACAACATGTGCAGAAACCGCCTTCTTGGCTGTTGAGTCCATTATTGCTCTCGTCCTCTCAATCTGCCAGAGACCGTCTTCTCTTGCAGGTTGAAGTCCTCCATTCACTGGTGGTTTGAGACCTATCAGCTACCCTCACCTGATTTAGCCAGTCAGTCAAAGGCATTCATGGGGTATGGCCACTGTTGAATGTTGACACCTTCTAGGAGTCACAGGTGAGAGCTGAGTGCAAGGTGGGGACCAAAGGTGGACAAACTACCCCAAGAGATGTCCCTCATCAGAGGTACTACGTCTCCCCTAACACCCCATGTAATCTCTGAGCAATGGACATGATTTGCTTAAAAAGAATCTTCTAGAATCACCTGACTGCTCTTTGGAATGTCCACCAAACTTTCAGAAGTCATTCTCATTCTGATTTGGAACTTCAGATATTATACAGAAAATACTTTCTAGTTAGTTTTCCTCTCCCATTTTCATAATCACCCTCAGTATTAGAAAACATTCATCGATTGTAATACTAGTGCAAACTCCAGCCCCTCATTACCTGTGGGATCTTGTAGAGGACTAAGATATCCGCCATGTGGAAGGAGATATCAGAGCCAAGTGCCCCAATAATGGCTACTAGGTTCTTCTGGTTGCCACATGCATAGTTGGGAACAAACCGGTCTGATTTGAAGAGCAAGTCTAGAATAGTGCGGTGGAATATCTTCTCCTGATAGTAGCTGTCATAGATGTGAAACCCAAGTGTGACATTGGGCAAAATCTTAGGGTTCTCATTGATTTCATTGATGGCAAATGCCAAAGCCAGGATGTGCTGGTAGAACTTGGTCACCATGCTGCAAATAGAGTTATATGTCCTTTCAAAAAGGAGTTCTGCACTGTGCACAATGGTTTTGTCGGTGCTCATGGACCATGCTGGTTTGCACAACCCAACCAACCTTTTGAAATACTCCTATGTAAATATAGTATAATAATGCTTTTCCACTGTTGTCAAAACCCATCATTATGGCTGTAAAAAGAACTATAGTCAGGAGCTTCGAAAGTGACTGGAAACAGAAGGCAGGCTAAAGCAAAGAGAGATGGCAGTGGGGAAAAAGCAAATGGCAACTGAAAAGAGGCACCATCTGGAAATATATAAGCCTTGTAATGGCAGACAGAGACAGACTACATCCACATTTTACCTTTAATGGTTTCACACAGAGACATATGAGAACTGGGATTTGTTAAGGGTTCTAAGAATTGTTGGGAGACCCTAATCCTGTCACAGAGATACAATTCCCACAGTTCCCTGGAAAGAGGGATTGTTTATTAAACCTCGCTTGAATTGTGTCACTAAGCAGCTACAGGATGGTTTGGAAGACGCTAAGACTGTTCAAAGTGGCACAATACTACTTTAAATGTGTAGTGAAGGTATAGCCACAAATAAATGGCATAATATATGATCTATTTGTGTATCTATCCAAAAGTAGCTATCCAACATCATACTTTTTTTCTGTTAACCATGCTAGCAGTTCCCAGGAACTGAAGCTAAGAACTTATTCGTGTGAAGTGAATGGTTTATGATGAATTAATGACCAATTCTTCTCTGACAGGTTGAAAACCAACCTCTTAAATGTGGTTGAATTTGGAAAACAATTTTAGCATTTTTCATCAGAGAGGGAGTGTTTTTCTTAAAAAGAAAATCGTATGGAGTTGCCACTGGGAGAATGGGTCATTCTTAGTTTTCCCAGGCCCCAATGTGGAACAGTTATAAATCACTTTTACCCACTGTGCTGACTTTCTCTTGATAGTTTCCAGGAAGCCATATTATTATTATTATTATTATTATTATTATTATTATTATTATTATTATTATTATTATTCCCAATTTTCCCCTGATGCCACTCAAGGCCCGAAAGATTTTCAGTCATCCTCTCCCATCTCTGGACGAACTATACAACTCCCGTTGCCTTAAAAAAGCGAATAATATTTTACAGGATCCATCTCATGCTGGATATAGTCTTTTTTCACTGTTGCCTTTGCGCAAGAGATACAGAGCAATTAGATCAAGAACGAATAGATTAAAAAACAGTTTCTATCCAAGAGCTATAACCATCTTAAATGAGGTAACGAAATAATATGATCCCAGGGAGTTGGATGGGTGTGTGTGTGTGGCTGTAATTGTGTTTTTATTTTGTTTTTTATGGGGTGGCATTCAATTTCATTGTACTATGTACAATGACAATAAAGTATCTATTCTATTCTATCCTAATATGGTTCACCACTACCACTTTTCCCTCTAGGAGCCACTAGACAAAGAACTCTAAGCATATATGTAGATAGGCAGACCAATATAGACAAACTGCAAATGTAAAATAATAATAATGAAAGTGTAATAAAGAAATATGCTGATGTAGATGTTGATGTTTAAGGCTACTATTTCTTGTATTTTACAAACCCTACATTTCCCAGCTCAAATGATAGGAGATGTGAAGGGGGAGTCCTTACATCGGAAACTCAAAGCCCAGCTCCTGAGAAGGATATACCTGGAAGGAAACTTTGGGAGAAATATAAAGTATCTGAGAGGCAATCCCACCAATGAGGAGGGTTCCAAGCTCATGCCACTCATGTGGAACGGGGAAGGAATCCATTCCAGGACATTTCATGGCATCTATTTTGCACTCCTTCAGAGGCAGCAGAAGAAGAAGAAGAAGAAGTGTGACCATTTTTGAGAAAAGCACTTCTTTTGAACAGATCCTCCTGTGTCCACCTACGGTCTCACCGCAGGCACCAGTCTCAGTTTTAAAAGAAGCTGACAATTGATACCAACTCACACTTCCAATATACAACGCAAAAAGAAGCATGGAAAAGCAAGATTTGAATGACAGGAAGCACACGTGGATTTGAAGCCAGAAGTATATAATGAAAGGTGCAGAGTGCGGGGAGCTGTCTCAGTTCAATCTGACAGAGCCCTGCTCTGCCCTCGCCCCAGCTCTAAATGTCACAAAAGGAAGGTTTTATAGACAGTTTCTGAATTACTTATTGATGTTGTTTCTAGTGCCTTCTGGAAAACCGAAGTTGCACTGAACTAATTATTATGATGTGGATAATTGTAGAGAAATATAATTACCTCCTCTGAGCTCTGGTGCTGAAAGGCACAGTTGGTATCAGGTGTGTCTATTGTCACCCTAATTGGAGAACACGTGGGAGATGAGTTGGAGATGAATACAGATAGAAGGGAGACATCTTTGAACTTTGAACAGTTGGGACATCCTTATCCCCCATTCCCACTTTCAGGATCCATCTGCACCACATTTAAAGGAGTAATATACCACTTTAGCAGTCATGGATTCCTCCAAAGAATCCTGGCAACCCCAGTTTGTGAAGGGTGCTGTTTCAAGACCCCTATTCCCTTTGCAAAGCTACAATCCCTCTTCCACAGGGACTCTAGGAAATGTAGTTGAGTGGGAAATAGGGGTCTCTTAACATTTCTCAGTACTCCTTAAATACTAAAATTCCCAAGATTCTTTGGGGAAACCATGGAAGTTTGAAGTGGCATAACAGTGCTTTAAAAGTTTAGTGGCAATGAACCCTATGAGAGAAGATGTCATCAATGAAAGTCACTCTTACATATTCCGATTTGCTGAAATCTGTTTTTTCCTGTTTCTTGCTAGGGGATAGTGACAGTCACTCTTGGCTTGATATACGTAGAGTGATTGTGGTCTACTATTTGCCCATCCTCCCTGCAACGTTGAAATGGGTGTTGAAAGAGGGATAGTTCATAATTCCCTGAACTCCATCCTGAAAACCTAGAGAGTTACTGACACTCAGTGTCAACCGTAGTGAGCTAGATAGGAACCTGCATTATGCTGAATCAGACCATTGGACTATTTCCCTATTGTCCACATCACTGATAAGCTAAATCAGGGGTCCCCAGACTTACCTGGCTTTGGGCCGGAGGGCAGGGGAGTGCGCGCACAGCGGGCCGGAGGGTGGGGGAGTGCGCGCCCATGCACATGCGCAACACACTTACTGGTGTGGTGGCACGCTTCCAGGTCAGAAAAATCGTCGAAAATTGTTTGTGTGCATGCGTATGGGCCTCCCCCCGACCCAGAAGTGCACCAGAAATGACCTCTTCTGGGTTGGTGAGAGGCCCACACGCATGCACACAAACGATTTTCGGCGCTTTTTTCCGATCTGGAAGTGCGCCGCCGTGCTGCACGCCGTAAGAGCGGGCGGCGGGGTTTGTCGCGGGCCGGATTGGGAGGCCAATTGGGCCGCATCTGGCCCGCGGGCCATAGTTTATGGACTCCTGTGCTAAATCATGCCCCCATCTACCTCTTTCCCCCTTTCTTCCCAATGTCTCAACAAATGAAACTGATTTGTAAAAATGTTACGAGAGACATTGCACATACTTTTGTAAATCAAGAAAATCTTTAATAAAAAAGAAGAAAAATAAAAATAAAGAAAGGGCCACAGTTCGGTGGCAGAGCATCTGCTTGGCAAAAAGACTGTTCAAGATTCAATCTTCCATGGCTCCAGATAGGGCTGGGAATTTTTACTGTCTCAATTCCTGGAGATTTACTCTTAGTCATTGTAGAATATACCAGCGCTCTGACTTGGTATAAGGCAGGTTCAAAGTTCCTCTCATTATGAGATAATTCCTGGTTATTCCTCTGTTGATAGAGGTTTTAGCTGCTTCCTAATCAAGTCACAGGTTCAGGTAATTAAAACTTCTTTAATAATTTCTGCCTAACAAGAGTCAGCTGAAATAGCATAATACACTACAGTGGTTTATGAACACAATTGTTTCCGGAAGTCTGTTCATAAACTGAAGTGAACTTTCCCATTGAAAGTAATGGGAAGTGAATTAATCCGTTCCAGATGGGTCCGCGGCGTTCATAAACTGAAAATTCGTAAACCGAGGTGTTCATAAACTGAGGTTCCACTGTAGTAGTACGCCCTGTAACCCTAAATGACTTTGGGAGTCAGTTCCCATTTAAGACATAGGTTACTTTGGAAGATGCCACATACCAAGTCAGGCCATCCGTTGAGGCTAGGTTGGCCTCAACCAGGGCCAGGGCCTTTTCAGTATTGGCCCCAACTTGGTGGAACACTCTTTCACAGGAGACCAGGGCTCTGAGGGATTTGTCATCTTTCCACAGGGCCTGCAAGACGTAGCTGTTCCGCCTGGCCTTTGGGTTGGATTCAGTCTGACCCCTGTGTTTTCCTCCCCCATGGTTTGAATTTATGCACTACTTAAAATGAGGCTGCATTTTAAATTTTAATATTGTGTTTTAATCTGTATTTTAATTAATTGTTTTCTTTTTTTATGTCTCATTGTAATTTTATTGGTGTTAGCCGCCCTGAGCCCGGTTTTGACTGGGGAGGGCGGGGTATAAATAAAAATTTATTATTATTTATTATTATAAAAGGCCCGTTCATTTGAAGATACATATGTCATTAAATTCACTAATTCTTTCTCCTTGTTAGCTGCTCTTTGGTGTTTAGATCAGGTCTAAACACCATTATGTAGCATTTGGGGGAAAAGATACAGACCAGTAACCCAAGACTGGAGGCTATGATGGAGAAAATCTCCACAGCGACCATGTATTTCCCCTTGGTGCTCAGGTAGGTTGGAACAAAGGAAAACCAAACACTGCAAAAAATCAACATGCTGAAGGTGATGAACTTGGCTTCGTTGAAAGCATCCGGCAAGGTCCTGGCAATGAAAGCCACAGTGAAGCTGATGATAGCTAGAAGTCCCAGGTAACCCAGGACAAGATAAAACATGACGACAGTACCTTCATTGCATTCCACTATGATCTGTCCAGTTAAGGACTCCATGTCCAGATCTGGGAATGGAGGAGAGATTGCTAAGCACACCACACAAATGCCGGCTTGAATAAGAGAGCAGGAAAAGACAATGGAGTTGGCCAGTCTTTTCCCCACCCACTTCCTCATGCCAGACCCTGGTTTGGTGGCCATGAAAGCAACAACCACCGTGATGGTTTTGGCTAATACACAAGAAACAGCCACTGAGAAGATGATGCCAAAAGCAGGCTGGCGGAGAAAACAGGTCACTTGGTTAGGTCTTCCAAGAAAGAGTAAAGAACAGAGGAAGCAGAGCAGGAGAGAGAACAGGAGAGTGTAGGTGAGGTCCCGGTTGTTGGCTTTGACTATGGGTGTATCTTGCAGCTTAATAAAAATCCCTAGCACTGAAACTGTGACCAGGGAAAAAGCAAAAACAATAGATGCTAAACTGATCCCTAAAGGTTCTTCAAGAGACAGAAAAGTTACAGTTTTGGGAATACATTTATCTTGGTCTCTGCTTGGGTATTCATTTTCGGGGCATTTGAAACAGTCATCCATATCTGAAAAATGAGAAGAATTGCCATCTCAGTGCCAAAATATGTATGTGTATACAGTGGTACCTCGACTTACGAACGACTCGACAACCGAATTTTTCGACTTACGAATGGAGCAAATGGCCGCACGCTTACGAATGTCTCGACATCCGATGGGAAACTGCGGTGGTTTTAGATAGGGATTTTTCGACTTACGAATTTTTCCGTTTCCAATGCATTCCTATGGGAAATCACTTTTCCAATGGCGCTTTCTGACTTACAAATTTTTTAATCATAGAATCATAGAATCATAGAGTTGGAAGAGACCACAAGGGCCATCCAGTCCAACCCCCTGCCAAGCAGGAAACACCATCAAAGCATTCCTGACAGATGGCTGTCAAGCCTCTGCTTAAAGACCTCCAAAGAAGGAGACTCCACCACACTCCTTGGCAGCAAATTCCACTGCCGAACAGCTCTTACTGTCAGGAAGTTCTTCCTAATGTTTAGGTGGAATTTTCTTTCTTGTAGTTTGAATCCGTTGCTCCGTGTCCGCTTCTCTGGAGCAGCAGAAAACAACCTTTCTCCCTCCTTTATATGACATCCTTTTATATATTTGAACATGGTTATCATATCACCCCTTAACCTTCTCTTCTCCAGGCTAAACATACCCAGCTCCCTAAGCCGTTCCTCATAAGGCATCGTTTCCAGGCCTTTGACCATTTTGGTTGCCCTCTTCTGGACACGTTCCAGCTTATCAGTATCCTTCTTGAACTGTGGTGCCCAGAACTGGACACAATACTCCAGGTGAGGTCTGACCAGAGCAGAATAAAGTGGTACTATTACTTCCCTTGATCTAGATGCTATACTCCTATTGATGCAGCCCAGAATTGCATTGGCTTTTTTAGCTGCTGCATCACACTGCTGACTCATGTCAAGTTTGTGGTCAACCAAAACTCCTAGATCCTTTTCACATGTACTGCTCTCAAGCCAGGTGTCTCCCATCCTGTATTTGTGCCTTTCATTTTTTTTGCCCAAGTGTAGTACTTTACATTTCTCCTTGTTAAAATTCATCTTGTTTGCTTTGGCCCAGTTGTCTAATCTGTTAAGGTCATTCTGAAGTGTGATCCTGTCCTCTGGGGTGTTAGCCACCCCTCCCAACTTGGTGTCATCTGCAAACTTGCTCAGGATTCCCTCAAGCCCATCATCCAAGTCATTGATAAAGATGTTGAACAAGACTGGGCCCAAGACAGAACCCTGTGGCACCCCACTAGTCACTACTCTCCAGGATGAGGAGGAGCCATTGATGAGCACCCTTTGGGTTCGGTCAGTAATCCAGCTACAAATCCACTGAATGGTAGCATTGTCTAGCCCACATTTTACCAGCTTCTTTACAAGAATATCATGGGGCACCTTGTCAAAGGCCTTGCTGAAATCAAGATAGGCTACATCCACAGCGTTCCCTTCATCTACCAGGCTTGTAATTCTGTCAAAAAATGAGATCAGATTAGTCTGACATGACTTATTTTTCAGGAACCCATGCTGACTTTTAGTGATCACAGAGTTTCTTTCTAGGTGCTCACAGACTGTTTGCTTAATGATCTGCTCTAGAATCTTTCCTGGTATTGATGTCAGGCTGACTGGGCGGTAATTGTTTGGGTCCTCTCTTTTCCCCTTTTTGAAAATAGGGACAACATTTGCCCTCCTCCAGTCTGCTGGAACTTCGCCTGTTCTCCAGGAATTTTCAAAGATTATTGCCAGTGGTTCTGAAATCACCTCTGCCAGTTCTTTTAATACTCTTGGATGTAGTTCATCTGGCCCTGGAGACTTGAATACATCTAAACTAGCCAAGTATTCTTGTACTACCTCCTTACTTATTCTGGGCTGTGTTTCCCCTGCTGAATCATCTGCTCCATATTCTTCAGGTCGGGCGTTGTTTTCTTTCTTGGAGAAGACTGAGGCAAAGAAGGCATTGAGGAGTTCTGCCCTTTCTCTGTCCCCTGTTTGCATTTCACCATCTTCTCCTCTGAGTGACCCCACTGTTTCCTTGTTTTTCCTTTTGCTACGGACATACCCATAAAAGCCCTTTTTGTTGCTTTTAACCTCTCTGGCGAGCCGGAGTTCATTCTGTGCTTTAGCTTTTCTGACTTTGTCTCTACACGTGCTGGCTATATGTTTGAATTCCTCTCTGGAGATTTCCCCCCTTTTCCATTTTTTGTACATATCCCTTTTAAATCTTAACTCAGTCAAAAGTTCTTTAGATAGCCAGCCTGGCTTCTTTAGGCACCTTCCATGTTTCCGTCTCATTGGTATTGCCTGAAGTTGTGCTTTTAATATCTCCCTTTTAACAAACTCCCAACCATCATGAACTCCCTTCCCTTTTAGTATTACTGTCCATGGGATTTCACCCAGCGTTTCCCTAAGTTTTCTGAAGTCGGCTTTCTTAAAGTCTAGAATTTGGACCTTAGTATGCTTGGTTGCTCCTTTCCGCTGGATAATAAACTCCAGAAGAGCATGGTCACTCCCACCTAATGATCCTGCCACTTCTACCCCACTAACCAAGTCATCACTATTGGTTAGGACCAGATCTAAAATGGCTGATCCTCTTGTTGCTTCTCCCACTTTCTGGACAATGAAGTTGTCTGCAAGGCCAGTGAGGAATCTGTTCGACCTTATGCTCTTGGCTGAGTTTGACATCCAACAAATATCAGGATAGTTGAAATCCCCCATTACTACTATCTCACTTCCTTTGGAATGCTTGGCCATCTGTTCCAGGAAGGCATCATCTGTGTCCTCAGTTTGGCTTGGGGATCTATAGTAAACTCCCACAATGAGATCACTGTTGTTTTTCTCTCCCTTAATTTTGACCCAGATACTCTCAATTTGGCTTTGAAGTTTTAAATCCTGGATCTCTTCACAGGTATACATATCCCTAACATATAAAGCTACTCCTCCTCCTTTCCTGTTTGGTCTATTTCTCTTAAATAGATTGTATCCCTCTATTACTACATTCCAGTCATGAGACTCATCCCACCAGGTTTCAGTGATGCCTATTATGTCATATTTAGTTTGCTGTACCAAGAGCTCAAGTTCATATTGTTTATTTCCCATGCTCTGTGCATTAGTATACAGACATTGAAGACCGTTGATCATTCCCCCATGTCTCTTATTTAAGGATATTTTCGTCCCACCACTAGGTCTGCATGCTGCTTGCTCCATTTGGTCCTTGACATTTGGATGATCATCTTCAGCATTTGATAGACTCCTACCTTCAGGACCACTGTCTCCCTCCCCCACATAAGTCAGTTTAAAGCCCTCCTGATGAGGTTTTTGAGTTTTGTGGCAAAAACATTCCTCCCAACTTTTGTGAGGTGCAGTCCATCACTTGCCAGAAGTCCATCTTCAAGAAACTGCAGACCGTGATCTAGGAATCCAAACCGTTCCTGTTTGCACCATTTGCGAAGCCAGTTGTTCACTTCCCCTATTTTTCCCTCTCTCCCTGGGCCATGTCGTTCAACTGGGAGGACAGAAGAGATGACAATTTGTGCATCTAATTGCTTCAACTTCCTGCCCAGAGCCTCATAATCATTTTTGATCTTCTGTAAGCTATGGCTTGCAGTGTCATTGGTTCCCACATGCACCAAAAGGAAGGGGTATTTGTCGGTGGGTTTTATGATTCCTTGCAGCCGTTCTGTTACATCTTTGATCTTGGCCCCAGGTAGACAGCACACCTCTCGAGACATCTTGTCAGGCCCACAGATCACTGCTTCTGTACCCCTCAGTAGGGAATCCCCAATCACCACTACACGCCTCTTCATAGGCTTGGTTGGGATTCTTCTATGTGCTGTCCCTTCCAAGGTTACCTGCATATTTCCAGAGGACTGACTTGGTTGCTCGTCTTCATATTCCTCATCAACTGTGATGAGGGAGAGATCCTCAGGTGGAGTCTGTTCCTCGTCTTCCATGAGCACTTCAAAACGGTTGTGTAATTCTAAGCACTCAGAGCGATCCCTGGGCCTTCTACTTCTATGAGTCACGTTCCTCCATACATCTGGCTGCTGTGTTGGGGAACTGACCTCCTCCTCAGGGAGATCCCCTGTCTCCTCCTTGGTGCAGACAGTGTGCTCTGCTGCATCCAAGAAAAGCTCCAGCTCTTTAATTCTCTGGAGCGTAGATACACGCCCCTGGAGCTGCTGCACCTTCTCTTCCAGAAGGGCAACCTTGTTTTCTAGTAGGGCAACCAACTTGCAATTGTTGCACGTGTAGCTACCCACATCCTTTGGCAAGAAAACAAACATTGCACAGGAATTGCAGGTGACAATGGTTGTTCCCTCCACCTCCATATTGAAAACCTTGAGGTCGAGGGGGAAAGAGGAAGAGGCCTAGGTCCCCCCTAACAAACGTACGAGACTTGCTGCCCTAGGTCAAAAAGATGGGTCAAACAGCCAGAAACAAACACCCACACAAGCCTGGACAGTCACCCAAATCCAAGAGGCAGCAGCCCTAGAAAACCAGCACAAGCACACAAACAAGTAAGAAAACAAATAAGCACACAAACTTACACACACACAGCCCCAAAAGACAAAACCACAAAACCTACAGAGTGTCTCCCAAGCTCAGCTCACCTTCTGCTCCTTCCTCAGTCGCTGCACTCCAAGCTCTGACTAGCTCCGCCCACAGCTAATCACCTGAACTTCCTGACTCACACTTCTAGGTGAAAGGTCACAGCCAGAAACAAACAAGGTCACAGCCAGAAACAAACACCCACACAAGCCTGGACAGTCACCCAAATCCAAGAGGCAGCAGCCCTAGAAAACCAGCACAAGCACACAAACAAGTAAGAAAACAAATAAGCACACAAACTTACTCACACACAGCCCCAAAAGACAAAACCACAAAACCTACAGAGTGTCTCCCAAGCTCAGCTCACCTTCTGCTCCTTCCTCAGTCGCTGCACTCCAAGCTCTGACTAGCTCCGCCCACAGCTAATCACCTGAACTTCCTGACTCACAGTTCTAGGTGAAAGGTCACAGCCAGAAACAAACAAGGTCACAGCCAGAAACAAACACCCACACAAGCCTGGACAGTCACCCAAATCCAAGAGGCAGCAGCCCTAGAAAACCAGCACAAGCACACAAACAAGTAAGAAAACAAATAAGCACACAAACTTACACACACACAGCCCCAAAAGACAAAACCACAAAACCTACAGAGTGTCTCCCAAGCTCAGCTCACCAGACAAGCTCAGCTTCGTAGACAATCTACGAAGGTGCCTTCAGAACAAATTAAATTCGTAAGTTGAGGCACCACTGTATATAACTTTCCTTTTTAAAATGCTTATATATATTTGGCTGTTTATACTGTTTTTCTATATGTAACTGTTTTAGATATGTTTTACTATATTGTAAATCACGTCAAGATGCCTTGTAGGATTATTTTATTTACTAAATTTGTATACAGTACTGCCGTATAACCGCAAGTCTCAGGGTGGTTAAAACATAAAATCACATTATGGGATGCAATCCATAAATGAAATTACAGAAGCAGAAGCAACTGACTGTGAACTGACAATACTGAGAATCTTTGAGGAGCAGAAGGGTCCCATTACTTACCTCTCTGTGTTGAAATCTTCCCTTCCGGACACAAAGCACAATCATGACAGCAAAATTTCTCTCCTTCTTTCCTTATATTCTGATAACCAGGATGACAAGAATCACTACACACAGAAACAGGTTTCACCTGCCCGTAAAGATGAAGATTGAAGAACAGCTTAGTAGGAAGCCCGTCTGCTCATTTACCCATTAAATGTCATGTTCTCTAATGATGAGCTGAATAAGAAACAGTTTTATTAAAGAACTATGTACAACACGGGTGGCGCTGTGGGTTAAACCACAGAGCCTAGGGCTTGCCGATCAGAAGGTCGGTGGTTTGAATACCCGTGATGGGGTGAGCTCCCATTGCTCGGTCCCAGCTCCTACCAACCTAGCAGTTCGAAAGCACCTGAAAGTGCAAGTAGATAAACAGGTACCGTTCCAAGCGGGAAGGAAAACGGTGTTTCCGTGTGCTGCTCTGGTTCACCAGAAGCAGCTTAGTCATGCTGGCCACATGACCTGGAAGCTGTACACCAGCTCCCTTGGCCAATAATGTGAGATGAGCGCCGCAACCGCAGAGTCGGTCACGACTGGACCTAATGGTCAGGGGTCCCTTTACCTTTACCTTTATGTACAACAGGTCTCCCCCACCCCTTTTGCTTCTTTCTCTTTCTGCCTCCAGCCCTGCCTCCTTCTCAACCTTCCCTCCTAAACAAGATATGAGAGATGCCTACTTTAAATATATACTCACATTTACCCTAACAATAACACATGATGAACTGGCATGGAAGAATTGGAAATATATGTGAATGCCACAATCTACAAAAAAATTCCTCAGCACATCAGAGCTTATTTTTTGAAGTTTACTGTTTGGTTGAAGACAGAAACTGAAGCAAGACTTGACCCAATGTCTTCTCTCACTCCTGTTCAGGGCTGGATTTAGGTTTGATGAGGCCCTCAGCTAGTGAAGGTAATAGGTGTGAATATATGATGCAAGCTACTAATAATGATAAATAGCAGAATGTAGGCACCCTATATATAGAAATGAACAAACCAGTGATATTTTAGGGAGCAGGCTAGCAGGCGGGGCCCATGACTTACATCATAGAAACTTACACAACACAAAACACTGTTGCTGTATGTGACTTTTATTTTATTTGTTTTTTATCTCATAATTTGGAAATGTACACCCAGTTTTTCTTTCTCTTTAATTTTTTTTGAGGGGGGCTCTCAAGAGAATAGGGCCCTAGGCCAGGCAAAGGCAAACTCAGCCCTCCAGATGTTTTGGGACTACAACTCCCATCATCCCTGACCACTGGTCCTGTTAGCTAGGGATGATGGAAGTTGTAGTCCCAAAACTTCTGGAGGGCCGAGTTTGCCTATGCCTGTCCTAAGCTATAGCTTGTTTAGCCTATATGTAAATCCGGCACTGCTCCTCTTACTCAGTCTTGTGTGTGTTAGAATGTTTCAAAAGCAAAAAATAAAAATAAAAATGTAGGAGGGTGTTCACCTGCCAAATTCAAAATTTGAAGAGCCTCCAACAGGAATACCCTGATGGTCAGTATCTTCTCTGCTGAAACCTAAAACAGGCATGGGGGCTCCAACTCCCATCAGCCCCAGGTACCACAGCCCAATGGTCAGGGGAGCTGCAGTCCAGCAACACTGGTCTGGTGGTGGGGAGGCTGTCTCAGGTTCTCCATCCTTCCCCTCCATCCCTCAAGTCGAATATCAGGTACCCTGCACTGCCTTTATGGATAATACCCACCCATTAAAATACCCTAGAATCCAGACCTGATTGAAGCTCCTGGGCCATGTTATTATCTCCTCATTAATGAGTATTTCTTTCCCCTCAATAACAGTTCCAACTTTCACTCTCTGGAAGGACCTGTTAGGAAATGTGATGATCACATTCGTGATATCAAATCCTCCTTCCATTTCCCTGTTATTGTGGAAGGACAATGTTTCTCCAGCTGAGTTGTTGAATGAAGTAGCTTGCAAAAATGTGTGGAGCTGGTTGTACAAGAGGGAAAAGACAAAGAATAAACACTTTGCAGACTTTGGGCTAAAATCAAGGATAAATATTTGCTAAGTTGAAGTCTACATGCTGATATGTACTCGTGTATCAAAACCCAACACCTTCACTTGGCCCAGCTGCAACAAATCATGTCTCTCTCTTATCAGTCTCTACAACCACAGCAGACGCTTCCACCTGTCAACAGTTTGACTTCACCCCTAAAGGCACACTCCTCCATTATCTCCCGAGACAGGTGATTGCCAGCAACAACCAAGATGTATGTTTGTATGTATTGCTTCATCCACACCAATCTCTGAGCAGTGTGAGGATTCAGGTGGGATGGAAGGACAGTTGACACTCTGGTGCCTTTATGATGTATCGTTTATTCACACATATAGACAATCTGAGCCTAAAATGGATGGGCTCACAGCATTAGCACCCCAGAAGGCCTTGCTACTTCCATAGTCACAGCCTTGGCTTCTAGCAAAAATCAAACATGGCTCTCCACACACTTCTCTGTCTTTTGTCTTACTCACTACCAGCCAGGTGAGGTGGGCACCCATTTGCTGTGTGGCACAGAGCAGCTTCCCTTGTCAGACTAAAAACCATCTTGTTTATGGTCTTCCCATATTGCCTGTCTGGTTTGACACTCATCACTGAGCATAGCTGCCAAGTTTTCCCTTTTCTCGCGAGGAATCCTATTCAGCATAAGGGAAAATCCCTTTAAAAAAGGGATAACTTGGCAGCTATGTCACTGAGTGATAGATTAGATGGGCTCCAATGTCTCTCCCTGAGGCTGAGGCTCCAATACTTTGGCCACCTCATGAGAAGAGGAGACTCCTTGGAAAAGACCCAGATGTTGGGAAAGATTGAGGGCACAAGGAGAAGGGGGCGACAGAGGACGAGATGGTTGGACAGTGTTCTCGAAGCTACGGACATGAGTTTGACCAAGCTGTGGGAGGCAGTGGAAGACAGGAGTGCCTGGCGTGCTCTGGTCCATGGGGTCACGAAGAGACAGACATGACTAAACTACTAAACAACCATGTCTCTCCCACCTACATGATATTATGGCATGTGATCCCCCCCCCAATGAATACGATGTACAACACCATCATATCAATTACCCATCCAGAGTAACATTGGAACCTCTCTAGCCTTGTACAAATCTGTTCACATAAATAAGATTATTTCATTACCTTCCATAGCTGAAGAACTTGATGTTCAAGGCTCTTGTCTCTGGCCATTGCTATGTCCTTGGATGTAGATGAGTACATGGCATGCAAAGCATGTGCTATGACATAGACAGCATTATAGATACTGTAGCTGTGGCCACTCAAGCTCATTTCAAAAGCAAACCTAGGAAGGCGCTCCAGCTTCTCCTTCCCAGTACATTTTCCATCAGCCTCCAGTGGTTCTTCAGGATTTGGAAATAAACAGTCAAATGCTTGCTCCCAGAACACTTTGAAAAAACCATCTCCTTGTGCCCAACCAGGTTTTATGGTATGAAGGAATTGCTGGGATCCTTGAATCTCATTGGAGTGAATCTTGAAAGAAAGGGCACCTTCAAATAACTGAAAATCAGTGCCCCTCTCAAAACCTGTCAATGTAAAATCAAACTGGGCAGTCACAATCCACACCTTTCCAAACGATCTATCTTCCTTATATCCAGGAAATCCTAGGAATACATATGTATTCAGCCACAGAATAGTCATGGATCCGCCATAAATGACAAATGTATTGGCTTTGCTCTCTGTGAAAGCTAGATAAATATCAGAGACGATATCATTGATCTCATTAATAGTATTCATGTTGTTTTGGTTGGGGATTTTTTGAGTGAAGGCCGAGCACATCCCATTCTGAGAAAGCAACCATTCCAGGGCTTGCATAAAATGTTCTCCATTATCATCATCCACAGCAAACAGCCCAACCCACGTCCATCCAAAATGTTTAAGCAAGCTAATAATTCCCATGTACTGATGGGCTTCATTTGGGACCATGCTGTAAAAGGAAGCTATCCTCGTTTTCTCTCTCTCCTCTGGGATAACTGAGCCATAGGTGAGCTGAAAGAGAAGGTACGCATATTTTAGTCGCGATATCTCAATACCCATGCCTAGGAATATAAAGAACATTTGCAGATTGAACACACAGGTTTTTCAAGAATTACACCTAGGGACCCTCCTGGCTTAGTTTGCTAAAATTGACAAGTAAAGGTAAAGGGACCCCTGACCTCGTGACCGACTCTGAGGTTGCGGTGCTCATCTCACTTTACTGGCCGAGGGAGCCGGCGTACAGCTTCCAGGTCATGTGGCCGGCATGACAAAGTCGCTTCTGGCGAACCAGAGCAGCACACAGAAACGCCGTTTACCTTCCCGCTGTAGCGGTACCTATTTTATTTATCTACTTGCACTTTGACGTGCTTTCGAACTGCTAGGCACTTCCTCTTTCAGATGAATTATTTGATGCTATTCTGGTTCTGTTTCTTTTAAAAAAACAAACAAACATAACAGGTAACAGGTAAGATTAATCTTCTCTCTCCCGTCCCCCAACCATCCATGCATAAAGTCTACCTGTGGAATCTTGTAGAGACTCAATATGTCTGCCATACGGAAAGAGACATCAGAGCTAAGTCCTCCGATGATGGCTATGATCTTTTTCTGAGTGTCACATTTGTAGTTGGAGACAAACGTCTGTGATTTGAAGAGCAGGTCAAGGGTGGCCTGATAAGTCAGCCTCGCATCATAGTAGCTGTCAAAGATGTGGAACCCAAGTGTGAAATTGGGCAAGATCATTGGATTCTTATTGATCTTGTTGATGGCAAACACCAAGGACAAGATATGCTGGTAGAACTTTGTCACAACACTGTAAAGAAAGTGAAGTACTATTTTGGAAGGGAAGTCCTCAGTGCAATGAGCAGATATAGAGCAATAATCCTGTACCCTGGCATACTTTGCCTTAAATGTAACAATAATTATGATACCAATATTTTCTTTTCAATTTATCATTAGTATTCATGTTAGTTTTATAGCAGCTGCACAATGAGTATCATTCCACTATTCCAGAGCAGCACGCACCAGGATGTCAAAATCTTACAATACAGAAGGATATCTATCTATCTATCTATCTATCTATCTATCTATCTATCTATCTATCTATCTCTATCATCTATCTATCATCCATCTATCTATCTATCTATCTATCTATCTATCTATCTATCTATCTATCTATCTAATCTAAAAACGATTTTCTCTCAGTTGTTTTTTTACTTATTATTCCAATATGCAGTTTTCTATTTTTTACACACACACACACATTTTATAAGCTACATAACATAAGTAATCAACAGAAAACAAAAACAAACAAACATTCATTTCATAGTTGGTGCTTGTTGTATGTAACAGTTTGTAGTTGGATTCAACATGATCTCTGTTCCCCACATTACATTCTTTATCTGCACACTAAGCGTTGTCTTCTCTTGGTTGTTTCAATTACATTAATTTTATAAGATTATCCTATTGCATGCAGAAAGTCAATCCAGACCTGCCAATGGATTTATATTTTTGCAATGTTCTTTTAAATAAACTCTGTATACACCCCACTCTCTATTGAATTTTTCATCGGTAACATCTCGGAACCTTGCTGATAATCTGGCTAGTTCTGCATATTCTCAACATTTGTTTTGCCAGTCTAATTTGGATGGGGTAGCTTCTCCTGTCCAACCTTTTTGCAATTAAAATTCTGGCTGCTACTGTAGCATACATGAATATTCTCCTTAATTTATTTGAGATTTCATTACTTATTATTCCTAGCAGGAAGGCTTCAGGTTTCTTGAAAGAGCATTTAAACATTTTTTTTAAAAAAAGGTCCTTATAGATCATCTCCCAAAATTCTCTGATTTTTTTTACAGTTCCACCATATGTGGATCAATGTGCCTTCTGCCTCCCTGCATTTCCAACAGGTGTTTGGCCTTGATCTGAACATTTTGGCCACTTTGACAGGTTTTAAATACCACCTGTAGAGCATTTTCATGCAGTTCTCTTTTAAATCATAGCATGCCATGAATTTAATATCTTCCCTCCAAAGCCTCTCCCATGATTCCATTTGGATGTTGTAGCCAAAGTCCCAGACGCACTGCATCATTATGGATGGACCTCCCTACATTTAAGAGAGTGGTTTATATTTAATACGAATAAAAAAAATTCAAGTCTCAAAGATTCTGTGGAAAAACTGTTTTTATTTTTTATTTTATTTTTTTGGGGGGGGAGATCTCATTCAATTGAAAATATTGCATCCAATCTGTCAAGTGATTTCAGATTTCTTTCTTTTTTTAAAAAAAGTTTTAGCCTATCATCTTTTTCTTCCAGCAGCTCTTTGTATGTTGGCCAATTACCTCTCATATTGCTCTTTTAACCACACTTTTCTATTTTTCACTAGAAATTTGAAATTTTGTTCCCCCTAAATTCCATCTATTCTTTTAGCACCCCTGGCCAAGCTCACAAGAAGCAAATCCTTACTTTGGTACATCAAATATATCCCGAGAAGGAGGCTCCCTGAAGAATAGTTCACGGAAATTGTATGAGATCTGAGAAGTCATCTCACCAATGACAAGGTCAGCTGGCTGATACCACTCATGTGGAACTGGGCAAGGTTCCTTCATCAAGCACTGATTAGTATATACTTTGCATGCTACAGGCAGCAGCAGCAACAACAGCTCTAGACTCACCAACATTGCAGCAAAGTTGCTCTCTGCATTGCCTTGCCTGGCATGAAGAGGCTACATAGGATGGTACCTGTCAATAAAGAGAAACTCATCGCCTTATATTTAGCATCATTCAAGGAAAGACCTTCATACTTTGGAAGGCCAGCAGAGACTGCCCAAGAAGACTCTGAAGCCTAGCCCATTAAATGGGAAGAATCCTATATTATAGATCTAACTGACAGAATGCTACCTGTGTGCCTATTCATCTCTGTTTTGTTTGCCTTCTACATCTCCTTCCAGGTACCTTCATTTTTAGTGCCATTGGGAACAGCTTCAGTCAGGTGTGCCAATTAGAGAAAATTACATAACAGCGGGGGGGGGGGGGGGAAATTACCTGTACAGAGTTTGGGCCAGGGGTCACTTTGGGTAGTCAACATGTTTTCCCCTCCTTGGCTACGAGCCCAAGTCCATCTATGTACACTCTTTAGTGAGACAACAAGAGGGAGGTGAATTATTAGATTTCTATAGTCATCTGTAGCATTATATCCTGGACAATGTATTCCTATGATTCAGTCTGATCAGTTGTGTCGATGATCGGTGAAGCTTGACCAAGGTGTACTTGGTGGGAGTTGCAGCTTAGAGAGTTGGCTGGGTCAGACTGAATGATCTTGGGGCACCTTTGTCTGTAGAGGAGATGTTTCTCCATTCTGTGAGAGTGAAGGGTCACGTAAAGTGATGCAGAAACAATTTGGTTTCCTCTTTTGTCAACCCCAGTGCCAGGCTCCTGGCAGTGCTTTTGATGTAGAATTCCAGCCTTAACACAGGGGTGTTAAGAGTTTATCTCTCATCTTTTGTTCTCTGCAGATCCTAGGAATTACAGATCTGCATACCCCTGCCATTTCCCCTCTCTTCCTGTTTAGAAGATGCTTTTTTTAATGGCCGCCACTTTGTCTTGCGAAGTGTGGCCATAAAAACCTCCGATCACAAAACCTATTTGCAAAAGGCATTTGTCTAGCGAAAGGGGAACCAGCTGTAGCAAGGGAAGAAGGCAAAGGAAGATCAGCTGAGAGGCACTGACCGTCCCATGCCGGATGCTCTTCTCCCGGCCGCCGCCTCGCCTGCCTTCCCTGGCATGGGACGCAGCTTCGGAGACCCATGCCGGCTGCGCGTGGCGAGGCGGCGGCTGGGAGAAGCTCTTCTCCCGGCTGCCGCCTTGCCTGCCTTACCCAACATGGGGCACAGCTTCAGAGGTCTCCAAAGCTGCGCCCCATGCCGGCTGCACGAGGCGAGGCAGAGGCCGGGAGAAGCTCTTCTCCCGGCTGCCGCCTTGCCTGCCTTCCCCGGCATGGGGCACAGCTTCGGAGACTGCGTCCCATGCCAGCTGTGTGCTCCGAAGCCCCGTCCCATGCCACCGCCAGTCCCCCGGAGCCCATAGGAATGCATTGATTAAGTTTTGATGCATGCCTATGGGAAACCGGGACTCGCTAGACGAATTTTTCATAGGACGAATTGAGTCCTGGAATGAATTAAATTCGTCTAGCGAGGCATCACTGTAGATAAATGAGGTGTTTATTGCAACAAAGTATTTGTCCTATTTGTAATTGGCTGATTTGAATCGTGGTGGGAAATATCTGTAAAAGTGAATAAAATACCCTGGGGGAGAGTGAGAGATTCATTCTATTCTATTCTATTCTATGCCACTCTCTCTCTGTCTCTCTATGTCTCTCTCTCTCTCTCTCAGGGCTTTGCTGGCAAGGATCTTGTGTCTTTGTGGTTTTTTTTCCTTTGCACTCTGTACATGTGGTGGCACTACAGTCATCCTCCAAGAAGAATTACAACCAAATATTGAAAACAAAATCTCTCTCTCTTTCTCTCTCTCTCTCTCTCTCTCTCTCTCTCTCTCTCTCTCTCTGTGTGTATATATATCAATCACAATAACTCTGCAAAAAAAGAAAAGAAACAACCTCCCAAAACATATCCTTGTTTTGTAGCTTTCTGAAGGAAACCCATGTCTCCAAATTCAGTGGTAGAAGCCCATACAGTTGGCACACAAAAACAATGTAATGCAAATAAAGTGGTACCTCGGTTTATGAACACAATTGGTTCCGGAAGTCTGTTCATAAACTGAAGCGTTCGTAAACTGAAGCGAACTTTCCCATGGAAAGTAATGGAAAGTGAATTAATCCATTCCAGATGGGTCTGCGGCGTTCGCAAACTGAAAATTTGTAAACCGAGGTGTTCATAAACCGAGGTTCGTATCCAAACGTGTGTGGAAGAAAAGGTGAAGTGGAAATATTCACATTTGGGTGGGGAAACCACATCACTGGTATGCTAACTCATGATAAGAAAGGGCCATACCATAGTTCAGGGGTCCCCAAACTTGCCCGGCTTCGGGCCGGATGCCCACTGTGCCGATCGCGTGGCAGGCCGGGGGGCAGGGGAGCGTGCGGCCATGCACACCCATGCGCATGCGCTAATGCTATTTCTGGCACATTCCCAACCTGCAAAGCGCCAGAAATAGCTTGTGTGCAAGTGCAGAAGTCTCCTCTGACCCGGGCGTACACTGGAAATGACGCTTGCACATGCACACAAGCTATTTCTCTTGCTTTTCCGGGTCAGAAGTGGGCAGCCGTGCCATGCTGGTAAGAGCAGGTGGCGGCAGCGGGCGCAGGGGGGCACCGGGGGCTGCATAAAAGACGTGGTCCCCGGGCCGTAGTTTGGGGCGCCTGCCGTAGTTCAATGGCAGAGCATCTGCTTGGCAAAAGGACTGTTCAAGATTCAATCTTCCATGGCTGGGAGTTTATCCTGTCTCAATTCCTGGAGATTTACTCTTGGTCATTGTAGAATATACTAATGCTCTGACTTAGTATAAGGCAGGTTCAAAGTTCGATATTGTGAGATAATTCCTGATTATTCCTCTGTTGACAGAAGCTTTAGCTGCTTCCAGTAGCCAGCAAGAAGCATTCATGTTGCAAGTAACATAATATGCATAATTATCTGACCATGCTGATCCTGTTTTATAATCTTGCTCATATGAAATTGTAGATCTAAATGCCATAAGCCCCCGCCCCTTGATTTTGAACCTATATATTCCATTGACTAGGGCTGGAAACCTATATCCAATTGCCTGGGAGTGAACTCCACTGAACTGAATGAGGATTACATTCAAGAAGACGTGTATGGTATCGCACAATTATACATTATGTTCAAGAGTGAAACTAAAAGGAGGGGGAAAAAATCACTGTACAATAACCAGCCATTACTAAATTGATTTAACATTTTATTTCTTGCACATTTCAGGTATTTTAATAAGTTTTATTGTGTTATAATTAAAATGTTCGCAAGTCACCCTGACCAGTACATGGACACAAGAGGGATGATTGTATCCTAAACTTCCACATTTTGTGAATTTAAGATATATGTGTTCCATCGGCTTAGGACAGGAGCCCACATTTTAAAAAAGAACATTTCTTTTACCATATATAGGAACAGGTGCTTACTGCTAGATTAAGCTCACAGTTTGGAACCCATAGGGCAGGCAAACATATAACAGAGAGAATTGTACTCTTAATATTTTCTTCTTTTTAGCGGCTCCCTCTTTTCACAATAACTTGGCATGTGGAGATCTTTACAACCACCATAACAAACAAAACATTTGCTAATCAATAAACAGTCATCATCCAAAGATTTTACTCTCCAATAGATATTGGTTCTGCTCATGTAGTGCATACTTGTAAATTTGGGGTGTATTTGTACAACATCGGCCTCCTCAATGCCTCATTCCAGACCCTCATAGTAAGCAACAGCAACCCATCTAATATAACTCAGGAAAATTCAGTGAACCACTTCTATGTGAGACATATGCATTGTTTGATGTTTACTCCTAGAGTAAGCCCTAAACACCCACACCATAGTACGAAAACATATAATAGGCCAGGTATCCCCAGACTGCGGCCCTGCAGATGTCTTGGCCTACAACTCCCATGATCTCTAGCTAACAGCACCAATGGTCAGGGATGATGGGAATTGTAGTCCAAAACATCTGGAGGGCCAAAGTTTGGGGATGCCTGTAATAGGCAAATACAGTGACCTAAAACTTTCTTTTTATTAGTTGTTCCTTGCTGTTCAGTTCGGGCCTCAGCATAATAATGTAGCATTTGGGGAAAAAGATACAGCCCAGTAAACCAGCACTTGAGGCCAAGATGGAGAAAATCTCCACAGCTACCATGTATTTGCCCTTGGTGCTCAGGTAGGTTGGGACGAAGGACACCCAAACGCTGCAAAACAACAACATGCTGAAGGTGATAAACTTGGCTTCATTGAATGTGTCTGGCAACTTCCTAGCCAAGAAAGCCACAGTTAAGCTGATGATAGCCAGAAGGCCCAAGTAGCCCAGGACAAGATAAAACATGAGGACGGAACCTTCGTTGCATTCAACTATAATCTCTGTAGTCTGTGAGTGGTCCATATCTGGGAATGGGGGAGATGTTGCAAGCCACACCACACAAATGCCTGCTTGAATAATTGAGCAGGAAAACACAATGGAGTTGGCCAGTCTTTTCCCCACCCACTTCCTCATGCTGGACCCTGGTTTGGTGGCCATGAAAGCAACAACCACCGTGATGGTTTTGGCCAACACACAAGAAACAGCCACTGAGAAGATGATGCCAAAAGCAGATTGTCGTAAAAAGCAGGTCAACTTCCTGGGTTGCCCAAGAAAGAGTAAGGAACAGAGGAAGCAGAGTAGGAGGGAAATGAGGAAAGCATAGGTGAGGTCTCTGTTGTTGGCTTTGACTATGGGGGTATCTTGGTGTCTTATAAAAGTTATGAGCACCAAAGCTGTGACGAGTGAAAAAGAAAGAGCAGCTGAAGTGAAACTGATTCTCAAAGAGTCTTCATAAGAAAGGTAGGTTATCACTTTGGGGATGCATCTGTCTCTATTCTTGTTTGGATATTGATCTTCTGGGCATCTGAAGCATTCTTTCAGGTCTGAAAAAGCAAGAGAGGTCATCACAGGGTCAAATTACATACAAAGCCAGGCCTCAAAGATGTTCAATGTGGACGTTGAAAGTCATTTTGACCGCTACCTCCAGGTTCCACAGATGCAGTCAAACATTTTAGCCTTCACTATGCTCCTTATCCACAGTAATAATGAAGACTTGAGAAACAATGAAGTGGTTGATTGGTCCTATATATTACACATGACAATTAGCAGATCTAGAACCTGATTAGCCAAATTTAGAAAGTACCAGCAGGTGAAAGTAATACTTCCACTAGTCCGCTAGGGCAGGTTGAGTGCTGCAATCTGTGACTCTCAAGCCAAAGTGTGGGATGGAATTCCTCCCAACTAGCAAAATGAATCTTAGGTATTTAAACCTAACCGGCATTGACCCCACCATCCACCGCAATGTGCATTGTTTCTGAATACCCATGTAAGCCCATGAACATATGTTGACTAATTCCAATAATTTTAATGTGTTAATGAATAATGATGATGATGATGATGATTTTATTTATATGCCACCCATCTGACTGGGTTGCCCCAGCCACTCTGGGCAGCTCCTAACAGAATATTACAACACGAGAAAACATCAAAATTAAAACCTTCCCTGAACAGGTCTGCCTTTAGATGTCTCGCAAAAGTCAGATAGTTGTCTATTTCCATTATATCTGATGGGAGGGCACAGGATAGGTGTGACTACTGAGAAGGCCCTCTGCCCAGAACTAATACTCAATTTCATGCATATTAATCCCGTATGTATGGATATTTGATGCTCTGCATCACATACTTGTTTGGTTTGAAAACTTTGCTTCTGGGCACAAATCACAACCGAAACAGCAAAATTTCTTCCCTTCCTCTTTTTTCTTCTGCTGACCAGGGGGGCAGGAATCACTACATACAGAAACAGGGACCGCCTATCCATTAAAAAAATGAATAAATTAATTTTTAAAAAATTGAGAGAGAGAGCTCAGGATGAGAGAGAATATGCTTGAGAAAAATGTTAATCATCTGAAAGTCAAATAAGGAAGTGAGCAGTTAAACCTCAGTAAATTTGGCACGTTGACATTAAATGTAGTTATTTAATATCTGTCCTAGGAAAACTGGTGGAAACTATTATTAAAGATAAAATAACTCAGCATATAGAATAACAAGCTTTGCTGAACTAGAACCAGCCTGGTTTCTGTAACAGCAAGTCCTGTCTCACTAACATATTAGGGTTCTTTGAGAGTCTCTGGGAATAGACAGATATAACTCTGATAACGAGATGCAGAATGTGGAAGATTACACCACCTTAGCTAATGGCCCAGGCCCTCCTTGTTTTGATCAATGCAGCATAGATCCTGATTCCTCCATCTCACTCTTACTGCTCAGCATTCAGCCGGCTAAAGCTTCCAAGCACCCCACAAACCAGATCCAGCAGCACAGGGAGCTGAGTTGGTTATGCTGCCGTCGCTTGAACAATACTTGCAAATGCTCACTAGGAAAAGGTGCCCTATCTCCTTCTCAAAGAAAAAATAGGAGAAAAATGGGGTTCCGCCCAAAAAACAATGCTTGGCCCCCAATGGTGACAGTCTACTCACACATTGCTTTCTGCGTTTGCTTAAATACAAAGATGCCATGTTTCAGGCAATAGTTTCCATTTTAAAGTGGTATAATAGCTCCTTCCCCAAACCCTAATGAATCATCTTGTGCTGCTTCCCCTAGCAATGGTATGTGGCATATTCTTCCCTGACAAACAACCAAAGGGATTATTATGGAATCAGGACCAGTTATGATACAGACCCATTCTGGACTGAAGGAAGCTTCGCACCATCATCTACCCTGGATCACCTATCCGGATAACGGAGCGGCTTTCTCGAATACCCAAGAATCCATACCTGATTGAAGTTTCTGTGCCAAACGATGAGATCCTCGTTGATGGTGAATTGTTCCCCTTCAAGAGCATGGGGAACCACTCTTCCAACTTCTATTTTTAGAAAGGAATTGTTTGGGAATATGACCATATTCATTATGTCAAAGCTGGGTACAAACTCCCCGTGATCATTAAAAGACACCTTTTCACCTGCTGAGTTGTTAAACAAAATGCCTTGAAGAAACAGGTGCAGCTGGTGGGGAGAGAGAAATAAAATAAGAATAACTTCCTGGAATTTTTCTTCCGAATTTTTATGAACACCTTTGTTGCTATTATATATTTAGGAATGTTCCTCCTTTTTTATTTAGAGAAAGCTAATACCAAAATGTAGGTTATTTTTTTTTCAGAATCAGATTTCAGTTATCGGAAAAATGTAAATTCATACATTTTATAATAAAGTAGATTCATATGTTCCTATGAGTGATTACCTGTCGAAACGTTACCTGCCATGGCTGAAGATTCTGTAATTCAAGTCCTGTGCTACCCAATGTTCCTTGGTGCTTGGTCCTGAATATACACATTGCATGCAATGTGTGAGCTATGGCGTAGACTGCAGTGTAGATACCATAGCTGTGCCCAGTCATTGCCATTTCAAAAACAGACCTAGGAAGGCTTTCCAGCTTCTCTTCCCCAGTACAGCCTTCATCATCATTATCATCCATTAATCCCAGAGAATTGGGAAGTGAACATTCAAAAACCTGCTCCCAAAAATCTCTGAGAAAACCATCTCCTTGTGGCGAATGAGGATTTCTGTTTTGAAGAAACGTTTGGAACCCTTGAGGTTCATTTGAGTGAATTGCAAAGGAAATGGCGCCTTGGAGGAAATCAAAATCCCATCTCCTTAAAAGAGCTGTTACTGCAACATCTATCTGGGCTGTCATAATCCACACCTTGGTAAAAGATGGGTTTCTCTTTAGCTCAGGAAATGACAAAGCTATTATTGTGTTCAGTAACAGGTATGTCATAGTTTCACCGTAGAGCACAACTGCTCTGACTTTTGGATCGTTGACATGTTTATGTAGCTCAAATCTTCCAATCTCCTTGGGAGTAAAGTCATGGCCTTGACTTAGGATCCTTTCTGTGAAAGCTGAGCAAATTTCATGGCTGGAAAACAATAGCTCAATGGCATGTAAGAAATGGTCTCCACTGTCACTGTCCACAGCAATGAGTCCAACCCATGTCCAGCTGAAATGCTGGAGTAACCTTACAATGCCCAGGTGCTGGTGGGCTTCACTGAGGACCATGTTATAAATGAAAGGAACTTGTGTTGTATCACTCAATTCTGTGGCAAAAGATCCATAAGTGAGCTGAAAGGAAATGTACATGTGCTTTAGGGATATAGTAGATGAGTACCTGAATGCATGTAAATCCATTTTTATGCATTTATGCATTCAATGACAAACCTAGACAGTATCTTAACAAGCAGAGACATCACTGTGCCGACAAAGGTCCGTATAGTTAAAGCTATGGATTTCCCAATAGTGATGTATGGAAGTGAGAGCTGGACCATGAAGAAGGCTGATCACCAAAGAATTGATGCTTTTGAATTATGGTGCTGGAGGAGACTCTTGAGAGTCCCATGGACTGCAAGAAGGTCAAACCTATTCATTCTTAAGGAAATCAGCCCTGAGTGCTCACTGGAAGGGCAGATCCTGAAGCCGAGGCTCTAATACTTTGGCTACCTCATGAGAAGAGAAGACACCCTGGAAAAGACCCTGATGTTAGGAAAGATGGAGGGCACAAGGAGAAGGGGACAACAGAGGACAAGATAGTTGGACAGTGTTCTCGAAGCTACCAACATGAGTCTGACCAAAGTGCGGGAGGCAGTGCAAGACAGGAGTGTCTGGTGTGCTCTGGTCCATGGGGTCACGAAGAGTCGCACACAACTAAACGACTAAACAACAACAACAAGCTTTAGTTAACATTCACAGCGTTATAGTCAAGAACTTGACAAATATTGTTGATGTTGATCCCTGACAGCAACCACGGTGAATAACTCTTATATACATACCTGTTTCTAAGCAATTCTTTCTGCTCCTCTAGGTGCTTGAAACATGATTTTGCCTGGTTATTCAAAATATTTCAGTCCATAATTGTTCTCTTTTTTTGGGGAACCACAAAATCAACCCCACAATGAGACAGGAATCAGACATCAGCCAAATAAAATGCACAGATCTTACCTGTGGAATTTTGTAGAGACTTAGGATGTCTGCCATGTGGTAGGAGACATCAGAGACGAGTCCCCCAATAACGGCTATTAGGTTTTTATGAGTGGCACATCTATAGTTGGGAACAAACCTGTGCAATTTGCAGACTACTTCCAAAGTGGTGCGATAGGTCAATTTTGCATCATAGTAGCTGTCACAGATGTGGAAGCCAAGGGTCACATTGGGTAAGATCTTGGGATTCTCATTGATAACATTTATGGCAAATGCCAAAGCCAGGATGTGCTGGTAGAACTTTGTCACCATACTGCGAATAGATTCAAAGATCCTTTATAAATGCTACAGTGCATGTATTTTTTTTTTTTTAATGTTGGGCCACTCTTACATCAAACCCAGCCAGATGGATGGGATGCCAGATGGATGGGATATAAATTATTATTATTATTATTATTATTATTATTATTATTATTATTATTATTACAATTTCAATTTTGAACTCATATTGTGCTTATTGCTATCTATCTATCTATCTATCTATCTATCTATCTATCTATCTATCTATCTATCTATCTACACACACACGCACACACACACACACACACACACACACACCAGTATTTATTTCCATTGTTGTGTGTCTTAAAAGGAAATTTTTAATGGTTATGAAAGTAAACTATAGTCAGAATTTTTTTGTGGTAAAGGGAAGTGATATGGAAATGCATGGAGAAGTGTGTGATACTGATCAATTGATGGAAAGGTGTGAAACTATCGTGAAAACTAAGGAGGACAAAAACTCAATAAATAACATATAATGTAAAGCTTCTGTGTAAGTTTTGTGAAGCTTTTCAGGCTGAAACCTCACTGAGCAAATGTTCTGCACCTTGAGCTATACAAAGCAATGTGCTGGATGCAATTGACACGTTCTGTCCCCGTTTTAAAGATTCCAAGCTCACATGACATGGAAAGGGGGGATTACTTACACTGGAATATCAAAGGGCTGCTCTTCAGAAGGGTGTGCCTCAAAAGTAAGTTGGGGAAATGGAAATGTGGTCTGAGAGGCAATGCCACCAATGATGAGGTCCCCTGATTGGTACCAGCTGTGTGGAACATGGAGGGGATCATTTTCAGCACATTGCATGATTTATCTTGTGCACTTTATGACCAGCAGGAGAAACTGGAACACACGGAGCCTTGCAATTACACTACCAAATCTTCTCCCTGGAGCAGGTTCTTCCATCCATCTACACGCTAATGATTAGCATCATTCTTCTTCTTCTTCTTCTTCTTCTTCTTCTTCTTCTTCTTCTTCTTCTTCTTCTTCTTCTTCTTCTTCAATTATAATGAACGGCAGTAGTCAGAACTCCACCAGTCTTATCTTCAACAACAAAGTTGGAAAGCATATACCTTGTGTGGCAGAAAACTTGAATTGTGCCCCCCCACCCCACCCCAACCCTGCCATGGACCACACATGTGGAAGGATTTATAGCCACATCAGGGTTGCATATACATTTCTGTTGTGCGTTTTTCAACCCTACACTGGAAACAGTTGGCCAAGACAATGAAATACAGTGATTGAGATAATTGCAGTGGAGATGATTACATTTGATGAAATATTGGTCTCTGGCGGACACCACTTGTAAACCACCACACACACACACACACCCCGCTCTTTGATGGCAAAGTAACTGGGAGGAAGAGCCAACAGAATCAAGTGAGCAAACGCCAGCTTCAAGTCTTGGCCCTTGGGGTGCATCAGAAAAAGTGATGAAATATTCAGCCTAGATCTGGCAATGGCACAGCTGGAACCCGTTGCCCATGACAACAAGACAGTAAGGGGCCTGTTGTAGTGAATGAAATATCTATGTAATCCATCTTCCTGTTTGCAACAGTAGTCAAGCACAGATACCTATAGGAATTCCATGTACAGGGCAATAGTGATTCCCTGCTGCTTATTTCTGGAAGTGGTATGTGGAGGCGTGGTGCTTCTGATCCTGGTGCTAACATATAGCCTTCACTATTAGTCGTTGGTAGTTTTGTCCTTCATGAATTAGTCTTAAAATGCATAGGTTGGGTCGTTGGCTATCACCATATTTTGTGGCAGTGCATTACATGGGCTACCTATGTTTTATATAGTGCATTCTCCAATAGGGAGAGGGTGGGTTGTGAAAGGGTTAAAACATAGCTGCCAAGTTATCCCTTTTTTAAAGGGATTTTCCCTTATGCTGAATAGGCTTCCTCGCGAGAAAAGGGAAAACTTGGCAGCTATGGTTAAAAAGACATCTCCCTGGGTTGGGGGTGGTGTCAATTGAGAGGGAGTGTGTTTGATTGGACTCTTTCGCGTTGCTGGGGAAATAAGCAGGTAGCAAAATTTGATTGACAGGAAGGGCTCCTTATAATCTCAGCATCCAGCAGTTAGTTTCACTTTTGCGAAGTGGTTCGGATCTCCCTCCTGCCCACCGCCTTTTTTCTAATGGTTTTAGCCTGACATTGCTTTGCCTGTCATGGGGTCGCTTGCTTTGCAAGGGCCCAGTAGGAATTTTGCCCATTTGGCTGATTGGCTGTTGCCATTGGTTTTCTTCTACTGCTTAGCAAATTGTCACAACTTGTTAAGTTGGCAGTTAGGCATTGGTTAATAATTCTGGTTGGTGGAGGGGTATGGCATGGAGGTGCCTACCCCTCATTTAAATGCTGCTCCGCATAGAAGTATTCCATTAAAGGAATCCTGGGGCTCCAGGGCTCTAGTCCATACACCCCCGCAACAGGCGGGGCTGGAGCCATTACAGAGCACGAGCCTTGGGGAGCATTTCTGGTCCAGGGGAGAGTGCCTGGACACAGCTACCTCCTCCCCCATGGGGTCTTTACTTATTTAAATAAAGTTGTGGCCAAATTATTGCCAAAACCCAAACTAAAATTCTGAGTGTGTTGTGAGTTATTTTGGGGGGGGGTGTCTGGCAACCTCGTCACGCATCAGAGCTGGGAAACAACTAGTCTAATTTTGGTCCACCAGGTATTGCAATGTGTCCCATGAGGCCATTTCCCCCAAACTGTGGCATCTTGCCCATCAGCTGATATCACTGCTGAGGTCCTATGATGGACAAGGAGATAGGGTTTAATCCTGCATTGACTGTCTGCCCTGTTTATGGCAGGGCACAGGTACATACAACCAAGGCAGAGGGATTTAATCCTTGCTCAACCTTAGATGATAATCCCCTAACCACCTTCCCATCACTGCTGCTGTCTTCCTGCTTGCTCACAGTAGAAGCCGAGTTTCTTCATGATGCTCTTTTTCCTTGCTATATAACCCAGATGTGGGGCATCTGAGGCTCCCAGGCCTTTTTATCTGGTCCTTGGAACTCATCCCAGGCTACATCCCACACTGATCCTGCTTTGCATACAAATGTTGCCCTCCTGTGGAGGATGGGTCAGTGTGTCTGGCTACTAACCAGAAGGCTGGTGATTTGAGTGCACCCAGGGATGGCTGTGGGCAGGATTCATACATTGCAGAGGGTTGGAATCTACAGTTATATGGTTCTCCCTGTGTAAAACGTCCCTGTGAATTCTAACACAGTCTCTTGCTTATCTCGATGGAGGATTGAAGGGGATATGCAAATATGGGCAGATGCTAGCTTACTGTACAAAACTAATACAGTGGTACCTCTGGTTACAAACTTAATTCATTCCGGAGGTCCGTTCTTAACCTGAAACCGTTCTTAACCTGAGGTGCTACTTTAGCTAATGGGGCCTCCCGCTGATGCCGCGCCACACACACGCGCAATTTATATTCTCATCCTGAGGTAAAGTTCTTAACCCGAGGTACTACTTCTGGGTTAGCGGAGTCTGTAACCTGAAGTGTTTGTAACCCGGGGTGTTTGCAACCCCATGTACCACTGTAATCACATTTGCTGTCACAGCTACTCTTGTCTCTGGACCTTGACATTTGGCTCTCAGGAGGTTGCCAAAAGGGGTATGTGAAATTGGTTCTCCAGCCCCTGATATAAGCAATGGTTTGGCAACCTCTGACTTTCCAAATCTCCCTGGGTTTGGATAATAGCAGTTATACGAGTAGCCTCCTCTAGCACAAACAATGGTTGGAGATGGTGGAAATTGTAGTCCAACAGCCAACAGGAGGCTCCCCACCCTCTGAACATAAAGACAGAGGGGGGTGGAGTTTGGAGACAGGAAGAAGAGCTGATAGAAAGAGAAGGCAGGAGGATTTGGGGTAGGATGAGAAGATCGGGTGATGGAGAAGAGCAATTGAAATCCAGCAGTTTCATGCATGGACTCTAGAGGGCACACCACTGCCATTCATAAGATATCTGGATGAGTTAAATGTCAGATGGATATAGGCAGGCAAATAGGCAGGGTACACCTGGTGCCTTTTGAAATGTGTTATGGGAGGGGTAGATTATTGGCTTGCTTTTGTTCTTATTTCTATGGTGTATATTGTATTTGTAATTTGTGACCACCCTGAGATCTACAGATATAGAGAGATATACAAAATTGATAAACAACATAGATATCGGGCCACTGCAAAAACAGGATGTTGGAGTAGATGGGCCTTTGTCCTGGTCCAGCAGGCTCTCTCATATGTTGAGAGTTGAGAGAGTTATGCTAGTAGCCTATGCTATATGCCCCTCCCCTCCACTGTGTCACTTGACTCAGCTCTTTGAAGTCTGCCGTCCTGCATTATGACCTGAATAAAGTGGCATTCCCATACCCTCCAACATTTCTTTGATGAAAATAGGGACGTCCCATTCCATAATGATAATTGTATACTATTTATACTCAACACATCTTACTGCGTTGCCCCAGCCAATCTGGGCAGCTTCCAATATATATAAAAAACATAATAAAAATTAAACATTTTTTTATTAAAAAAAACCCCTTCCCTATGCAGGATTGCCTTCAGACGGCTTGGAGATTGGATAACTCCATACCGTCCAACATTTCTCCAATGAAAATAGGGACATCCCAAGGAAAAGTGGGACATTCCAGGATGAAATCATAAATGGGGACGGCTTCTCTAAATTAGGGATGTCCCTGGAAAATAGGACACTTGGAGGGTCTGCATTCCAGGTCAGTTGCCACCTACCCTCCATGCTCTCTCAGCAGGTGATGGCTGTGCAGAGGTCATTTCCTAGCCAACGGGAGCCAGAAAAGGCCTCCTTACTGCCCAGGAGAATTGAATCCCAGCGCCTGCTCAATTAGACCAATTGCAGGCAGCCATGGAGGTGGGCACCCTTCAGGGGGCGGGCCCAACAGAGCCGGCAGGCTTCACTTGGGTGCACACGGGGGATTTACAAAGGACCATTATTAAGCAGAGTCTTTAGGGCCATATCCGCTCCTTCCTCCTGGGCTGTGTTCAGAAAGTGGTGGTGGATGGATGAGTGTTCAGACCCCTGGGCTCTCACTTGTGGGGTGCCTCAGGGTTCTGTCCTCTCCCCCATGCTTTTTAACATCTATATGAAGCTGCTGGGAGAGATCATCAGGGGGTTTGGGCTGGATGTTCACCAGTATGCGGATGGCACCCAACTCTACCTCTCTTTCAAATCAGAACCAGTGAAGGCGGTGAAGATCCTGTGTGAGTGCCTGGAGGTGGTTGGAGGATGGATGGCAGCTAACAGATTGAGGTTGAATCCTGACAAGACAGAAGTACTGTTTTGGGGGGACAGGGTGTGGGTGTGGGGGACTCCCTGGTCCTGAATGGGGTCACTGTGCCCCTGAAGGACCAGGTGCGCAGCCTGGGAGTCATTTGGACTCACAGCTGTCCATGGAGGCACAGGTTAATTCTGTGTCCAGGGTGGCTCTCTATCAGCTCCATCTGGTACACAGGCTGAGACCCTACCTGCCCACAGACGGTCTCACCAGAGTGGTGCATGCTCTAGTTATCTCCCGCTTGGACTACTGCAATGTGCTCTACGTGGAGCTACCTTTGAAGGTGACCCGGAAACTGCAATTGATCCAGAATGTGGCAGCTAGACTGGTGACTGGGAGTGGCCGCCGAGACCACATAACACCAGTCCTAAGAGACCTACATTGGCTCCCAGTACGTTTCCGAGCACAATTCAAAGTGTTGGTGCTGACCTTTAAAGCCCTAAATGGCCTCGGTCCTGTATACCTGAAGGAGCGTCTCCACCCCCATCTTTTAGCCCGGACACTGAGATCCAGCGCCAAGGGCCTTCTGGCGGTTCTCTCACTGCGAGAAGCAAAGCTACAGGGAACCAGGCAGGGGGCCTTTTCGGTAGTGGCGCCCACCCTGTGGAACGCCCTCCCATTGGAGGTCAAGGAGATAAACAACTACCTGACATTTAGAAAACACCTAAAGGCAGTCCTGTTTTTTAATCTGTGATATTTTAATGTATTTTGCTATTTGTTGGAAGCCGCCCAGAGTGGTGGGGGAAACCCAGCCAGATGGGCGGCGTATAAATAAATCATCATCATCATCATCATCATCATCTCTGGGGTGTTGCAGCAGCAGGATTCCTGCAATAGCAAGGGGTTAGACTAGATGAAGGCTGAGTTGCCTCCCAATCCTATGATCCTAAGGCTTAATAACATATTTGACTGGATTCTTTTTCTTATAAAAAGTTTTTTTTAGCAATCTTTATTATTTAATCATCTTCTCCCATAAGCAACTATTAAGCACAACAAGCAAATACACGTAGCCTACTCGTAGACAGATCTATCTCATCTTGACTCTCATACGAATCGGAGCCCAGCAGCTTAAAAAATAAATAATGGTATGAATTACTGAGGGAAACAGGGCATTTCCAAGCAGGCAGTTGAGGGCCTTGAGCAACTCAGCCATTTGATATCAGTTGAAAGCACGAACAGGTACCAAACTAAAAGGTTATGCAATATTCATCTACCTACCTAGCTATATACAGAGGGAGGGGACAGAGGGAGGCACTTCAGCACTGTTTTGAAGACACCCTGTGCAAAAAATACATTTAAAGTCTCAAGATCCAGCAAAGGTCTGCTAACATAATATTCGGACCCATCTAGGAAGTAAGGTCGAGCTGAGTTGCTATTTTGGTTCCTTATGTCCACCCACACCACCAGTATCTTCTAGTAAATTCATGCTCACCGTGCTGGAGAAATTCCCATCTGTTTCTTACTAGAGCTACTGTGCATATAACTCTCTTTTTTTAAAAAAAAATCAACTGCAGCAACAAGTGAAGGAGGTTTCAGAATCACTACTTGTGTTCTCTTAGATGGTTTTATTACTAGCTGAGCAGTGTAACTCATAAGGGGAAGTACGGAACGTATTTACTACTTTGTACTGAGTTTGTACTCTGTTCACACCCCTACACCATGAAGCCTGGCTGATTCGACGCATTTCCATCTCACCATAGTCAATCTCTCCATACATATCTTCTTCTGCAATAATGTCCTGTTTTGTTGGTCTGTCCCCAAACGTTGGCAGGAACCACAGATAACGATTTGGGATAAATACGATCAATTGTCCCCATATCAATGTCCCTAGGCCAAAAAAGATGGACCATAACCACTGCTCCAGTGAAAGCTTTGTGCAGCTGAAGGGCTTCCCTCCAATCTGAACAATGAGGACCTGTACGACCAACGTTCCCACGCTGATGCAGCAAAAAATGGTATTTCTGAATATCCCCGAGAAAACATTCCTTTCGCCATGAATCTTCCGGGCGTTGATTTCGTTAAAAATTTGCATCATTACAAATGTGTTAAATACAATGGTGTAATGCTCGGTAGGAGGGTAATCCATGGGCACAGATCTCGCGTTTTCGATATCAAAGAATTTTTCGCCTGCAAAAACAAGGGAAAATACAACGGCCATCTGGTAAACGGCATGGAACAAAATGTTTTTCAGCATCGTGCGGGAGATAAGAGGCTTATTTCTCCCATAAGGCTTGCGTTCCAGCAGAGCTTCAGTTGGCTTTTCTGTTGCTAAAGCAAGAGAAGCAAAGGTATCCATTATGAGGTTGACCCACAGCATCTGAACAGCTTTCAGAGGGGAATTCTGGGTGACACACGCACCAGTAAAAGCGACTACAACGGCTACCACGTTAACCGTGAGCTGAAACTGAAGGAATTTGGAGATGCTGTCATACACATTCCGACCCCACATGACAGCTTTGACGATGCTTGAGAAGTTGTCGTCGGTGATAATGATATCAGAAGCTTCTTTGGCGACATCAGTTCCAGCAATGCCCATTGCAAAGCCAACGTCGGCTTTCTTTAATGCAGGCCCATCATTCGTACCATCCCCAGTCACTGCTACCACCTGCCTTTGTTCCGTGATGTTGCTGTTAATGATCCCTGTGACCAAGTTGTACTTGTCAGCAGGTGAGGACCTTGCAAGGACACAAAGAGTAGGCCAAACTCTGTCCATTAGCTCTTGTTTAATCTCTCCATCTGGACCGCGTATCAGCCGATTAAAATCCTGGCCCTCCATGCACACAGAGGCTTCCCCTTGCCTCAGAATGCCACATTTTGTAGCAATCGCCCGAGCTGTGTTGATGTTATCCCCAGTAATCATACGTACAACGATGCCAGCTTTCTGACATTTTCTTATCGCATCGGGAACTTCAGGTCTCACCGGATCTTCGATGCCTACAATTGCAATACAGGTCAAGTCCTTGAAAATCTCATCCTCGTTGTCCCAGTTGGGTTCTGAGGAGGCAGCTGGGAATTCCTTGAATGTCAGGCCTATGGTGCGGAGTCCCTCAGAGGCCATTGGTTCAATCACATTATTGATCACGTTTTCTCTGTCTTTTTTGGAAAAAGGTCCTGGACGCCCATTGGCATCCAATATGCGGGTGCATTTCTTCAGCAGTATTTCAGAAGCTCCTTTGCTGTACAGCCGAAAGCTGCCATTGGGTTTCTTCACCACTGTGCTCATTGATTTCCGGTCGGAATTGAAGGTGTACACTTTGTGAAGTGTCTCTTCTGTTATATTAGCCCTTACAGCCTCGAAATTCTGGTTCAGTTCCAACAGCAAACCAAGTAAGGCACATTCCGTTTTATTGCCAATTTGGCGAGGGAGCCCTCCTTCCTTTTCAGGAGGCAGGATTGTAGATGTATAAGCACAATTTACAGCAATGCCTTCAAGCAAGTAATTCATTATGGTGGGCCGAATCATTTCAGGGATGGGGATAACTTTATAATGTGCACTACCAATAAAAATTTGGACCACTGTCATTCTGTTCATGGTCAAAGTCCCCGTTTTGTCAGAACAGATTGCAGTTGCATTACCCATGGTTTCACAGGCATCCAGGTGCCTCACAAGGTTATTATCTTTCATCATTTGCTTCACAGAGTAGGCAAGGGAGATGGTGACAGCCAGTGGCAGGCCCTCTGGAACAGCTACGACCAAAATGGTCACTCCAATAATAAAGAACTTCACTATGTGCTGTATATAAATTGGTGTGCATTCAACAGTCCAAGTACGCTTCTCGATTGCAAATGTTTGAACCAGGAAAAAAATAATAAGGACGAGGACCGTGATCACTGACATTGCCAGGCCTGCCTTGCCAATCTGAAGGGCTAACCGTGTGAGTTTTGCTTGCAGAACTGATTTTTCTTTCGGGTGTGAGGTATGCTTCTGGGCACTTTCCTCATCCTCAACCTGGTTTCCAGACACTTTGCGGGGCTTTGGGCCTGATTCCTTGCTGTGCCCAGGAGTCACATCTCCTGAATTTTTGAGCTTCTTCTCTGCCTCCTCGTCTCCGACTCCGAGTAAAGTGAGGATGATCCCTGTTTGTGAGTTTACGCCCACAGCTGTAATAACCATTCTCCCAGAACCTTCCATCACATGGGTACCTGAAAGTAACATTGGGTCCACTGTCAATGACTTCTTGACATGATCTGATTCCCCTGTGAGGGAGCTCTCGTCAACTTGCAGATCATGCCCCTGGAGAAGCACACCATCAGCTGGCAAAAGGTCACCATATTTGATCTGGGCAATGTCCCCAACCACTAATTCAGCTACTAGCACCTGCTTGCACTCCCCGTGCCTGATAACAGTAAACTTCTGTTCACTTTCAATGCGACTCTGCAACCCCCTAAATTGCTTTTCCTTACTCCAGTCATTGAAGGCAGTTACCAACACAACACACATGACAGATAGAAGTATTGCAAACCCTTCGATCCAGTCAGCCTCCTCCTCTTCCTCTTCCCCTCCCCCTCCGTGCCCTTCCGACTGGCATGCTGCAATATTCCCTCCAGGTGGCTTATAAAAAGAGAGTCCCAAGGAGATGATGGCTGCAACTTCTAAGATACATAGCGTCATATCCTGGAGTGCTTCCCACATTAATTCCAGGAAAGTCAGGGGTTTCTTAGGTGGTATAAAGTTACTTCCGAATACAGCTTTCCGGAGCTCGATTTCTGATTGGGTACCAACTATTCCAAGTGTGGGTGAAGTGCGCAGTCGTTTACAGATCTCAAAGACATCACCATAAAGTTCCTTTATTTTCTCCACTGCCTCGGACTTACGGTATTCCATCAGTTTTCGCAGCTCTGAGAGAGTGACCCCGAAGTCTTTGTCAGCAGTGTCTCTAGTGACCATCATCCTGTCTTCCTCCACAGAAAGAAATGAGAGAATCAAGATGGCTTCTATTCTCAATCCAGAATCAAGGAAGGGTTGTTTGTTTGCTTTTCCACCACCCCCACTTGGTATGTAAAGAGGGCAGCGGAGAGCACTGTCAACTCAATAGCAGAGGGCCTTTTAAATTCAGAGATCCATCATCATTTTCATGTCTACACAAGTTCTTTTAGATTACCTTCTGTTTTGTTTTTTTAAAAACCAGGCAAGAACGATAGGCTCAGATCTTCATTTATTCTCAATTTCCACACCTGGAGACACATGTACTGTGTGTTTGCTTCAGTTTGTTTCTTGCTCCATGTTCCAAGCTCAGCCCTGTCCCAACAGCCTGGTATCACTAGCTCTACGTTTCAGGGAAAGGATGTAAAACACAGCTCTGTATTTCAGGCTCCTTCATTTCCCCATGTTGGTTGATGTCTCCTCAAAGCGGCAGTTACAGGAGGATGGGAAATGGAATCAGAATCCTACCAGCAGCCAATGAATCATGGCTTGTGTCACATTTCTCTTAGCTCTGAGCGTACATGTCACTCATAGGTGTGTTGAGTAGAGTTCAGAATTCTAAATTCTGATTCTGTTTTCTTATCTCTTTCACTTTGTTGATGAATTCTGTTGCTGTTTTATCATCACTTTAAGTTTCCCTGGTGAATTATGAGGCTGTTTCCAGGTGTACTTAACTTTGCTTGGTGAATTCTTATGCTTCTTTCCCCCCCCCCTAGTCTAAACTTTTTTCTTTCTTTCTTTCTTTCTTTCTTTCTTTCTTTCTTTCTTTCTTTCTTTCTTTCTTTTTTGGAGGGGGGTTAATTCTCTCGTGCTGTTCTCTGATCACGTTCACTATGAAAGATGGATTCTGAAGCTGTGGACCACAACAGACAGGGCTTTTTAAGGGGGGGGGGAGGATGGTGTATCTACTGTAATAGTGGTAGATTTATACTGGATCCACCCACAATACACTTTATTATTAGTTCTTCTGAGATGCTTCCCCAGTGTTACTGCATTATTACCATCTGTAGGGGCGTTCTTGCACCATAAGTGGAATGAAAAACAAAGCAGAACATTTGTGGGAGGAATAGATTATGAATAACCAGTAATGCTGTGCACTGGATACAGCTGAATCTCAAGTCAAATTGGACACATTCAGAGGGATATGAGCCTCCTCTGAGTCACATTTCATAGAATCATAGAGTTGGAAGAGACCACAAGGGCCATCCAGTCCAACCCCCTGCCAAGCAGGAAACACCATCAAAGCATTCCTGACAGATGGCCGCCAAGCCTCCGCTTAAAGACCTCCAAAGAAGGAGAGACTCCACCACACTCCTTGGCAGCAAGTTCCACTGTCGAACAGCTCTTACTGTCAGGAAGTTCTTCCTAATGTTTAGGTGGAATCTTCTTTCTTGTAGTTTGAATCCATTGCTCTGTGTCCGCTTCTCTGGAGCAGCAGAAAACAACCTTTCACCCTCTTCTATATGACATCCTTTTATATATTCGAACATGGCTATCATATCACCCCTTAACCTTCTCTTCCACAGGCAAAACATACCCAGCTCCTTAAGCCATTCCTCATAAGGCATCGTTTCCAGGCCTTTGACCATTTTGGTTGCCCTCCTCTGGACACGTTCCAGCTTGTCAGTATCCTTCTTGAACTGTGGTGCCCAGAACTGGACACAGTACTCCAGGTGAGGTCTGACCAGAGCAGAATACAGTGGTACTATTACTTCCCTAGATCTGGATGCTATACTCCTATTGATGCAGCCCAGAATTGCATTGGCTTTTTTAGCTGCTGCATCACACTGCTGACTCATGTCAAGTTTGTGATCTACCTAGATCCTTTTCGCATGTACTGCTCTCAAGCCAGGTGTCACCCATCCTGTATTTGTGCCTTTCATTTTTTTTTTTGCCCAAGTGTAGTACCTTACATTTCTCCCTGTTAAAATTCATCTTGTTTGCTTTGGCCCAGTTGTATAATCTGTTAAGGTCATTTTGAAATGTGATCCTGTCCTCTGGGGTATTAGCCACCCCTCCCAATTTGGTGTCATCTGCAAACTTGCATTTAAAATAAAAATAAAAAATCCTTCCAGTAGCACCTTAGAGACCAACTACATTTGTCATAGTTGGTCTCTAAGGTGCTACTGGAAGGATTTTTTATTTTTATTTTGACTGCGTCAGACTAACACGGCTACCTACCTGTAACAAAAACTTGCATTTAGACAGCTACAGTTCACCATGGGTCAGGTTGGGTGGCTAAGAACAATTTGGAGTTGTCACAAACTGAGGTTATGGCTTCAGCTTAGCAACCGATCAGGAACAGTGAGCATGCAGGCTTCCCGTTCCTCTTCAACCACAAAAGGGAACTACCATCAGCCTCTGTGATTGGCAGGCACAATGAATCTAGGAGTGACAGACATGCGAGGAAATTTACCTGGTGGCATCGAGGGCTGGGCGAGCGCACTCTGCCCCTGCCTGGTATCCATGTGCGCACACCTGCCTTGAGTGCTGGTGAACGCCCCAGGTTGGAGGGTATGAAGTTATGAGACCGCCCCCCCCCTCCGAGCCAGGGAGAGAAATAACTACACAACCTTTAGAAGACATCTGAAGGGAGCCCACTATAGGGACATTGTTTAATGTTTATTGCTTTGTTATGATTTTATACAGGAGGCAGTGGAAGACAGGAGTGCCTGGCGTGCTCTGGTCCAGGGGTCACGAAGAGTCGGACATGACTAAACAACAACAACAACAACAACAACAACAAATGATTTTATATATGTTGGAAGCCACTGACAGTGGCTAGAGCAACCCAGTCAGATTGGTGGTGCATAAATATTTTCATTGGGAAAATGTTGGAGGGTATACTGCCCTACCCTGTTGCCTATTGATGGGAATTTTTTTGCCATTCCCGAAATCATGTCTGCTTACTGTATAAGAGCAGAGAGGGAGAGGTTGTGGAAGGCTTGTGGGACTCTTTTATCTGGAGGTGTATGCAAATGTAGGGCCAGCTTCCTGTTTATATCAGCCAGACTCCCTCCCAGCCACATCTACAACAAAAGGCAGAAATTGTCTCAAAACTCAAGTTGGGAAAATGCTGCTTTTATTTCCAATTGTTTTCCTTTCAACCATCTTTGGGGGTATTTTTTCTCCATTTCATCGTAGGGGTGTTTTCAGATCTAGAGGTTTACATGAAGGGGGTCTTAATAATAGATTTCTTTCTCCCTAGGTGTCCACTCAGAGGCCCGGCTGGAGGAGTCTGGAGGAGACGTCAAAAGGCCTAGTGAGTCTCTCCGTCTCTTATGTCGAGCCTCCGGGTTCACCTTTAGCAGCCACTGGATAAGCTGGGTAAGACAGGCTCCTGGGAAGGGTCTGGAATATGTGGCAGAAATAAATCCAGAGTCCACTACCTTTCGCTACGGGGATAAAGTGAAAGGACGATTCACCATCTCCAGGGACAATTCAAAGAGCCTCCTTTATCTGCAAATGAATAACCTGAAACCCGAGGACACGGCAGTGTATTACTGTACAAGTGCACACAGTGAGAGGAAGTGATACTGAAGCCTGGCAAAAACCCTCCTTTGCTCATGGCTGCTAAATTTATTAAGCTGCAAGAGACTAAACAAATTGATTCCGGTCGCTGGGACAATAGTTTGATCTTGTGCTCCCATTCAGAGATAGACAGTAATTCATCTCTACAGCAGTAAATGTGTGGGCTCTCTCCAGACATGTTATAATACATACACAGCTAGGTCAGGGGCAAAGCCTGCCATTATAATGCTGCTCTTAATTCAGATTGTGATTCTTTCAGATATGAATGGGATCCAGAAAAAATGATTCTCACCTTTCCTCTCTCTTTGTCTCTCTATTCACGAGCTACCAAGCCATAGAACACTTGCTTTTCGGACAGAGAGAGTCATTGCTAGTTCCCTGCAGGATAGGTTTAATCCCCATTCAGAAAATCTCATATTAAATGTAAATGAAAAGACTTTGCAACCTGAAAAAGAGACAATGCACATACTTTTGTAAACCAAGAAAATCTGTATTTATTTATTTATTCGTAAAAAAATAGAACTAGAAAAGATTCAAAGACACGAAAGGCATTTTATAGTACTTCTCCCATCATCCCCCAATCCCTCATCCAAAATATACAAAATAAAAAGTGAACCTGGCCAGTCACCATCACGTATCAACAGGAATTAAATGGAGAGGTTGTGGCTGATGGACCAAAATAAAAAAAATAAAAATCAAAACATCTGTCCTCCCTATCCACCTGGAGATGAGAATGGAACTGAAATGGAACTCTGCTAAACTGTTGTGTTTGGTGGTCTGTAGACCCCTCTTCTGGAGTAAGTTGAGGTGGGCGGCTTAGCATTTCCCCAGGTGCACCCAGATGTGGTTTGTGTGTACATGTGTCTGTGTACCACAGGCATGTGTGACACCCACTCACCTCTCCACCGATATGAAGGATAAGAATCAAGTTGAGCAACACACTACTCAGGAATACTATTTGCTGTGTTTGGTTGAGTCCTGGCTTGGACTATTGGGGAAGTGGTCGCCAATAGAGTTGGCCATGCTGCCTGGGTCTGATGAGAGGTCTGATCCAGCAACATCTGCCCTCGGCAAAGGAGTCTCCCAAAACCACTTGATTTCTTCTCTAACAGGAGAAAGCAGTAACATCCAGACACCAGCAAATTAATAATAAGTTCTTTATAGAACTTTAAAGGGGAAGAATGTGAAATTTACAAAAATGATCAGCAACTCAAAGTTCAGTACTCGAGAGAGAGACAGCTTGCCCTCCATTCAGCTGTACACATCACAGGTCTCCCAAGCATAGCTGCCAAGTTTTCCCTTTTCTTGCGAGGAAGCCTATTCAGCATAAAGGAATTTCCCTTTAAAAAAGGGAGAACTTGGCAGCTATGCTCTCAAGCCATGATATAATGAACACCTAGGACAGGTAGAAAGCCTGCCATCATGGTGCTGCTGTTCTTCCTTTAATATGATCACCTGAATGGGATCCAAAAGGAAATTCTCCCCTTTCAGTATCTCTCTACTCACAAACTACCAGATCTTTGTTTTACACATGCCCACACATCATATGCATAATTCTGTCAGTTCCCCACACTACAACTGAATACCCTATTCACAAAACATTCAAAGCCATGAAAGGAAGTTTATAGTACCTCTCTCCCCATACCCCAATTCCTCATTCAAAATAACAACTCAAAGTTAAAATAATCCACATTTGTTTGGGGAACAGTTAAATGCTTGGTGCTCCTCTACAATGCCCAACTTCACTAGAAGGAAAATTCATCCATATCTTCTAACCCATAATTTCACACATTAAACATATTCTCATAAAATTGGATCCCTGAACTCTTCAGTTCTTCCTCCTGCTTCTCACAAGGGGGCAGGCATGGTGTGGAGAATACAGGATGCCTTCAGCTGTAACTGAAATAAAACCACAATCCAAGTACTGTTGCTGTTTTCAGCTGTGAGTCTAATTATTTTTTAGACATTTCCTTGATAATTGTAAAGGTAAAGGTAAAGGGACCCCTGACCATTAGGTTCAGTCGTGACCGACTCTGGGGTTGCGCGCTCATCTCGCATTATTGGCCGAGGGAGCCGGCGTATAGCTTCCAGGTCATGTGGCCAGCATGACAAAGCCGCTTCTGGCAAACCAGAGCAGCACATGGAAACGCCATTTACCTTCCCGCTGTAGCGGTTCCTATTTATCTACTTGCATTTTGACGTGCTTTCGAACTGCTAGGTTGGCAGGAGCTGGGACCAAGCAACGGGAGCTCACCCCGTCACAGGGATTCGAACCGCCGACCTTCTGATCAGCAAGCCCTAGGCTCAGTGGTTTAACCACAGCGCCACCTGGGTCCCTATAATTGATAATTGTACAAAGGTACAAATCCCAGGAGAGATTGACTCCCTGAGAGATCCACACTTATCTCTGTTTCTTCAGTCCTTGGATAATGATTCATGGTGGGGAAATGTAGCTGAGTTTTTAGGGGAACAATATGCCCACTCCCAGAGATGCAGTTCCCAGAGCTCCCTGGGAAGAGGAACTGACTCTGGGAATTGTAGCTCTGGGAGGGGAATAGGGGTCTCCTCACAACTCCTAAAACTCTTTAAAAACCAAAGCTCCCAGAATGCTTTGAGGGAAGCTATGCATTTTTAAAATGGTGATACAGTGGAAGAAGAAGAAGAAGAAGAAGAAGAAGAAGAAGAAGAAGAGGAGGAGGAGGAGGAGGAGGAGGAGGAGGAGGAGGAGGAGGAGGAGGAGGAGTTTGGATTTGATATCCCGCTTTATCACTACCCAAAGGAGTTTCAAAGCGGCTAACAATCTCCTTTCCCCTCCTCCCCTACAACAGACACCCTGTGAGGTGGGTGGGGCTGAGAGACTTCAGAGAAGTGTGACTAGCCCAAGGTCACCCAGCAGCTGCATGTGGAGGAGCGGAGACGCGAACCCAATTCCCCAGATTACGAGTCTACTGCTCTTAACCACTACACCACACTGGCTTTAACTGCATGGTGTGAGTGTGGCCTCAGGGTATGGGGCAATGGGCTGAAAACCAAGGCCAGCCACCATCAGCAGGTCTGAGATATAAAATAAAAAATGGAATAAAAATCTGGACTAGTACCAAAACCCTTTCAAAGCACCCTCCACATCCAAAATGCTGGATTTTACTTTCCACCCATATACCATCCATTATAAATTATCTCTATGCACATGTTTGCATTGAAGCAGTGGCAAAGCCATCAATAAACCTTGATGCCAAACCTGTTTCCAAATACCCTCTTTATGTGCCATTAGCCACTGGGGGGGGGGAGGCCTCATGCAAATATCTCCAGGAGGTTTCAAAAGAATTTCCTTCAATATAAACATTTCACATGCTCCCCACTCCCCAAATCACTAGGACATTACTTCTTTTAACATTATGAAGTTTTTCTTATTCTTGTTTTCTTTGGCGGCCTTTCCAAAATGTAAGTGTATTTTTGGTGGAAAGTTGAGAAGTATTGGAGGTGATTGGACGGTGCTCAAACATTAATTGAAACATTCTCTGCTTTTAGGGGTCTTCTCAGACATTCAGCTTGCATTGTCTGGGCCAGGAATGGTGATACCAGGAGAGAACCTCAGCCTTCTCTGTAAGGTCACAGGTTTCTCCATCTCCACTCAGCACTGTGTGTGGCACTGGGTCCGGCAAGCACCTGGGAAAGGGCTAGAATGGATTGGAGGCACATATCCCTATGATGGGGGAAACTGGTATGCCCCTTCTCTGTAGAACCGTGCAGCCTTTTCTTCAGACACCTTCAAGAACGAGTCTCCCTCCAGCTGAACACCCTCACAGCTGCAGACTCTGCCATGTATTCCTGTGCCCGAGAATACCACGGTGTGATAAAGTCTACTGGGGCTGTGTATAAAAAAAGGAGGAACTGCTTCAGAATGCAGAATCCCCACTTGTAATTGCTGGGTAATAAATATACTGTGTAAAGATACTTAACCGAGCAATCCTGTTCTCTACTGATGCTGGGGAAGGAACAATTAGGTTGCAGCATTTTGGTTATTAGCCTAATGAAGGCATTTCCATAGAGGTATGGACATTTACTATGTGACCCGGTATCTTTGCTCCCGATGAAATTATGAGATGTGGTGGATGTTGGACCCAAAGCCTAGCAGGGAAGTCACAAGGACATGCACACAAGCCCCACTCTCAAAAGACTTCACATACAGCGGTCACCCTCAGTCCTCCGACACCACTGCTTATGCCTGTGTTTGTGCTTTTCTTTGCCTTAGCATTATTAGGCATAACCTCAAACCTGCATTTGTAGGAGCTAGCAGAGCTCCATCGAGTAAGCCAGCTTCCTCACCATACACTTGATTCCCAGATTGTTGTTGTTGTTGTTGTTGTTATCATCATAATCTAATCATCATCCATTTATTTTATTTTATTCTTACATTACTACTGTAGCTCTGGGAGGATAGGGATCTCTTGACAGCTCTCGGCACCCTTCACAATCTACAGCTCCCATAATGCTTTGTGAGAAATTTTAACTGTTTAAAGTGGTGCCACAGTGCTTTTAACTGCATGGTGTGGATGCGGTCTCAGGGTAATTTGGGCAGTGAGCTGAATACATGAACTGTGAAAAGCCTGCCACAACCAGCCATTTTCTAATGTAAATATTGAGTTTTGCTTTCTGCAAATAGTCCCTCCATGACAACTTTGGGAAGGGAGGAGAGTTAGTGAAAAAGCTAGCAGCAAACCCTGTAACCAGAATAGCTTCTAGTACCTCCTTTTATGTTAGGAGTCACAGGGGACTCCTTTATGCAAAGGAAACTTTTAAATATCTCCCTCCTTGCAGGGGAAGCATTTTTTTTAAAAAAAAGACTCTTGATGTGATTTCACGAGGGGAGAGAAATAATAATGGTGTTGCATTTTGGAGTGTGGTGGGCATTCCAGGGGTGGAGGAAGGGTACACTGGACTGTGAATATAAAGATGGAACTGATATCTTACATTTTCTTTTATTTACATAAAAAATTCCTCTTCTCCAGGATGCCACAGCAGAGCTCCCTCCCAGCAATTTTTTTCACAAGCTGCATTTAAAATTATAATTGCATCACATCAACAGCATCTCTCTAGGTGCATGGGGAAGGGAATCTGAAATGATGATGATGATGATGCCAGTCCCTTGAACTATACACCACAACCAGCAGTTTTAAAGTATTAAAGAAAGAAAAATCCATCCCCAGTACATTAATCTATTCAAAAACGTCTTTGATTGAATTTTACATTCCATCTATGCCCCATCCATTAGAACTCTACTCTGTGTGCACTTGTCTTTGTGTGTTTGTCCTTCCTCACAAAGAGGAAGCAAGGAGCAAACCTTGGTCCCCGAAATTGTTTTTATCGGCCTCAGGTGCCTCACTGGGGAGGTCTCGTGTAAATGCCACCAGGAAGTTGGGAGTAGTTTCCGATGAAAAGCCCTGAATATAAAATCTTCACTTGCTTCCCAGCCCAGAGTCCCCTCTTTCATGTATCTCTTGGACAATAATTCCTCAACATTATGGAGCTCTTGTTATTCTTGTTTTCCTTGGTGACATTGTCTAAAGGTAAAGGAAGTTCTGCAATATTAATTTACTTCTTGTGGCAATTTGATGACGTCCAATCATCCATTTCCATTTTTCCTCTTTCCAAGGTGTCTTCTCAGACATTCAGCTTGTATCATCTGGGCCAGGAATAGCGAGACCAGGAGAGAATCTCAACCTGCTTTGTAAAGTCACAGGTTTCTCCATCTCTACTCAGTACTCTTGGTGGAGTTGGATCCGTCAAGCTCCTGGGAAAGGTCTGGAATGGATTGCACGTATATACCCCTATGCTGGAGGAAAAGCATATGCTCCTTCCCTAAAGAACCGAGCAAGCATTTCTTCAGATGCCTCCAAGAACGAGTTCTCCCTCCAGCTGAACTCCCTGACAGCTGCAGACTCCGCTGTGTATTTCTGTGTCCAAGATAGCACAGTGAGACAAAGCCTATTGGCTCCCTGTTCAAAAAGTAGAAGTTATGCTTCTATAAACAAATACACTGTGAAAGTTTTAACAGAGCCATTCTACATTCCACAGATGATGCAGAAAGCGCATTATCTTATTAGAGATAATGCGTGTTGCGGAAGGGCTGTAAGAAGTCCTCCAGGTTTGGGTGGGGGCTGGGGTTATGCAAGCCAGAGTGTTTAGGGGGCGTGCTTGAATTGAACTCCATTTCCGATTGGCTGTGGGCTCCCTATTTATTCCCAGCGTCTTTCGCTTTTGGTCACTCGTGCTGGTTTTTGAATCTCCCTCCCACCCGCCGCGTGTTTTTAAGGTGTTAGCCTGACATTGCTTTGCCTGTCAAGGGGTCGCCTGTTGAAGGGGCCCAGTAGGAATTTTGCCATATGGCCGATTGGCTGTCATTTGGTTTCTTGCCTAGCCTACTGCTTAGCAAATCATCACAACTTGTTAGGTTGGCGGTTAGGCTTTTGGTTAATTAATTTGTTGGAGGAGGGGTGAGGCATCTACATGCCTACCATCTTCTTAACATTGCTCCATATTTCTAGTTACAGGTAGGTAGCCGTGTTGGTCTGAGTCGAAACAAAATAAAAAAATTCCTTCAGTAGCACCTTAAAGACCAACTAAGTTTTAATTTTGGTATGAGCTTTCATGTGCATGCACACGAAAGGTCATAACAAAATTAAAACTTAGTTGGTCTTTAAGGAGCTACTGAAGGATTTTTTTTATTTTATTGCTCCATATAGAAGTATTCCGTTAAAGGAATCCTGGGCTTTGTCTCCTGTCCTTACACCCCGCCATATGGTGGGGCTGGGGGGCCTTTACAGAGATTGAGCCTTGGGGAACACTCCTGGTCAAGAGGGGGGAATGCCTGGGCACAGCTACCTCCTCCCCCATGGGGTGTTTACTTTACTTCCCATTACAAATGGGGAAGTCGGAGCTGGTGCTGTCCAAAGTGGACAGATGGTGATGGTCCTGACCCAAGTGGTCAGATGGAAAGTGGTCCTGTCCCAAAGCCGGGGACAGATGGTTTAACCAAAAGCCTAAGCCAACACTCAAATAAAATAATTGTATTTAAATAAAGTTGTGGCCAAAATAATGCCAAAAACCCAAACCAAAAATAAGTGTCCTTGTGTGAGTTATTAGGGAGGATTTCGGGCAGCCTCGTCACGCAACAACATCCAAACTACCTGCCTCTTCAATCTGTAACTTAATGCAGAAATGATTATACTTGTGAAAAACCAACAGAAGGGACACACAATGGAAACAGACCAACGTGAATCAGTACAATGCTGTACAAAATAACTTTGCTGCAACATTTTTTTCTACCACCTAAAATCAATATCCAGTTTAGGAAATAAACAATTGTTCATATTTGTATTCTGTCTGCTCATACCTCTAAGTTATGATTAAGGCTGCTGGCGGTAGACCTCAAGAAGGAATGTAGACTTTTTACAAAATTGTGAATTGGCGATTGTGTCTTTCTTCATCATCCCGTCATCCCTTGGCATGACATGAAACCTCCTCTGCAGCACATAGTACCTGGAAAACCCGGGTTCAAATCCCTACTTTTCCATGAAGCTCACTAGATGACCTTGGGTCAGTCACAGCCTCTCAGCCTAAGCTACCTTACTGGAGTGTTGTGAGGAATATATGAGGAGGGGGGTCCATATTCCACCTCTTCCTGTTCCCCACAAAGGGGCAGTCATGGGGTGAAGAACAGAAAACGCCATCGACAATTATACCTGCATCACATCAGTAGCATCTCTATAGGTGCATGGGGAAGGGAGGCTGAAATAATAATAATAATAATAATAATAATAATAATAATAATATCAGACCCTTCAGCTATCCACCACAACCAGCAATTTTAAAGTACTGTGTAAGAGAAAGAAAACTCCATCCCCAGTACATTAATATCTTCCAGACTTTCCTCCTACACCAACGTCTTTGATTGAATTTTGCATTCTGCCTATGCCACCTCCATTAGACCTCTACTCTGTGTGCATTTCCCTGGGTGTGTTTGTGTGTGAGCAGGGGATAAAGAGGAAGGCAGCAGCAAACCCTCGTCCCCCAAACTGCTTTTATCTGCCTCACTGGGGAGGTCTCATGTAAATGCCACCAGGAAGTTGGGAGTGGTTTTGGATGAAAAGCCCTGAATATAAAACCTTCACTAGTTTCCCAGCCCAGAGTCCCCTCTTTCCTGCATCATTAGGCCATTAATTCCTTAAAATCAAGGCTCTCTTGTTGGTCTTGTTTTCCTTGGTGGCTTTTTCTAAAGGTAAGGGAAGTTCTACACTATTAATTTACTTTATTTGGCGATTGGATGACGTCCAATCATTCATTGCCATCTTTTCTCTTTCCAAGGGGTCTTCTCAGATATTCAGCTTGTATCATCTGGGCCAGGAACAGCGAGGCCAGGAGAGAATCTCAACCTGCTTTGTAAAGACACAGGTTTCTCCATCTCTACTCAGCACTATTGGTGGCACTGGATCCGTCAAGCTCCTGGGAAAGGTCTGGAATGGATTGCACGGATACACCCATATGATGGATACACACACTATGCCCCTTCCCTGAAGAACCGAGCAACCATTTCTTCAGATGCCTCAAAGAACGAGTTCTCCCTCCAGCTGAACTCCATGACAGCTGCAGACTCCGCTGTGTATTTCTGTGCCCGAGAAGACACAGTGAGACAAAGCCTATTGGGCCCTGTTCAAAAAGTAGAAGTCCTTCTTCTATAAACAAATACACTGTGAAAGTTTTGAGAGAACAATTCCACAGATGATGTGGAACAACATCCAAACTGCCTGCCTCTTCAATCTCTAACTTAATGCAGAAATTATTATAATAATTTATACTGATGAAAACCTACAGAAGTGACACACAATGTAAATAGACCAATGTGGATCAGTACAGCACTGTACAAAATGACTTTGCTGCAGCATTTTTTTTCCTACCACCTAAAATCAATATCCAGTTCCAGGAATTGTAGGAATAGGAGAAGAAAATGAAATAAGGAATAAAAAGATAAGTTCATAAGGGAAAGCATAGTAGTGCTCATTATAATAGGGAATCGATATGGAAATGCTGGGAAGTTTATTGTATTTCTTTTCTCTTTCTTCATTCTTCCTCTCTCTTCCCTTATTTTTTTATCTTTTTTCCCTTTTCTTTTCCTTTTTTCCTTTTTCCTTCTCTTTCTCCTTTTTCTTAATAAGTTTGGTTTTTTGTATAATTTGTATAATTTTGATTTGCGTTTGCATTTGTGTTACATTGATTCGTATTGATTTGTATTGATGTATGTTGAGTTATGTTGATTTTATAGTTAATATGTTTAATATTAAATAAAGTATTTTTTAAAAAAATAAAATAAAATCAATATCCAGATTTGCAAATACATGATTATTTGTGTTTTGTTTTTATAAAATTTGAATTGGCCACTGTGTCTTTTTTCATCATCCCATCATCCCTTGGCATGACATGAAACCTCCTCTGTAGCACATAGGACCTGGGAAACCCGGGTTCAAATCCCTACTTGTCCATGAAGCTCACTAGATGACCTTGGGTCAGTCACAGCCTCTCAGCCTAACCTACCTTACTGGGGTGTTGTAGGGAAAATATGAGGAGGGGGATATTATGTATAGCAGCTTGAATTCAATGGAAAAACTGGGCTTCCGATTCGTCGCGCTGGTGAAGTTGGACGCAGGGACTTCGTGCTCCGAAGTCCCTGGCTTCGTGTAGGGGGGGGAAGTCCGCAGAGCGAGCGGACTCCCCGAAAAAACACCGGGTAGAGAGTCCCGGTGACATAGTGCCCAGCTGTTTGCTCCGGACGCGAATCCTCTGCTGCCCGAGAGCTCAGTAGAGCAATCGAGAGCCAGCGGAGTGGAGTTGCGGGAGCCATTTTTGGGTTTCATCTTACCTCCTTGAAGTGAAGCTCCGAGTCCTCAGCCTGCAAGCGGCGGATTCTTCCAAGGAAATAAAAGACTTCTTCAAAGTAAGTCAAATCTCCATTCGGATCTTAAAAATTTTAAATTTGAAGATAGGAAGAGATTCTAAAGTAACGGAAGCCGATCTCTTCCAAATGGATAATCGGGAGGCGCATTAAATATTCCCAAGCCGAAAAGGGAAAACTTCTTTCAAGATTGCGGACCCGAGAGAAAGAAAGACTTTCCCAAACCTCCCCAGCCCCCAGTGTCGTTGCCCCTTGAGGTTCAGCAGCAACAAGGGGGAGGACGCTTTGACAGCTGTCAAAAGCTGTCAAATTGTTAAAGGACTAAGAAAGACGATTTTATTCCTGTGAATTGGAAAAATTGATTCAAAAGGTTTTAAAAGGATTTAAGTGGACTGTAAATTTGAAATCTGATGAGGTTAAAGACAAAGGATAAGAACAGCCAAGATGGAGCCGACAACGTGGTAGAGAGGAATTTTCCAGTACCCTTCTGCCCTTATCTCTGGTCTGCCTGTGGTCAAGTGAACTATGAAAACAAAATTCTCTCGAGCTTTCCAGGAGGCTGTGTTGGGCTATCTACAAACATGGGAAGATATCTACAAGGAAAGGCAATGCTTCAATCCAACAGAAAAGGAGAATGAGGTGCAAGAGCAAGATTTAGAGGACAATTTTGATTATGAGATTGTGTGTGAGGAGCAACAATTTGAGGACAATTTGGAGACTGATTCAGACCATAAAAATATGTGTTGGATGATGAAAAACAAAGATCAGAACAAAGAGATGAGGCCGACAAGGAGAAGCAAAGTGAAGAGACGATTGATGGAAGTGAAAATCCTGGAGAGACTGAAATGTTGAATGGTGTTAGTGAAGGGAGGGAAAGGCAGAAAGAGGGAGGAGCAGAGGTCTGGAAGTGGATGTGGGAAAGAATTGGTGTGGGGTAAAAATTTTAGTTTAAGGTACTTTTTTTGGTTTATGAACAACGGTGTCGGAATCTTGGCCTGTTAAAGGATATGCTGATCCAATTGGGAGGAGGGACATGGGGGGGGGGAAGGAGAGATTTTTATAGTTTAAGGTTAAGAGCTTTCTGGAGGGAGTAAAAAGAATGGCTGAGGAAATATGCTTAGAGTTTGTTTTTGAATAATTTTGGTGATCAGGAGGTGTTTGGGTGGAAAACTGCCTGTCTCCCCCTTCTTACTCTTGGTACCCAGTGGCAGGGGGTGCCTTGAGGGGAGAGGGAAGGGTGGAGGGAAACCCAGACACAAAAATGGAACCTTTTGACTGCTGGACTCCTCGGGCTACCCCAGTGGCAGGGGGGGGGGCTCAGAGGGGGACAGCATGAAGAAGGAGGAGGATTGTGTTAATATTATAAGAATAAGATTCTGAATTGGATTAGAAAACCCACCATAACTATGTAAAGAGGTTGGGAAATCCAGGAGGAGGAGAGTCGTGGAAGCCATTAATATTTTTCCTTTTTCCTTTTTTTTTCTTTCCTTTTTTTTCTCCCTTTTTATATTTTTGCTTTTTTCCCCTTTTTTCCTTGTTTTTCTTTTTTCCAGTACAGTGAAGAAATAGCTGGGGGATAAGCCAATCCCCAGAGATCCTCGGCCTTTGTCCTCTCAGTGGCAGGGGGGGGGATGAGGGGAGAGGAAGGAGGGGGGAGGTCAAACCCAGCTTAAAATGGACCCCTTTGTTCCCCAATACCCATGGGTCTCACTGGTGGCGGAGGTGGGCTTGTGGGTGGAGGGAAAATGAAGGGACAGAGTTTATGTTGTATACCTTGTATGTGTTTTCTTTTTCTAAAAATTCATAAAAATTATTTTAAAAAAAATGAATTCAATGGAAAAACTGGGATAAAATGCTGGAAATAAATATAATGAATTCCATGGGAATGGTGTTTATGTGCATGCATAACACTTATTCCCTATCACCTACCTCTCCATTGTGATGAGCAAAAGAATCAGATATGGAAAACATATGGTTAGGCAGCTCTGTTCAGCAATGGTGTGTTCTGTGGTATGTTAAGAGCAGTAATTAACTGAAAGAATAATAATTTCAAAAATCAAGATCTAATACTTGAAATGTGTTTTAGGTGCAACTACATGTTCGATACTGTTTTGCTCTTCCCCATGTCACTAGATGGTATACCCACAAATCTATGCCAAATGTCATTTTGCAAATTTAACATCTTGTCAGAAACCAAGACTCCTGGAATTATATTCCACCGCTTCCTGTTCCCCACAAGGGGGCAGTGCTGTTGTCAAGAACAGAAAATTCCAATGGAGGGAGGGGTGGTCCAGTCAGACAATATTCAGCTCTCCTCTATTGATACCTTTATTTTGCTTGTTTATTGTCATGAATAAAAAAAAAGGACTGCTTGCAAACCCTTGATAACGCTTGATTGATGCAATTGAAGTTCCTGATTCATGTAGGTATTTGTATTTGCCAAGTCACACATTAGATTCATATTAATTTGCCAAGTCTCACAAGAGTTGCCCTGCACTGAGAAAGGCAGATATCTTCACCTGCCCAGTATTCTGTCCCTTAAAATGATATATAATTTGAAGGCCCCTGTGTTTCTCTTTTATAGTGAGAAGTAAATATAAATTCCCCAGGCTAACAACAGGTCAAATTGTGCATTAGTAAATAAGCATACTATCCATTACAAAGAAATGTAGCCACAAGCCACCAAAGAGCTGTGGTGGGGTTTTTTTTTAATGCTGGGGGCACCCAAATTTTCAGAAACTGCTTCTTCCCTAAATCTGCTCGGCGCTAACCCTGCCACAGTTACAAAACCCTGAATTCCTGGGACCACTTTTCACTAAACCATCTCAAATAATTCAAGAGGGAAAACAATAATTTTGCTTCAACTTGTCTTCCTTTCAACAGCATTTGCAGTTAAATCCATCCTTTCAGTTAAATAAAACTGCTTCATTTTGAGGCCATATCCATCGTCTCGCTGGTAACCGCCCCGCCCCCCAGCAAACTGCTCTTTAGTGCTCCATTGGAGCAAACAGCCATTTGTGGTTTCTCCAAATTGCAATTTCTTCTAATCTATCACTAAAGAGGGGGTTTTCCCTTGGAAAGGAGTGAAACCGCTCAGACTTGTGTTTTCTAGACACAACACTATTAGAAGTGTCGACAAGCATCTTAAAATGCCTTATTTCCAGGTGCCCAATCAGAAGTTCAGATGGTTCAGTCTGGAGGGGACATCAAAAGACCTGGGGATTCCCTCTGCCTCTCCTGTCAAAGTCTCTCTTGGTGCTTTTATACAGATGTGTATGTAAATCTTCAGAGAAAGCTTCCTCCTTAAAGCAGCCAGACAGCCTCCCTTGCTCAGCATATCTGGGACCACTTCTTGCTTAACTCTCAAAGAATCAGACAAGGAAAATGCTAGTTTTCCTTCAACTGGTTTTCTTTTCAGCAGCTTTGGGAGGTAAATTCATTCTTCCAGTTGAAGAAAGCAGGTACATTCTGGGTGTTAATAACATAGATCTGGTCTCTCAATATGCCTTTCTTTCCAGGTGTCCAATCTGAGGTCCAGCTGGTGGAGTCTGGGGGAGATGTGAAAAGGCCTGGGGAGTCCCTCCACCTCTCCTGCCAAGCCTCTGGGTTCGACTTTGGGAATGCTTACATGAACTGGGTGAGACAGGCTCCTGGGAAAGGCCTGGAATGGGTGGCCTACATATATCCTCTATCTGATTACATTTACTACTTGGATAAAGTAAAGGGAAGATTCACTGTCTCCAGGGACAATTCCAACAGCCTCCTCTATCTGCAAATGAACAGCCTTAAACCCGAGGACACGGCTGTGTATTACTGTGCAAGAGACACAGTGAGGGGAAGTGAATCTGGAGCAAAGCAAAAACCCTCCTTTGCCCACAGCTGCTCTCTGAGTTGATTCAGCTGGAAGAGACTCATCTATTGCTGAGTGTGGAAACGCTGTGTCTGGAGGAGTTCGTAAGGACAGAGAAGCTATAATTTATGGCCTGCTTCAATGGAGTTATGGAAGCAAGAAGGGAGAGAAGCACACTTCATTGGACTTGATATATGTATTCATTGGACTTGATATATGTATAATAGTTGTGATCCTGCACATAAAGAGTTGTTTTCAAAGTCTTGTGTGTGGAGTCTACTTCATTACTAGGGAATCACAAGGGTTAAACCTCTGCATGGGTTCGAAGAGAAGAAAGCTAATGGGGAGCAGTCACATGCATGTCATATTCCTTGACATGCAAATAGGCAATGTTTATGAACATGCATATATAAGAATTCATGAGCTCCATGTTAGTGAAACCTCCCCCCCCCATGTAAACACAGCTTTGATATTTCTCATTTGCATAATGCAAATACAGGATTCCCCATGCTTTGCGAAGAGCAAGGACAAGGAACTATGAGAAGGTTTTGTCATGTGCTCTACTGTTCTAAATTAAGACAGGATTCTTATACATATGCTACTCTTGTATCTTTTTAGTTAAAGCATTTAGGAGAGAGCGTTCCACAGCCATTTCATTTCTTTGCTGAGCTGTGATCTACAGTGTTACTCTAAATGTTCTTCTACTTCATTTGCCCATATCATTGCAGCCCAATTCCTCCCCACAGTTATGCTAAGAAATTGTTCCCCACCTTTGATGGTACAAGCACTGGGCATGTTGAAAATGATGGAGTTTCTGAAAACCCGTGTTGTTGTTGTTTTATCCTGAGAGTTCTATATAAAACCATCTCTGTAAAGACCTGTACAAACTGTGCAGCAGCAAAGAATGAGATTTCTGATGAAGTGCAGACATGACTCTGGTCCTTCACTGCCCAAAGTCTCTCTTGGTGCTTTTATACTGGTGGGTATGTAAATATTCATAGAGAGCTTCCCCTTTAAAGCAGCCAGACAGCCTCAGTTCCTCAGCATATCTGGGACCACTTCTTGCTTAACTCTCACAAAGAATCAGACAAGGAAAATGCTAGTTTTCCTTCAACTGGTTTTCTTTTCAGCAGCTTTGGGAGGTAAATTCAATCTTCCAGTTGAAGAAAGCTGGTACATTCTGGGTGTTAATAACATGGATCCGGTCTCTCAATATGCCTTTCTTTCCAGGTGTCCAATCGGAGGTCCAGCTGGTGGAGTCTGGGGGAGATGTGAAAAGGCCTGGGGAGTCCCTCCACCTCTCCTGCCAAGCCTCTGGGTTCGACTTTGGGAATGCTTACATGAGCTGGGTGAGACAGGCTCCTGGGAAAGGCCTGGAATGGGTGGCCTACATATATCCTCAATCTAATCACATTTACTACTTGGATAAAGTGAAGGGAAGATTCACCATCTCCAGGGACAATTCCAACAGCCTCCTCTATCTGCAAATGAACAACCTGAAACCCGAGGACACGGCTGTGTATTACTGTGCAAGAGACACAGTGAGAGGAAGTGAATCTGAGGCCAAGCAAAAACCCTCCTTTGCCCACAGCTGCTCTCTGAGTTGATTCAGCTGGAAGAGACTCATCCATTGCTGAGTGTGGAAACGCTGTGTCTGTATTTTTTTTAAAAAAAATATTTTTATTAATTTTCCAATTAAAACCAATTATATCACATTCAATATTTCAAATTATACACATATATATATCAATCAGACCGAATGTTATGCCAAATCATCTAAAGAATTTTTTATTTGGGTTCCCATGCTTCAAGAAATTGGGAATTCCTCGCAACTGTCCACTGCCGTCTTTTTTCTAAAGTTCAAATCGTCCTTCAAGTTCATAATAATCCAGATCTTCCCCTTACAGTCACATAGATGTTTTCCACTTTCACGATTGTTTCCCAGCTGCTGATATAAATATCAAACAAAGTCTCACAGATGTTCTTTCTCCTGTGTGAGTTAATCAGTCCAGCCTCCCCATAAATCTTCTTAATGGAGCTCCTGTTGCGTTGAAGCAATTCGAAGTAGCGCCATCTTAAAAAGCTCAAATCACTTTCGCTTTCCTCTCATGGCCATGAAAATTTACGATCATTATAGAATTTACAGCTTTTCCAGGCAGGAGACCCAAACATCAAACCATAGACTCTTGGTAAATTAATGGATCTCCTTGCCCTATAGCTGAACTTAGCTTCAGGTCGCTGCTCCAATTTAAAGTGCGTCACAGCTCATAAATCCTCCGAACGCATTCAGAACTCCTTCCGTCCGACTAGGGGGGGGCTTTTCTCATCGGCAACTCCACATCTTTAAAAAAATATGCTCAGTAACAACAGTTATAAGGTTCAACTCACACAGTCTTTTGCTTCTCTTTCACTCCAAACAAGCCAGGACATCGCGTCCGGGAAGGTACGAGGCAACAATATGAAGAAAAAAAATAAAATAAAAACTCACTCCCCTTATCGCTCCGTCCCCATCAATCCTTCTTCCAGATGCAGTACAATCTTTGACTCCTCTCACTCGGCAGCATAAATTTCTCAGCAGTAAACAGCGCTTCTTTCCCTCCTTCTGAAGTATGTCCATAGATTTAAGCCTAATTATCTTCTTTAACCATGGAAATCCCCGCCATGCAGATTAGCGTCCGGGAGTCCTGGCCCTTGTAAGTGCTCAGCCCAAGCTCCCCCCACTCCAAAAACAGTCGGAGTGGGTCTGGGGGCATCGCGGGCCAGCGGCCCCTCTCCGTAACCCCCGGAGAGGGTAGGGGGTTGCCATTTACTCCCCTAGCAACCGCCAAATTCCTTACAAAGGTCAGAGAGATGGAAAACAGGTCCGCCATTCGCTGTGTCTGTAGGAGTTTGTAAGGACAGAGAAGCTATAATTTATGGTCTTCTTCAATAGAGTTTTGGAAACAAGAAGGGAGAGAAGCACACTTCATTGGACTTGATATATGTATAAAAGTTGTGACCCTGCAAGTAAAGAGTCGTTTTCAAAGTCTTGTGTGTGGAGTCTACTTCATTACTAGGGAACCACTACCGGTAGGGTTAAACCGCTGCATCGCTCTGCATGGGTCCGAAGGAAAAAAAGCTAATGGGGAGCTGTCACAGTGTGAAGAACAGAAACGCCATCGGCAATGACTCGAAAGGCATGAGTTTCCTCACGGCTGTCTAATGGCAAATGCTGTTGAGGAGAAAAAGCTAATGGGGAGCACAAAATTAATTGAATGAATCACCAAATTAAGGTCAAATCCTGTTTTGGGAATAGCTACAATACAAATAATTTGGAGTCCTTGGAGAGTTGAGAAAATCAAATGAAAAGATTCCAAGAGCTCTGGCCAGGTAAAGGAATAATTTTTTAGAAAGTTTTAAGTTGAGAATAATAAGATAAATGCCAGTAGCAATCCAGTTTTTAGAAATGCAGGACAAGGCCCAGTTTCGGTTTATTCTTCATCAGCTCTAGTTTCATAGTTTCAAGGTCAAAGCGTACCATTCATGTTTTTCTAACAGTTGCTACTTTCTAAAAATTATTCATTTACCTGGCCAGAGCTCTTGGAATCTTTTCATTTGATTTTGGGAATAGCTACAGGCTTGACGCTACTGCTCTCTGCGCTACTTCACTGGAAGGAAAACCCATTAATCTCTACCAAATGTAGAGATGCACATTAAGCTTCTTGTCACAAAAGCAGACTTCTCCACCCCCTCTTGTTTCTCACAAGGGGGCAGTCATGGTGCAAAGATGTGAAAATGCCCTATCTGCCATGACTAAAATAAAATGCTGCTCGAAGCGCGGTTGGTGATTTCATCTGTGAAGGCAATAACTTTCTCAGATGTTTCCTGGCAAAACAACTTTCTATGAGTCCCCTGAGATTTTGACTCCCTGAGAAACTTTCAAGCAATTATCTCTGTGCTCTCAGCCAATGGCCAACAGTTTATGGGGAAGGAATCCATGGCACAGTCTACTTTTCTACAAATATGGATGTCCTGTAGATTGAGGGTGTGTATAAACAAAATATTTATAGTATAGCAGAGCTTCCAATGGTTCCGCATTGAGCAGAACATCCCAGATCTACAGAAACCACCCTGGCTTCTGTTTCAATGTCCCACTTCCTCAGCCACTGGCACAGTGAGGCCAAAGTCTCCTCCACAGCCGCTGTGACATGTCATGACCGCTGACGTACTTAACGTTTTAACTATTTATTTGTGCTTTTACATTGTATTTTAATTTTGTGAAATGTCCCAAGATTTTATACCGAAGAGTGATATATAACTGTAATACAATAATACCAATATTAATCATCATCATCATCAACATCATCGTTATCTCTCTCTAACTTCACAATGGCTACCCGTAGGATGAAAGGAGTTGGACTCCCAAAACATTTGGATGACTTTCCCCACCGCTGTCCAATGGCAAATGCTGGTGAGGAGGACTCCTTCTTAATTCACCCAGGCAACCTCCACGCTCCCGCGACATCCTTAGCAACAGCCCTTATGTGCTTACGACGTCTTGTCAGTCAAACCTTCCCAATGTAAAAGGGAGAGGTGTGGGTGGAATTGGCTCAACTTTGGCTCTTTCCTTTGCCTATGAAGGCAAATTACCACCTTTCAAATGTAGAGAAGTATTCTAACCATTTATGCAAAGGAAACTCTCCAATATCTCCCTCCTTGCAGAGGAACCATTTTTTTTAAAAAAAAAGACTCTTGATGTGATTTCATGAGGGGAGAAAAATAATAATGGTGTTGTATTTGGGAGTGTGGTGGGCATTCCAGGGGGGGAGGAAGGGAGCACTGGGGTGTGAATATAAAGACGGAACCTATATCTTACATTAAAATTCCTCTTCTCCAGGTTGCCACCGCAGAGCTCCCTCCCAGCCAGATTTTTCCATAAGGTGCACCTGAAAATATAATTGCATCACACCAGAAGCATCTCTATGGGTGCATGGGGAAGTGAGACTGAAGTAATAATAATAATAATAATAATAATAATAATAATAATAATGCCAGTCCCTTGAGCTATCCACCACAACCAGCAATTTTAAAATAATAATAATAAGCCTGCAGTTTTAAAGTATAAAAGAAGGAAAAATTCATCCCCAGGACATTAATCTCTTCCAAACCTTCCTCCAACAATAAATGTCTTTGATTGAATTTTACATTCTATTTATGCCCCTCCATTTGAACTCCACTCTGTGTGCATTTCCCTGTGTGTGTTTGTGTGTGTGTGCAGGGGACAAAGAGGAAGCGAGCAGCAAACCCTGGTCCCCCAAACTGCTTTTATCTGCCTCAGGTGCCTCACGGGGGAGGTCTCATGTAAATGCCACCAGGAGGTTGGAAGTAGTTTCCAATGAAAAGCCCTGAATATAAAATCTTCACTTGTTTCCCAGCCCAGAGTCCCCTCTTTCCTGTATCTCTTGGACATTAATTCCTCAACATTATGGTGCTCTTGTTGCTTTTGTTTTCCTTGGTAGCTTTTTCTAAAGGTAAGGGAAGTTCTACAATATTAATTTACTTCATGGGGTGATTAGACGACGTCCAATCATTCATTGCCATTTTTTCTCTTTCCAAGGGGTCTTCTCAGACATTCAGCTTGTATCATCTGGGCCAGGAATAGCGAGACCAGGAGAGAATCTCAACCTGCTTTGTAAAGTCACAGGTTTCTCCATCTCTACTCAGTACTATGTGTGGCACTGGATCCGTCAATCTCCTGGGAAAGGTCTGGAATGGATTGCATGGATACATCCCTATGATGGAGTAACAATATATGCCCCTTCTCTGAAGAACCGAGCAACCATTTCTTCAGATGCCTCAAAGAACGAGTTCTCTCTCCAGCTGAACTCCCTGACAGCTGCAGACTCTGCTGTTTATTTCTGTGCCCGAGATGACACAGTGAGACAAAGCCTATTGGGCCCTGTTCAAAAAGTAGAAGTCTTGCTTCTATAAACAAACACAATTCGTAAAGTTTTGACAGAGCAATTCTACACCACCTTCCTAATTATATTTGTATACAGCCTTTCATAGTTAAAACAATGCTCAAGGTGGCTTACAACATGACAAGATTTACATAATTACCAACATAACATAAGTCAGAAACAATAAATAAAGCACACCAATAGGTATACAACCAAATAGAAAACAATTTCCACATAAATCATAATATCTAATACAAAAAAATACAACATTAATATCAATAACAATTTAAAATGACATCGATAAAAAATAAAAACAATTTATAAAGGATCCATTACTGTCGAGCAGCAGCGGCAGAAGTCCTTTATGCAGAACCTCCAAACTTCCTGCCTCTTCTATCTATAATATAATGCAGAAATGATTATACCGGTGAAAAACCTACAGAAGTGACACACAATGGAAACAGGCCAATGTGGATCAGTACAACGCTGTACAAAACAACTTTGCTGCAACATTTTTTCTACCACCTAAAATCAATATCCAGTTTAGGAAATAAACAATTGTTCATATTTGTGTTTTGTCTGCTTATACTTCTGAGTTATGATTAAGGCTGCTGGCGGTAGACCTCAAGAAGGAATGTGGACTTTTTCAGAAATGGTGAATTGGCCATTGTGTCTTTCTTCATCATCCCATCATCCCCTGGCAAGACGTGAAACCTCCTGTGCAGCACATAGGACCTGGGAAACCCAGGTTCAAATCCCTACTTGTCCATGAAGCTCACTAAATGACCTTGGGTCAGTCATGGCCTCTCAGCCTAAGCTACCTTTCTGGGATTTGGTGAGGAAGATATGAGGTGGGGGATATCATGTCTAGCAGCTTGAATTCTTTGAGGGAAATGCTGGGATAAAATGCTCTAAAGAAATGTAATAAATTCCATGGGGATGGCGTTTATGAGCATGCATGCGTACCACAGTCATGTGGGTGGAGCTGATCTGATTACTCTTATCCACACAATCATTTCTCTATTGTATTGAGGAGAAGAATCAAATATGGAGAACATATGGTTTGGCATGTCTGTTCAGCAATGGTGTGTTCTGTGGTATGTTAAGAGGGTAATTAATGGAAAGAATAATAGTTTTATTAAAAAAAATAGAGGTCTAATACTTGAAATGTGTTTTTGGTGCAAATACATGTTCGGTGCTGCTTTCTTCTTCCCAATGTCACTAAAAGCTGCACTGACAAAGCTATTGCAAATGTCATTTTGTGAATTAAACATCTTGTCAGAAACCAAGAACCATATTCTACCTCTTCATATGCCCCACAAGGGGGCAGTCATGGTGTGAAGAACAGAAAATGCCATTGGCAATGACTGGAAAGGCAATAAGTTTCCTCACACCTGTCTAATGGCAAATGCTGTTGAGGAGGACACCTTCTTAATTCACCCAGACAACCTCTGTGCTCCAGCTACATCCTTAGCCACAATCCTTGTCTTCTTATGACTTCTTGTCAGTCAACCCCTCAACACGCAAAACAGCGGTGGGGTTAGAATTGGTTAAACTTTGTCTCTTTCCTTTGCCTATGAAGGCAAATTGCTTCATTTTAAATGTAGAGGACTATTCTAAATATTTATGCAAAGGAAATTTTCCAATATCTCCCTCCTTGCAGAGGAAGCATTTTTAAAAATATTTTTCAAAAGACTCTTGATGTGATTTCATGAAGGGAGATATTATATAATGGTGTTGCATTTGGGATTGTGGTGGGCATTCCAAGGGTGGAGGAAGGGAGCACTGGGCTGTGAATATAAAGACAGTACCTATATCTTTTATTTTCTTTTATTTTCTTTTATTTACTTAAAATCCCTCTTCTCCAGGTTTCTGTAGCAGAGATCCCTCCCAGCAAAAGTATTCCCACAAGCTGGATCTGAAATTATAATTGCATCACATCAGTAGCATCTCTATAGGTGCTTGGAGAAGGGAGGCTGAAATATTATTATTATTATTAATATAATAATGCCAGTCCCTTGAGCTATCCACCACAACCAGCAATTTTAAAGTACTGTATAAGAGAAAGAAAAATCCGTCCCAAGTACATTAATATCTCCCACACCTTCCTCCTACACCAAGGTCTTTGATTGAATTTTGCATTCCATCTATGCCACCTCCATTAGAACTCTACTCTGGGTGCATTTCCCTGGGTGTATTTGTGTCTGAGCAGGGGACAAAGAGGAAGGCAGCAGCAAACCCTGGTCCCCCAAATGGCTTTTATCTGCCTCACAGGGGAAGTTTCATGTAAATGCCACCAGGAAGTTGGGAGTGGTTTCAGATCTCTACATCTGTGTCCTGATTTGATCCGAAATACAGCTGCCTTGTAAGTATTTTTGGAAGAAGGTTGTGGGTTGCATGAGGCGCCTGTATCACGCAAGACAATAAATATTCCCTCTGCTTCAAGCAAAAGTGCAGCACTTTATAAAGAAGACAAAATACTGTTGACCACGAGGTCAAATGGCATCCGAGTAACGTACGTTGACTTGTGTACCACAAAAGAGATCATTTCCTCATCTGCTTCCTTGAAAACGAATATTGTACAGACCTCTTGAGACTTTGCCACCTCAAGAGACTTCTGCATAATTTTGGAGTCCAGTTTCCAACACAGTCCTATGATGAAAAGTGAAATGTGGTTGAAAATTTAGTTTGAATGATAGGCAGTTGACCAAACAGGACCTGGGAAGCTCAAATCAACGAGAAAACATTTATTTTAAAGGCAGCATCTGAAGACAAGTAAGCACACTTTAACTATAAAAACTGTGTCCAGTTCTGGATGCCACAATTAAAAAAGGATATTGACAAGCTGGAAGTGTGTGAAGGAGGGTGACTACATAAATAGCTCAGTTGGTAGAGGTTGGAAATATTAATCTCAGGGTCATGAGTTTGAGCCCATGTTGGGCAAAAGATTCCTGCATTGCAGGATGTAGGACTTGATGATTCCTGTGGTCCCCTTCAACTCTACAATTCAGTGGTTCTACGATATGCAATTAAGTAATTACTAAATGGAAAATTACTAAATGGAAAAATAAGTCATAATATGAATAAAGAATTTAACTATTAATCTTTATTTAGTTTTTTAAATATATATTTATTAAAATTTTATAACAAACAACAAAAACATTCAAACTACAAAAGACAAACTACACAATACAAAAAACTACAAAATACAAAAAATACATACAAAAAAATTTCTTATTTAATTTTACTTCTATTCTATTCTGGTGACTCCCTCATTCCTCCTCTCACTGCGTTACATTATAAATAATCTTTAGTAATTTCTAAATCCTATATAACATCGAATTCTTACTTAAAATTAACTTTGATCTATACCAGGCATCTCCAACCTTTGGCCCTCCAGATGTTTTGGACTACAATTCCCATCTTCCATGACCACTGGTCCTGCTAGCTAGGGATCATGGGAGTTGTAGGCCAAAACATCTGGAGGGCCGCAGTTTGGGGATGCTTGATCTATACCTTTTACAACTTTAAATTTTACCTTCCCAACTATTTCACTTGCACCTAGGGAGTGCTGTGGCCCCTCACCCATGCCTGGGCATCTGGACAACAGCATCTCCCCTAGATCCCTTTAATGGGATACTCCATTTCAAAGGCAGAGGCTACAACCTCCCGGCGGAACAACACTATGCCTGTTCAATGCCTAAACTGTCAAAGCTGTGACATTTGCAATGAGGATAGGGAAAACCATTTGGCTGAGTTGGAAATTTTCAATCTGGCCCGAATACGGTGATCGGCTATTAGACAGAAAGGTGGAACAGAACCACATGCAATAGCAATATGTAAAGTGGGTGGGTGGGATCCAAGAAAAAGTGGCTGCAGAACAAGCCATGGGCCTGTATTATCTATCAGAGGAACGAGCTTTAACTTGGTTGCTCATGCTTGCTCCCGATTCGCTGATTAGGCAAGTGGACAGGAAAATTACTCAGGCAGCAAGTTTGGCCAAGAGCCTTCCTGTGCTGCCTGGGAATCCCAAGTCAGATTGTGGCACTCAGGGGAATGCCAGCCCTCAATGGTGGCGAACACACTTCTCACAGTATCCTCTCTCCCCAAAGGAATTTTCAAAGAAGCTCTTTAGTGTATCCAATAGAACAAGCTGTGGTGTGTAGCTTGTGGTGTGTGTGTGTAGTGCCCATTGCAGAATGTTTGATGGCCCTTGGTGTAAATGAAGAAGAGAACTGAGTTACATTTAAAAAATAAATATTTGTAGATCTGATCAGGACCGTGAGATCATAATTGGAGGCGGTTTTTCATGTTCCTCCTCCACAAGAAGTCTGGAGGGTGGCAAAATGAGAAGGAGCCTTTTCTGCAATGGCTCCCTGTTTGTGGAATGCTCTCCCCAGTGAAACTCGCCTAGAACCATCATTATACATCTGTAGACACCAGGGAAAAACTGTCCTCTATAACCAGGCCTTTGCCCATTAACTATCCACGGTCTCCTAAAAGTGGGTGAGGTGTTTTTAATTTATTTCTCTTTCCGCTTGGTTTTAACGTATCTATGAGGGGTACTTTGTCTCTTTGGTTGTAAGTCTCATTGGATTGCCATGGGTGAGATAAAGGAACTGACAAATTCATAATAATAACACTAAAAAAATGATTATAGTTTGCCTAGCGAGAGCCCCAGGTGTACCGCTGCATGACTAGCTGGCCCTCTCGGTGTGCCTGGGCACCTGAGAAACGGAGGTGACAGACTATTGGTCTAAATTGTCTTAACAGGTTTCTTTGGTCTCTGGCAGCTAATAGAATGTCCCTATTTTCATGTGGAACATTGGAGGGAAGGCAACTCTTCTCTTTTGATTAAAAGAGAGTTTTTGTCTGGTTTCAGATTCACTTCCTCTCACTGTGTATCCTGCACAGTAATACACAGCCGTGTCCTCGGGTTTAAGGCTGTTCATTTGCAGATAGAGGAGGCTGTTGGAATTGTCCATGGAGATGGTGAATCTTCCCTTCACTTTATCCAAGTAGTACATTGCAGCTGAATTGTAATTTATGTAGGCCACCCATTCCAGGCCCTTCCCAGGAGCCTGTCTCACCCAGACCATGCCATAGAGCCCAAAGTTGATCCCGGAGGGTTGATAGGACAGGAGAAGGGACTCTCCAGGCCTTTTCACATCTCCCCCAGACTCTGCCAGCTGGACCTCCGATTGGACACCTAGAAAGAAAGGCATATTTTAAGAAGTTGCTGAATATTAACAACACCCAGAATGTACCAGCCTTTGATAACTGGTATGAGAAATTTACCTCCAAAAGTTGCTGAAAAGAAAACAAGCTGAAGCAAAGCTATCATTTTTCCTTCCTGGTGCTTTGAGAGAGTTGACTAAAATGTGGTCCCTAATATGCAGCAGTAGGGAGAGCGTTTGACTGCTTTAAAGAGGAAGCTCTCTCTGAAATTTACATAAGCCGGAGGATAAAAGCACCAACAGAGACATTTGGCAATGTCCGACTGTAAGCATATGGTGACCTGGCAAAAATCTGCTTCTTTGCCCTTGCACAATTTTGCAAATTAAGCATCTTGTCAGAAACCAAGAACCATATTGCACCTCTTCCTGTTCCCAACACGGGGGCAGTCATGGTGTGAAGAACAGAAAATTATATCGGCAGTGACTGGAATAAAATGGTGCTCAAAATATCATTGGCAGTTTCATCCCCTTTAAGGCCGATCATTTCTTCAGATGTTTCCATGTGAACCTACTTTGTAGACCAAGGGATATTTGGACTAGGGACCTGATTAAACCAGGTCTGCATGATTCTTGGGGAGTTAGATGCTTTTTATCTCTAACCTAGAATGCAGGAATGTATTTGGACTAAATAACTGTCCACATGTGTATACATGCCTATGTTTAGATCACATTATATTCTCTAGTTAGTTTATATACTATGTTTTTGTTGTCATAAACCACTCTCATTTTATTCTGGTGCAGAAAGTTCTTTATTGGGTATAAGGGTTGGAACAGACACATCTTTAGAAAAACTCACTCTCCACACATAAGGTTTTTCTTCTCATATGGGCACATACGCTAGTTCAGACACACATGTGTAATAAGGGTCCTCCTATTTGCAAATGGACAGCCTCGAAGCCGAGGCCACGGCAGTGTATTATGGTGTTAACGACACAGTGGTGAGAAGTGAATCTGAAGTCAAGCAATAATCCTCTTTTGCTTACAGCTGAACTCTGAGTAGGTTTGGTTGCAAGAAAGAAAACAAAATATTTTAGATAATTGAGGCAATAGTCAGATCCCTCTATTTCCATTCTCACAGAGAAATCTATGTTCATACAACATTACAAGTTGTAATGCTGGTGGTTTGATTATTATACCTATGCCAAATAACTACAACTGTAGCCTGATTTGATCAAAAATACTGCTGTCTTGTATGTTTATTTGGGAGATGGTCATGGGTTACATGAGGTGCCTGTTTCACGCTAGAGAAAAATCTTCCCTCTACTTCAAACAACACTGCAACAGTTTATAAAGAAGACAAAACACCGTTGACTGCAAGGTCAAACTGCATCTGAGTAACATATGTTAGCTTGTGGTTTCTACCACAAAAGTGATCATTTCCTCATATGCTTCCTTGAAAATGAATGTTGTACAGACCTCTTGAGAGTTTGCCCCCTCAAGAGACTTCTGCATAATTTTGGAGTCCACTTTCCAACACATTTCTATTAATAAAATTGAAACATGGCTGAAAATTTAGTTTGGATGAGAGGCAGTTTACCAAACAGGACCTGGGATGCTCCAATCAACAAGAAAAGTGTGTCCAGTTCTGGGTGCCACAATTAAACAAGGATATTGACAAGCTGGAAACTGTGCAAAGGAGGGCGACTACATAGAGAGTTCCGTTGGAAGAGCTTGAGAATATTAATCTCAGGGTCATGAGTTTGAGCCCATGTTGGGCAAAAGGTTCATGAATCGCAAAATGTAGGACTTGATGATTCCTATGGTCCCTATGGTCCTATGGTGTGTCCAGTTTCAATTGAAACTGATCTGTAAAAATGTTATGAGAGACATTACACACATCTTTGTAAACTGAGAAATCCTTTAATAAAAAACAAACAAAAATAAAATTGAACCAAGGAAGGGACTAGGGGAAAATCAATTTATTCTGTTTATGTTTTGATTTTGTATTATTTTTTTGTTACTTTTATTTTTGAAAATTAATAAAATGTTGACAAAAAAAAAGTGTGTCCAGTTTTGGGTGCCACAATTAAACAAGGATGTTGACAAGCTGGAAACTGTGCAAAGGAAGGCGACAACATAGAGAGTTCAGTTGGAAGAGCTTGAGAATCTTAATCTCAGGGTCATGAGTTTGAGCCCATGTTGGGCAAAAGATTCGTGTATCACAGGATGTAGGACTTGAGGATTCCAATGGTCCCTTCCAATTCAGTGGTTCTATGATATGCAAATAATTATTACATGGGAAAATTAGACATAATATGAATAAAGAATTTAACTATTAATCTTTATTTAGGTAAATGTAAAGGGACCCCTGACAGTAAAGTCCCGTCGCAAACGTCTCTGGGGTTGCTTTACAGGCCAAGGGAGCCAACATTTGTCCACTCTGCAGACAGTTTTTACAGGTAATGTGGCCAGCATGACTAAGCCGCTTCTGGCTCAATGGAACACTGACACCAGAGCTGTGCAGGGAAACGCCGTTTTCCTTCCCACCGGAGCAATACCTATTAATCTACTTGCACCTTTTGGTGTGCTTTCGAACTGCTAGGTTGGCAAGAAGTGGGACAGAACAATGGGAGCTCACCCCATCGCGGGGATTCGAACCGCCAACTTTTTGATTGGCAAGCACAAGAGTCAGTGGTTTAGACCACAGCGCCACCCGCATCCCTAATCTTTATTTAGAGAAGCAATAAGTAATTTTTTTAAGAAATAAAAATGATGCCATGCAAAACTAATATTTTTTAACTGTTTCACAACATTCACCAGTGCAAACTAGCTGTATTCTCTGGTTTGGACAAGATATTAAAGATCAACAACAAAAGAGGTTGAATTGATCTGCATTTAATGTTTCCCGTTGATCAACTTCTTTGACCAATTTCAAAGTAATTTTGATTGAAATGTACCTTTCAGGCACATACTTCAAACTCATTCCCTCCCCCCCCCCCAATTACTTATCTATCTGATGGTTTCCATCTTTGAAATCATGGAGCCTGTGTGTATGAGGGGATACATAAGCCCATCAAGGTTAAGAGCTGTGCAAATTGTGCAAGGGCAAAGAAGCAGATTTTTGCCAGGTCACCATATGCTTACAGTCGGACATTGCCAAATGTCTCTGTTGGTGCTTTTATCCTCCTGCTTATGTAAATTTCAGAGACAGCTTCCTCTTTAAAGCAGTCAAACAATCTCTCTATCCCTGCATACTAAGGACCACATTTTGGTCAAATCTCTCAAAGCACCTGGAAGGAAAAATGATAGCTTTGCTTCAGCTTGTTTTCTTTTCAGCAACTTTTGGAGGTAAATTTCTCATACCAGTTATCAAAGGCTGGTACATTCTGGGTGTAGTTAATATGCAGCAACTTCTTAATATGTTTTTCTTTCTAGGTGTCCAATCGAGGGTCCAGCTCGTGGAGTCTGGAGGAGATGTGAAAAGGCCCGGAGAGTCCATTCGCCTCTCCTGTCGAGCCCTCGGGATCAACTTTTCGGGCTATTACGTGCATTGGGTGAGACAGGCTCCTGGGAAGGGCTTGGAATGGGTGGCCTACATAGGAGACAGTTCAGCTGTACTTCACTACTCGGATAAAGTGAAGGGAAGATTCACCATCTCCAGGGGCACTGGCAACAACTATCTGCAAATGAACAGACTTAAACCCGAGGACACGGCTGTGTATTACTGTGCAAAAGACACAGTGAGAGGAAGTGAATCTGAAACCAGACAAAAACCCTCCTTTAATCAAAACAGAATAGTTGCATTCCCTCCAACGTTCCACATGAAAATAGGGACATTCTATTAGCTGCTAGAGACCAAAGGCCTGGTTATAGAGGAAAGTTTTTTCCTGGTGTCTACAGATGTATAATGATGGTTTTAGGCGAGTCTCACTGGCGAGAGAATTCCACAAACAGGGAGCCATTGCATAAAAGGCTCCTTCTCATTTTGCCACTCTCCAGACTTCTTGTGGAGGAGGAACATGAAAAACCGCCTCAAATGATGATCTCATGGTGCGGATCAGATCTACTATTTTATATATATATATATATATATATATATATATATATATATATATATATATATATATATAAATGTGACTCATTTCTCTTTTTCATTTTCACCAAGGGCCATCAAAGATTCTGCAATGGGCACTACACACACACAACCCACAGCAAGCCACACACCACAGCTTGTTCTCAGCTCTCTGGTTTTCGCCATCCTCATCGCAATTGCCACAACTTTGACAGTTTAGGCATTGAACAGGGATAGTGTTGTTCTGACGGTAGGTTGTAGCCTCTGCCTTTGAAATGGAGTATCCCCTTAAAGGGATCTAGGGGAGATGCTTCTGTCCAGATGCCCAGGCACTACACCCACCCACCCCACAACAAGCCACACACCACAGCTTCTTCTATTGGCTGCACTAAAGAGATTCCTTGAAACTAACTTTCCACTGCGGAGAGAGGATACTATGAGAAGTGTGTTCGCCCTCTCAGGTGGGTGCCATTGTGGGCTGCCATTACCCTGCGTGCCAGGATCTGAATTGGGATTCCCAGGCATCACAGGAAGGCTCTGGGCCAAACTTGCTTCCTGAGCAATTTGTCCTGTCTACTTGCCTAATAAGTGAATCAGGATCAAGCATGTCCTGTCTACTTGCCTAATAAGTGAATCAGGATCAAGCATGGGCAACCAAGTTAGAACTCCTTCTTTCAGTATATAATACAGGCCCGTGGCTTGTTCTGCAGGCACTTTTTGTTGGATCCCCACCCACCCATTTTACATATTGCTATTGCATGTTCTGCTCCACCTTGCTATGGCATAGCCAATCACCGTATTGGGGGCCAGGTTGAAAATTTTCAACTCGGCCCAATGGTTTTCCTCATCCTCATTGCAAATGTCACAACTTTGACAGTAGCCTCTGCCTTCGAAATGGAGTATCCCATTAAAGGGATCTAGTGGAGAAGCTTCTGTCCAGATGCCCAGCCATGGGTGAGGGGCCACAGCACTCCCCAGGTGCAATCCAGTGGAGAGTTACCCCTTGATGTAGGTCAGGGACCCCCTCATTCCTTGTTGTCCCCAAAACACAAGTTCTTTTTGCAGGAAGGGATGGGGTATATAAAATACCTATGCCAAACTTTTGTTGTCAATAAAGTTGTGGCCTGATTTCACCCAAGTATTGGTTGTTGTTCTTGGTATTGGGGAGGACCAAAAAGGATGACTTGACATACAACTAGGCAATGTTTATGAACATGCATATATAAGAACCCGTGAGTTCTATGTTAGTGACACCTCCCCCCCCCCATGTAAGCAGACTTTTTATATTTCTCATTTTATATTTCTCATTTACATATTACAAAGACATGATTCCCCATGCTTTGAGAAGAGCAAGAAGAAGGCGCTATGAGGATGTCATGTCATCTGCTCCACTGTTCTATATTAAGACAGGATTCTTATACATATGCTACTCACGTATCTTTTTAGTTAAAGCCTTTAAGAGAGAGCATTCCACAGCCATTTCATTTCATTTCTTTGCTGAGCTGTGATCTACAGTGTCACTCTAAATGTTCTTCTACTTCATTTGACCATATCATTGTAGCCCAATTCCTCCCCACAGTTATGCAAAGAAATTGTTCCCCACCTTCGATGGTACAAGCACTGGGCATGCTGAAAATGATGGAGTTCCTGTTAAACGGATGTTAAGGAAAGAGGAGGTTTTTCCCTACCAGATTTGAAGCTATATTTTGAAGCAGCAGCCTTTTGCTGGCTAAGAGAATGGTTTGTCTTAGAAAATGACGACATACTCGATTTGGAAGGTCATGATAATGTGTTTGGTTGGCATGCATATTTATGGTACGATAAGGTCAAGGTTCATAGAGGTTTTAAAAATCATATCATTAGAAAAACTCTGTATAACGTGTGGAACAGGTATAAAGATTTGCTAGAACCAAAAACACCCAGATGGATTTCACGGGCAGAAGCTAAAACCCAAAAAAAGATTGAACATGTCAACAAAATTGTTGAGATATAGGGATATCCTATTGGAAGACGGTGATCAGATGAAGCTAAAACCATATGAGGTGTTGAAGAGTAAAGTAAGCTATTGGTTTCAATATTATCAAATTAATGAAATGTTTAAAATGGACAAAAAAGTTGGTTTTCAAATGCAAAAGTCTAAATTAGAAACAGAATTGTTAGATTCAAAAAGTAAAAATTTATCAAAAATGTATAAAGTATTGTTGGAATGGCATACAAAAGACGAGCACACAAAATGTGTGATGACAAAATGGGCAAATGATGTAGGACACAACATCATGGTGGAGGATTGGGAAAGGTTATGGAAGCAAAATATGAAATTTACCGAGTGTACAGTTTTAAAAGGAAATTTAATGAAAATGATGTATAGATGGTACCTGACTCCGGTAAAGTTAGCTAAAATTTATCATAAACAAGACAACAAATGCTGGAAATGTAAAAAACAAGAATGTACTTTCTTCCACATGTGGTGGACGTGCCCCCAAGTGAGAGACTTCTGGAAAAAGATTTATAATGAATTGAAAAAAGTGTTGAAAAACACCTTTGTTAAGAAACCAGAAGCCTTCTTAGTTGGGATAATTGGAGATGAAATACCTAGGAAGGATGTTACCTTTTTTTTTGGTATGCCACAACAGCAGCAAGAATTTTAATTGCTAAGAATTGGAAGAATGAAGAAATACCAACGGTCGCAGAAATTGATAGAATACATGGAACTGGCGGAGTTAACCGGGAGACTTTGAGATCGGAGCGAAGAAGCGGTGGAAGACGTTTGGAAGAAAATTAAAGTTTACTTAAAGAATAAGCATGTATTAGGTTAGAATTAATGAAAGTGAAGGAGATATGAAGAGGTTGTAGATAATATAATGTTGAGAAATAAGTATTGTTAGAATTAGTTACAATTGTGTAAAAAGAAGTGAAATAGTTGGGAAGGTAAAATTTAAAGTTGTAAAAGGTATAGATCAAGCATCCCCAAACTGCGGCCCTCCAGATGTTTTGGCCTACAACTCCCATGATCCCTAGCTACTTGGGATAACGGGGGATGATATCCCTAAAAAAGATGTTTTTTCCCCTGTATGCCACAACAGCACCAAGAATATTATTGGCAAAGAATTGGAAGAATGAAGAATTACCAACTGTGGATGAATGGCAAAAGAAGTTGATAGAATATATGGAACTGTCTGAGTTGACGGGGAGACTTTGGGATCGGAGTGAAGAAGCAGCGGAAGAAGATTGGAAGAAATTTAAAATTTATTTGAAAAATAAGCATATAATAGACTGAATTAATGGAAGTGAGGGAGATACAAGGAGGTTGTAGATACTATAAGGGATTGAAAATAGGTATTGTTAGAAGATGAGGATATATTAATTAAGAAGCAAGATATAGATTGAGTGTTTAAAGGATAAGATATAATAGATATAGTTATAAGGCAATATTGAAGTATTTAGAGTTTATATAAGATTCAGAACTTACTAAATATGAAATGTAAAGAAGCGCAGCAGGAGGTGGAAGAGGAAGTCAATAGATTAGAAATAAGGGTTATAAGTAAGAATTTTTGTTTTTGTATTTTTGTATTTTTTGTACTTTGTATTTTTTGTATTTCTTGTATTTTTTGTGTTTTGTGTGTTTTGTATTTTTGCATGTTTGAAAATCTTTAATAAATACATTATTTTTTAAAAAAAGAAAATGATGGAGTTTCTGAAAACCCGTGTTGTTTTTTTATCCTGAGAGTTCTACATAAAACCATCCCTGTAAAGACCTGTACAAACTGTGCAGCAGCAAAGAATGAGATTTCTGATGAAGTGCAGACATGACTCTAGTCCTTCACTGCCCAAAGTCTCTCTTGGTGCTTTTATACTGATGTGTATGTAAATCTTCAGAGAGAGCTTCCTCTTTAAAGCAGTGAGACAGCCTCCCTTCCTCAGCATATCTGGGACCACTTCTTGCTTAACTCTCACAAAGAATCAGACAAGGAAAATGCTAGTTTTCCTTCAACTTGTTTTCTTTTCAGCAGCTTTGGGAGGTAAATTCATTCTTCCAGTTGAAGTAAGCTGGTACATTCTGGGTGTTAATAACATGGATCCGGTCTCTCAATATGCCTTTCTTTCCAGGTGTCCAATCTGAGGTCCAGCTGGTGGAGTCTGGGGGCGATGTGAAAAGGCCTGGGGAGTCCCTCCACCTCTCCTGCCAAGCCTCTCGGTTCGACTTTGGGAATGCTTACATGAGCTGGGTGAGACAGGCTCCTGGGAAAGGCCTGGAATGGGTAGTATACATAAATTACAATTCAAATACTATTTACTACTTGGATAAAGTGAAGGGAAGATTCACCATCTCCAGAGACAATTCCAACAGCCTCCTCTATCTGCAAATGAACAGACTTAAACCAGAGGACACGGCTGTGTATTACTGTGCAGGAGACACAGTGAGAGGAAGTGAATCTCAAGCCAAGCAAAAACCCTTCTTTGCCCACAGATGCTTTCTGAGATGATTTAGCAGCAAGAGACCGAAGAAACATTTAGTTCAAAGGACTTTTTTGGTCCTCTTTAGCGTGTCAGCACTCCCCAACCCATTTCTTATTTAAGTCTATAAGGTCCAAAGACATATTTGATGCCAGGATTTTACATAGGTTCAAGCAGCATCTTGTGGTTTAATTCCTGCTTTTATCCCTCTTTTACATGAATTCTATAACACACGTGATGCTCTCTGTTCATGTTTTTTAGGAAGTTAAGGGGGGGTTGGGCTCACGTGCGTCCACTTGCCTATGGTGAGGTCATATGATTTTTTCTTTATGTAGTGCACATACAGTGGTGCCTCGCAAGACGAAAGTAATTCGTTCCGCGTGTTGCTTCGTCTTGCGTTAATCTCGTCTTGCAAAGCGTGTTTTGCCGCAGCAAAAAAACCAAACAAAAAACAAAAAAGAGCCGAAAAACTTTGTCTTCCGACGCACGGCCATAGAAAACGTTGTCTTGCGAAGTGCCGAAAACATCGCAAAAGCTTTAGTCTTGCGAGTTTTTCGTTGCATGAGGCATTCTCTCTTGTGAGATACCACGATACTTTATTTTTGTTGTCGTAAAACATTCTTTCATGGCCTCTGGGTGTGGAAATTTCTTCATTGGGAGAAAGGTTGGAGTCGGGACACCTTCTCTCCACACACAAGACTCTGCTTCTCCTTAGGGTCTTCCTGCAAAGCAAACATATCAGACAATTCAGACATGCATGTATAACAAGGGCTTTTATTTATGCAGAGAGCCACCTATCAAAACACACAGACATTGTAAATATATTAGATAGATGGTATATATATATAGATAGATAGATAGATAGATAGATAGATAGATGATGATAGAGATAGATGGTAGATATATAGATACATCAATGATGATAGAGATAGATGATAGATAGATAGAGTCTCTCTCCTTCTGCAGGTGGATTTATATAATCAAAAGAAATGCATCTGGTGAGACTGAAAGGTATAGAGCATGTTTAGTGCACAGAGGTTACAGTGAGAAGCACTGGCGGAGGAAGAGGAGTGTGGGGGGAGAGCACCGCCCCTGCCAGTGTGATCCCGGTGGAGTACCATCATGGCTGACCCACCCACCCCCCCCGGCCTGAGCACCCCTGTAGGCGGTGTGCCCTTCCCCTGGGATGCTGCCAGCCCCGCTCCCGCCTGCTCTCCGCCCATGATGAAATGGTCTAAAGGAGCATTTGGCTTCACTGGAAGGAAAACCCATTAATCTCTACCAATTGTAATTTTGCATATTAAGCATCTTGTCACAAAAGCAGACCTCTTCCCCCTCTTGTTTTTCACAAGGGGGCAGTCATGGTGCAAAGATGAGAAAATGCCCCATCTGTCATGACTGAAATAAAATGCTGCTCGAAGTGTGGTTGGTGATTTCATCTGTGAAGCAATTACTTTCTCAGATGTTTCCTGGTCAACCAACTTTCTATGAGCCCCCTGAGACTTTGAGTCCCTGAGAAACTTTCAAGCAATTATCTCTGTGCTCTCAGCCCATAGGCAACAGTTTATGGGGAAGGAATCCATGGCACAATCTTCTTTTCTACAAATATGGATGCCCTGTAGATTGAGGGCATGTGTAAACAAAATATTTGTAGTACAGCAGACCTTCCAACTGTCCCGCTTTGAGCAGAAAATCCCAGATCTAGAGAAACCGCCCCGGCTTCTGTTTCAATGTCCCACTTCCTCAGCCACTGTGACAAGTCATGACTGCTGACGTACTTAATGTTTTAACTATTTATTTGTGCTTTACATTGTATTTTAATTTTGTGAAATGTCCTGAGATTTTATACTGAAGAGTGATATATAACTGTAATACAATAATACCAATATTAATCATCATCATCATCATCATCATCATCATCATCATCATCATCATCCTTATCTCTCTCCAACTTCACAATGGCTACCCCTAGGATGAAAGGAGTTGGACTCCCAAAACATTTGGATGAGTTTCCCCACCCCTGTCCAATGGCAAATGCTGGTGAGGAGGACTCCTTCTTAATTCACCCAGACAACCTCCACGCTCCTGCGACATCCTTAGCAACAGCCCTTATGTGCTTACGACTTCTTGCAGAGGAAGCTTTTTTTTAAATAAAAAAAAAGACTCTTGATGTGATTTCATGAGGGGAGAAAAATAATAATGGTGTTGACATTTGGGAGTATGGTGGGCATTCCAGGGGTGGAGGAAGGGAGCACTGGGCTGTGAATATAAAGACGGAACCTATATCTTACATTAAAATTCCTCTTCTCCAGGCTGCCACCGCAGAGCTCCCTCCCAGCCGAATTTTTTCATAAGTTGCACCTGAAAATATAATTGCATCACACCAGAAGCATCTCTATAGGTGCATGGGGAAGTGAGGCTGAAATAATAATAATAATAATAATAGTAATAATAGTAATAATAATAGTAATAATAGTAATAATATGCCTGCAGTTTTAAAGTATAAAAGAAGGAAAATTTCATCCCCAGGACATTAATCACTTCCAAACCTTCCTCCAACAATAAACGTCTTTGATTGAATTTTACATTCCATTTATGCCCCTCCATTAGAACTCTGTGTGCATTTTTCTTTATGTGTTTGTGTGTGTGCAGGGGACAAAGAGGAAGCGAGCAGCAAACCCTGGTCCCGCAAACTGCTTTTATCTGCCTCATACGCCTCACTGGGGAGGTTTCATGTAAATGCCACCAGGAAGTTGGGAGTAGTTTCCAATGAAAAGCCCTGGATATAAAACCTTCACTAGTTTCCCAGCCCAGAGTCTCCTCTTTCCTGCATCTTTAGGACATTAATTCCTCAACATTATGGCACTCTTGTTGCTCTTGTTTTCCTTGTTGGCTTTTTCTGAAGGTAAGGGAAGTTCTGCAATATTAATTTACTTCATGGGGCAATTAGACGACGAACAACCATTCATTGCCATTTTTTCTCTTTCCAAGGGGTCTTCTCAGACATTCAGCTTGTATCATCTGGGCCAGGAACAGCGAGACCAGGAGAGAATCTCAACCTGCTTTGTAAAGTCACAGGTTTCTCCATCTCTACTCAGTACTATGTGTGGAACTGGATCCGTCAATCTCCTGGGAAAGGTCTGGAATGGATTGCATAGATACATCCCTATGATGGAGACACAATATATGCCCCTTCTCTGAAGAACCGAGCAACCATTTCTTCAGATGCCTCAAAGAACGAGTTCTCTCTCCAGCTGAACTCCCTGACAGCTGCAGACTCCGCTGTGTATTTCTGTGCCCGAGAAGACACAGTGAGACAAAGCCTATTGGCGCAACTGTTCAAAAAGCAGAAGTCCTGCTTCTATAAACAAACACAATCTGTAAAGTTTTGACATAGCAATTCTACACCACCATCCTAATTATATTTGTATACAGCCTTTCCATAGTTAAAACAATGCTCAAGGCGGATTACAACATGACAAGATTTACATAATTACCAACATAACATAAGTCAGAAACAATAAATAAAGCACATCAAAAGGTACACAACCAGATAGAAAACAATTTCCACATAAAGCATAATATCTAATACAAAAAAATAAAGACATTAATATCAATAACAATTTAAAATGTCATAGATAAAAAAATAAAAACAATTTATAAAGGCGCCATCACTGTCGAGCAGCAGCGGCAGAAATCCTTTATGCAGAACCTCCAAACTGCCTGCCTCTTCTATCTATAACATAATGCAGAAATGATTATACCCGTGAATAACCTACAGAAGTGACACACAATGGAAGGAGACCAATGTGGATCAGTACAACGCTGTACAAAACAACTTTGCTGCAACATTTTTTCTACCACCTAAAATCAATATCCAGTTTAGGAAATAAACAATTGTTCATATTTGTGTTTTGTCTGCTTATACTTCTGAGTTATGATTAAGGCTGCTGGCGGTAGACCTCAAGAAGGAATGTGGACTTTTTCAGAAATGGTGAATTGGCCATTGTGTCTTTCTTCATCATCCCATCATCCCCTGGCAAGACGTGAAACCTCCTGTGCAGCAGATAGGACCTGGGAAACCCGGGTTCAAATCCCTACTTGTCCATGAAGCTCACTAAATGACCTTGGGTCAGTCATGGCCTCTCAGCCTAAGCTACCTTTCTGGGATTTGGTGAGGAAGATATGAGGTGGGGGATATCATGTCTAGCAGCTTGAATTCTTTGAGGGAAATGCTGGGATAAAATGCTCTAAAGAAATGTAATAAATTCCATGGGGATGGCGTTTATGAGCATGCATGCGTACCACAGCCATGTGGGTTCAGCTGATCAGATTACTCTTATCCACACAATCATTTCTCCATTGTATTGAGGAGAAGAATTCAATATGGAGAACATATGGTTTGGCATGTCTGTTCAGCAATGGTGTGTTCTGTGGTATGTTAAGAGGGTAATTAATGGAAAGAATAATATTTTTTTAAAAAAATAATAATAGAGGTCTAATACTTGAAATGTGTTTTTGGTACAAATACATGCTCGGTGCTGCTTTGTTCTTCCCAATGTCACTAAAAGCTGCACCCACAAATGTATTGGAAATGTCATTTTGCGAATTAAGCATCTTGTCAGAAACCAAGAACCATATTCTACCTCTTCCTGTTCCCCACAAGGGGGCAGTCATGGTGTGAAGAACAGAAAATGCCATTGGCAATGACTGGAAAGGCAATAAGTTTTCTCACACCTATCCAATGGCAAATGCTGTTGAGGAGGACTCCTTCTGAATTCACCCAGACAACCTCTGTGCTCCTGCTACATCCTTAGCCACAATCCTTGTCTTTTTATGACTTCTTGTCAGTCAACCCCTCACCACGCAAAACAGCGGTGGGGTTAGAATTGGTTAAACTTTGTCTCTTTCCTTTGCCTATGAAGGCAAATTACTCCCTTTTAAATGTAAAGGACTATTCTAAATATATATGCAAAGGAAATTTTCCAATATCTCCCTCCTTGCAGAGGAAGCATTTTTAAAAATATTTTTTAAAAGACTCTTGATGTGATTTCATGAAGGGAGATATTATATAATGGTGTTGCATTTGGGATTGTGGTGGGCATTCCAGGGATGGAGGAAGGGAGCACTGGGCTGTGAATATAAAGACAGTACCTATATCTTTTATTTTCTTTTATTTACTTAAAATCCCTCTTCTCCAGGTTGCTGTAGCAGAGCTCCCTCCCAGCAAAGGTTTTCCCACAAGCTACATCTGAAACTATAATTGCATCACATCAGTAGCATCTCTATAGGTGCATGGGGAAGGGAGCCTGAAATAATAATAATAATAATAATAATAATAATAATAATAATAATAAGCCAGCATTTTTAAAGTATAAAAGAAAGAAAAATCTATCCCCAGTACCTTAATCTCTTCTAAACTTTCCTCCAACATAAACGTCTTTGATTGAATTTTACATTCCATTTATGCCCCTCCATTAGAACTCCACTTTGTGTGCATTTCCCTGTGTGTGTTTGTGTGTGTGTGCAGGGGACAAAGAGGAAGCGAGCAGGAAACCCTGGTTCACCCAAACTGCTTTTATCTGCCTCAGGTACCTCACTGGGGAGGTCTTATGTAAATGCCAAGAGGGAGTTGGGAGTGGTTTTCGATGAAAAGCCCTGAATATAAAACCTTCACTTCCTTCCCATCCCAGAGTCCCCTCTTTCCTGCATCTTTAGGACATTCATATCTCCAGGACATTAATTCCTCAACATTATGGTGCTCTTGTTGCTCTTGTTTTCCTTGGTGGCTTTTTCTAAAGGTAAGGGAAGTTCTACAATATTAATTTACTTCATTTGGCGATTGGATGATGTCCAATCATTCATTGCCATATTTTCTCTTTCCAAGGCATCTTCTCAGATATTCAGCTTATATCATCTGGGCCAGGAATAGTGAGACCAGGAGAGAATCTCCACCTGCTTTGTAAAGTCACAGGTTTCTCCATATCTACTCGGTACTATTGGTGGCACTGGATCCGTCAAGCTCCTGGGAAAGGTCTGGAATGGATGGCACGGATATACCCCTATGATGGCGACACAAAATATGCCCCTTCTCTGAAGAACCGAGCAACCATTTCTTTAGATGCCTCAAAGAACCAGTTCTCTCTCCAGCTGAACTCCCTGACAGCTGCAGACTCCGCTGTTTATTTCTGTGCCCGAAGTGACACAGTGAGACAAAGCCTATTGGCTCCCTGTTCAAAAAGTAGAAGTTATGCTTCTATAAACAAATACACTGTGAAAGTTTTGACAGAGACATTCTACATTCTACAGATGATGCGGAACAACATCCAAACTGCTTGTCTCTTCAATCTGTAACGTAATGCAGAAGGGACACACAGTGGAAATAGACCAATGTGAATCAGTACAACGCTGCACAAAACAACTTTGCTGCAATATTTTTTTCTATTTTTTTCTACCACCTAAAATCAATATCCAGTTTAGGAAATAAACAATGGTTCATATTTGTGTTTTGTCTGCTTATACTTCTGAGTTATGATTAAGGCTGCTGGTGGTAGACCTCAAGAAGGAATGTAGACTTTTTTAAAAAATGTGAATTGGCGATTGTGTCTTTCTTCATCACCCCGTCATCCCTTTCCATGACATTAAACCTCCTCCGCAGCACATAGGACTACACACACACAACCCACAGCAAGCCACACACCACAGCTTGTTCTCAGCTCTCTGGTTTTCGCCATCCTCATCGCAATTGCCACAACTTTGACAGTTTAGGCATTGAACAGGGATAGTGTTGTTCTGACGGGAGGTTGTAGCCTCTGCCTTTGAAGTGGAGTATCCCCTTAAAGGGATCTAGGGGAGATGCTTCTGTCCAGATGCACAGGCACTACACCCACCCACCCCACAACAAGCCACACACCACAGCTTCTTCTATTGGCTGCACTAAAGAGATTCCTTGAAACTAACTTTCCACTGCGGAGAGAGGATACTATGAGAAGTGTGTTCGCCCTCTCAGGTGGGTGCCATTGTGGGCTGCCATTACCCTGCATGCCAGGATCTGAATTGGGATTCCCAGGCATCACAGGAAGGCTCTGGGCCAAACTTGCTTCCTGAGCAATTTGTCCTGTCTACTTGTCTAATAAGTGAATCAGGATCAAGCATGTCCTGTCTACTTGCCTAATAAGTGAATCAGGATCAAGCATGGGCAACCAAGTTAGAACTCCTTCTTTCAGTATATAATACAGGCCCGTGGCTTGTTCTGCAGGCACTTTTTGTTGGATCCCCACCCACCCATTTTACATATTGCTATTGCATGTTGTTCTGCTCCACCTTGCTATGGCATAGCCGATCACCGTATTGGGGGCCAGGTTGAAAATTTTCAACTCAGCCCAATGGTTTTCCTCATCCTCATTGCAAATGTCACAACTCTGACAGTTTAGGGATTGCATAGGCTGTAGCCTCTGCCTTCGAAATGGAGTATCCCATTAAAGGGATCTAGGGGAGAAGCTTCTGTCCAGATGCCCAGCCATGGGTGAGGGGCCACAGCACTCCCCAGGTGCAATCCAGTGGAGAGTTACCCCTTGATGTAGGTCAGGGACCCCCTCATTCCTTGTTGTCCCCAAAACACAAGTTCTTTTTGCAGGAAGGGATGGGGTATATAAAAGTTGTGGCCTGATTTCACCCAAGTATTGGTTGTTGTTCTTGGTATTGGGGAGGACCAAAAAGGATGACTTGACATACAACTAGGCAATGTTTATGAACATGCATATATAAGAACCCGTGAGTTCTATGTTAGTGACACCTCCCCCCCCATGTAAGCAGACTTTTTATATTTCTCATTTTATATTTCTCATTTACATATTACAAAGACATGATTCCCCATGCTTTGAGAAGAGCAAGAAGAAGGCGCTATGAGGATGTCATGTCATCTGCTCCACTGTTCTATATTAAGACAGGATTCTTATACATATGCTACTCACGTATCTTTTTAGTTAAAGCCTTTAAGAGAGAGCATTCCACAGCCATTTCATTTCATTTCTTTGCTGAGCTGTGATCTACAGTGTCACTCTAAATGTTCTTCTACTTCATTTGACCATATCATTGTAGCCCAATTCCTCCCCACAGTTATGCAAAGAAATTGTTCCCCACCTTCGATGGTACAAGCACTGGGCATGCTGAAAATGATGGAGTTCCTGTTAAACGGATGTTAAGGAAAGAGGAGGTTTTTCCCTACCAGATTTGAAGCTATATTTTGAAGCAGCAGCCTTTTGCTGGCTAAGAGAATGGTTTGTCTTAGAAAATGATGACATACTCGATTTGGAAGGTCATGATAATGTGTTTGGTTGGCATGCATATTTATGGTATGATAAGGTCAAGGTTCATAGAGGTTTTAAAAATCATATCATTAGAAAAACTCTGTATAACGTGTGGAACAGGTATAAAGATTTGCTAGAACCAAAAACACCCAGATGGATTTCACGGGCAGAAGCTAAAACCCCAAAAAAGATTGAACATGTCAACAAAATTGTTGAGATATAGGGATATCCTATTGGAAGACGGTGATCAGATAAAGCTAAAACCATATGAGGTGTTGAAGAGTAAAGTAAGCTATTGGTTGCAATATTATCAAATTAATGAAATGTTTAAAACGGACAAAAAAGTTGGTTTTCAAATGCAAAAGTCTAAATTAGAAACAGAATTGTTAGATTCAAAAAGTAAAAATTTATCAAAAATGTATAAAGTATTGTTGGAATGGCATACAAAAGACGAGCACACAAAATGTGTGATGATAAAATGGGCAAATGATGTAGGGCACAACATCATGGTGGAGGATTGGGAAAGGTTATGGAAGCAAAATATGAAATTTACCGCGTGTACAGTTTTAAAAGGAAATTTAATGAAAATGATGTATAGATGGTACCTGACTCCGGTAAAGTTAGCTAAAATTTATCATAAACAAGACAACAAATGTTGGAAATGTAAAAAACAAGAATGTACTTTCTTCCACATGTGGTGGACGTGCCCCCAAGTGAGAGACTTCTGGAAAAAGATTTATAATGAATTGAAAAAAGTGTTGAAAAACACTTTTGTTAAGAAACCAGAGGCCTTCTTACTTGGGATAACGGGGGATGATATCCCTAAAAAAGATGTTTTTTTTTTTTCCTGTATGCCACAACAGCACCAAGAATATTATTGGCAAAGAATTGGAAGAATGAAGAATTACCAACTGTGGATGAATGGCAAAAGAAGTTGATAGAATATATGGAACTGTCTGAGTTGACGGGGAGACTTTGGGATTGGAGTGAAGAAGCAGCGGAAGAAGATTGGAAGAAATTTAAAATTTATTTGAAAAATAAGCATATAATAGACTGAATTAATGGAAGTGAGGGAGATACAAGGAGGTTGTAGATACTATAAGGGATTGAAAATAGGTATTGTTAGAAGATGAGGATATATTAATTAAGAAGCAAGATATAGATTGAGTGTTTAAAGGATAAGATATAATAGATATAGTTATAAGGCAATATTGAAGTATTTAGAGTTTATATAAGATTCAGAACTTACTAAATATGAAATGTAAAGAAGCGCAGCAGGAGGTGGAAGAGGAAGTCAATAGATTAGAAATAAGGGTTATAAGTAAGAATTTTTGTTTTTGTATTTTTGTATTTTTTTGTACTTTGTATTTTTTGTATTTCTTGTATTTTTTGTGTTTTGTATTTTTGCATGTTTGAAAATCTTTAATAAATACATTTTTTTTAAAAAAAAGAAAATGATGGAATTTCTGAAAACCCGTGTTGTTTTTTTATCCTGAGAGTTCTACATAAAACCATCCCTATAAAGACCTGTACAAACTGTGCAGCAGCAAAGAATGAGATTTCTGATGAAGTGCAGACATGACTCTAGTCCTTCACTGCCCAAAGTCTCTCTTGGTGCTTTTATACTGATGTGTATGTAAATCTTCAGAGAGAGCTTCCTCTTTAAAGCAGTGAGACAGCCTCCCTTCCTCAGCATATCTGGGACCACTTCTTGCTTAACTCTCACAAAGAATCAGACAAGGAAAATGCTAGTTTTCCTTCAACTTGTTTTCTTTTCAGCAGCTTTGGGAGGTAAATTCATTCTTCCAGTTGAAGTAAGCTGGTACATTCTGGGTGTTAATAACATGGATCCGGTCTCTCAATATGCCTTTCTTTCCAGGTGTCCAATCTGAGGTCCAGCTGGTGGAGTCTGGGGGCGATGTGAAAAGGCCTGGGGAGTCCCTCCACCTCTCCTGCCAAGCCTCTCGGTTCGACTTTGGGAATGCTTACATGAGCTGGGTGAGACAGGCTCCTGGGAAAGGCCTGGAATGGGTAGTATACATAAATTACAATTCAAATACTATTTACTACTTGGATAAAGTGAAGGGAAGATTCACCATCTCCAGAGACAATTCCAACAGCCTCCTCTATCTGCAAATGAACAGACTTAAACCCGAGGACACGGCTGTGTATTACTGTGCAGGAGACACAGTGAGAGGAAGTGAATCTCAAGCCAAGCAAAAACCCTTCTTTGCCCACAGATGCTTTCTGAGATGATTTAGCAGCAAGAGACCGAAGAAACATTTAGTTCAAATGACTTTTTTGGTCCTCTTTAGCGTGTCAGCACTCCCCAACCCATTTCTTATTGAAGTCTATAAGGTCCAAAGACATATTTAATGCCAGGATTTTACATAGGTTCAAGCAGCATCTTGTGGTTTAATTCCTGCTTCTATCCCTCTTTTACATGAATTCTATAACACACGTGATGCTCTCTGTTCATGTTTTTTAGGAAGTTAAGGGGGGGTTGGGCTCACGTGCGTCCACTTGCCTATGGTGAGGTCATATGATGTTCTCTTTATGTAGTGCACATACAGTGGTGCCTCGCAAGACGAAAGTAATTTGTTCCGCGTGTTGCTTCGTCTTGCGTTAATCTCGTCTTGCAAAGCGTGTTTTGCCGCAGCAAAAAACCCAAACAAAAAACAAAAAAGAGCCGAAAAACTTTGTCTTCCGATGCACGGCCATAGAAAACGTCTAGCGAAGCGCCGAAAACATCGCAAAAGCTTTAGTCTTGCGAGTTTTTCGTTGCATGAGGCATTCTCTCTTGTGAGATACCACTATACTTTATTTTTGTTGTCGTAAAACATTCTTTCATAGCCTCTGGGTGTGGAAATTTCTTCATTGGGAGAAAGGTTGGAGTCGGGACACCTTCTCTCCACACACAAGACTCTGCTTCTCCTTAGGGTCTTCCTGCAAAACAAACATATCAGACAATTCAGACATGCATGTATAACAAGGGCTTTTATTTATGCAGAGAGCCACCTATCAAAACACACAGACATTGTAAATATATTAGATAGATGGTAGATATATATATATATAGATAGATAGATGATGATAGAGATAGATGGTAGATATATAGATACATAAATGATGATAGAGATAGATGATAGATAGATAGAGTCTCTCTCCTTCTGCAGGTGGATTTATATAATCAAAAGAAATGCATCTGGTGAGACTGAAAGGTACAGAGCATGTTTAGTAGACAGAGGTTACAGTGAGAAGCACTGGCAGAGGAAGAGGAGTGGGGGGGGGGAGATCACCGCCCCTGGCAGCATGACCCCAGTGGAGTACCATCTCGGCTGACACACACACACCCCGGCCTGAGCACCCCTGTAGGCGGTGTGCCCTTCCCCTGGGACGCTGCCAGCCCCGCTCCCGCCTGCTCTCCACCCATGATGAAATGGTCTAAAGGAGCATTTGGCTTCACTGGAAGGAAAACCCATTAATCTCTACCAATTGTAATTTTGCATATTAAGCATCTTGTCACAAAAGCAGACCTCTTCCCCCTCTTGTTTTTCACAAGGGGGCAGTCATGGTGCAAAGATGAGAAAATGCCCCATCTGTCATGACTGAAATAAAATGCTGCTCGAAGTGTGGTTGGTGATTTCATCTGAGTGATTTCTCAGATGTTTCCTGGTCAACCAACTTTCTATGAGCCCCCTGAGACTTTGAGTCCCTGAGAAACTTTCAAGCAATTATCTCTGTGCTCTCAGCCCATAGGCAACAGTTTATGGGGAAGGAATCCATGGCACAATCTTCTTTTCTACAAATATGGATAGTCTATAGATTGAGGGCATGTGTAAGCAAGTACAGCAGACCTTCCAACTGTCCTTCTTTGAGGAGAACATCCCAGATCTACAGAAGCCACCCTGGCTTCTGTTTAAATGTCCCACTTCCTCAGCCATGACCAGAGTGAGGCCAAAGTCTCCTCCATAGCCACTGTGAAAAGTCATTACGGCTGATGTACTTAACATTTTAACTATTTTTTGGTGCTTTTACATTTTTTTTTATCTTGTGAACCATCCTGGGATTTATTGATGAAGAGTGATATATAACTATAAAAAATATTAATATTAATCATCATCATCATCATCATCATCTCTCTCCAACTTCACAATGGCTACCCGTAGGATGAAAGAAGTTGGACTCCCAAAACATTTGGATGAGTTTCCCCACCCCTGTCCAATGGCAAATCCTGGTGAGGAGGACTCTGCGCTCCCTGTTACATCCTTTATACGCCCCCCTTGCCCAGATTGTCTGGCGATTTGGACTGGGTTGTCACAAATATGCTGATGACACTCAGCTCTATCTGCTGATGGACGGCCACCCCAACTCAGCCCCGGACACACTGACCAGATCCTTGGAGGCTGTGGCTGGATGGCTCCGTGGGAGCCGGCTGAAATTAAATCCTTTGAAGACAGAGGTCCTAGAGCTGGGTCGGGATGGTATAGGTTTGGGGGACCAACCCCCTTCTCTTGCAGGGGCTCAATTAGTGCCAGTGCCTTCCGTTAAGAGTTTGGGTGTAATCCTTGACACCTTCCTTTCCATGGAGATGCAGGTTGCAGCAACAGCCAAGGTGACATTTTTCCATCTTCGCCATATCAAGCAGTTGGGTCCCTTACCTTTCCCACCCTGACCTGGCCACAGTGATCCATGTGACAGTCACCTCCAGGCTTGACTACTGTAACTCACTCTATGTGGGGCTGCCCTTGAAACTGTTCCAGAAAATCCAGGGGGTGCAGAATGCTGCAGCGAGGCTCATCACGGGGTCCCTGTCATGGGAGCATATTCACCCAATGCTTTACCAGCTGTACTGGCTCCCAGTGGAGTACCAGGTCAGGTTTAAGGCGCTGGTTTTTACCTTTAAAGCCCTATGCAGCCTAGGACCCTCATGCTTACGGGACCGCCTCTCCTGGTATGTCCCACAGAGGACCATAAGGTTTGCAAATAATAACAGTCTAAGGGTCCCGGGCCCTAAAGACGCCAGATTATCCTCCACCAGGGTCAGGGCCTTTTCAGTGATGGCACCGACCTGGTGGAATACTCTGTCCCATGAGACTAGGGCCCTGCAGGACTTGATTTTCTTCCGCAGGGCCTGTAAGACAGAACTATTCCTCCTGGCCTTCAATTTAGCCTGATCCTCCATTCCTTTTTCCTTTCCCTTTCCCTTTTTCTATGAAGAAACCTTTCTGGGTCCCCACACTTAAATACTTGCCTGGTCTCCTTGCTGGCCTTAGAAGGACTAACTGGCTAGTTAGCCCTGGTGATGTGATATTTATATTGTATTTAATGTTGTTTTAAAGCTGTTTTTAAGTCATCTTAATCAGTGTTTTATATTTGTTATTAGGCGCCCTGAGCCCTGTCTCTGGAGCGGGGAGGGTAGGGTATTATTATTATTATTATTATTATTATTATTATTATTATTATTGAAATATACTCGGGTTACGGAAACGGCAGGTCCTCCTCTCGTGGTTCTCCCCGCAGCTTGCACAGTTCCCTCCTTCTCGTTGAGGCTGCTGTGGTGTGTGTGCTGCTTGAGTGCGCCACTCCTACTCGGTGTACTTCCTCCCTGTCAGATTCTGAATCGTCGGTGAAGTCTTCGTGGTGGACCCTCGGTTGGGATGGCGGGGCCAGTCGTGCCTCTTGCGTCGACCTCTCGGTGGCTTTGGTTGCCAGGGCTTCCTCCAGAGCAACCTGGAACATGAGGTATTTTTTGGCGTAGAGGCATCGTTGCAACATCTCGCCCCTCAGGCCACCGGCGAGGCGGTCACAAAGCATGTTCTCCAACTCTGAGAAGTTGCACAACCGGGCGGCTTGGCAGAGGGAGGTCACAAACCCTCGGGGCTTGCCACTTTGTGTAGTAGGCATTTCGGCAAGCTACCACCGAGGGCTGTGGTGAGAAGTGCCCCTTCAGCCGTTCCATTATTGTTTTGTAAGAGACGGTAGCGACATCTCTAGGTGCAAGGAGATTTCAAAAGTCTCCTCTCCACAGACGCCGAAGAATGTCCCCCTCTTCATGGCATCGTTGGTGACTTATTTTGCTTGCAGGAGGAAGTTGAAACCGGTGGCGTACCCTTCCCAGTCTCCCGATGCTGGTTTGAATGGTGAGAAGCTGCTGTTGGTTGCCATTCTGGGTTCCTTGGGTCCTAGAGCTGAAGCCTGGATGCACAGTGCAATGCAGCGATGCGGCAGGTGGCGGTGCTGCGGTGCAGTGTGTGGTGGCAGTTAGCTCAGCAGGATCCCACCTTCGTCGCCAGTGAAATATACTCGGAGTCGAGAGTGAATTTCATTCTCTTTATTCAGCTCGCAGTAATCAAGGAGAAGAAGAGAAGAATGGCTCTTTTCCCACAACCATCTGCTGATATACATTATTTACACAATGGGCCTTGCGTGATTGTCTACTTCAGGGCTACACCTGTGGGCCAATCAGGTTGTGGATTGACTTCTGCCAGCAGCCTGATTGGCTGCTCCTGCAGGCCAATCAGGTTGCGGATTCACTTCCACCTGGAGTTGGATTCGGTGGCTCCTGCGGACCAATCAGACTGCTGATTCTGGATCCTATTCTAGGATCTAGGATTCAGCTCAGTACATACAAATTATTATTAGCCACAACCCTTCTGTGCTTACAACATCTTGTCAGTCAAACCTTCCCAAAGCAAAATGGAGAGGGTTGGGTGGAATTGGCTCAACCTTGTCTCTCTCCTTTGTCTATGAAGGCAAATTGCCACCTTTCAAATGTAGAGGAGTATTCTAAATATTTATGCAAATGAAAAATTCCAATATCTCCCTCCTGTGGAGGAAGCATTTTTAAAAATATTTTTTTAAAGACTCTTGATGTGATTTCATGAAGGGAGATAATATATAATAGTCTTGCATTTGGGAGTGTGATGGGCATTCCAGGGGTGGAGGAAGGGAGCACTGGGCTGTGAATATAAAGATGGAACCGATATCTTACATTTTCTTTCATTTACTTAAAATTCCTCTTCTCCCGGTTGCCACAGCAGAGCTCAATTTTTTCACAAGCTGCACCTGAAATTATAATTGCATCACACCAAAAGTATCTCTATAGGTGCATGGGGAAGGGAGGCTGAAATAATAATAATAATAATAATAATAATAATAATAATAATAATAATAAGCCAGTCTCTTGACCGATCCACCACAACCAGCAATTTCAAAGTATAAGAGAAAGAAAAATCCATCCCCAGTACATTAATCTCTTCAAAACCTTCCTCCAATAGAAACATCTTTGATTGAATTTTACATTCCATTTATGCCCCTCCATTAGAAATCCACTCTGTGTGCATTTGTTTTTGTGTGTTTGTGTGTGTGCAGGGGACAAAGAAGAAGTGAGCAACAAACCCTGGTCCCCCAAACTGCTTTTATCTGCCTCAGGTGCCTCACGGGGGAGGTCTCATGTAAATGCCACCAGGAAGTTGGGAGTAGTTTCCAATGAAAAACCCTGAATATAAAATCTTCACTAGTTTCCCAGCCCAGAGTCTCCTCTTTCCTGCATCTTTAGGACATTAATTCCTCAAAATTATGGCGCTCTTGATGCTCTTGTTTTCCTTGGTGGCTTTTTCTAAAGGTAAGGGAAGTTCTACAATATTAATTTACTTCATTTGATGATTGGATGACGTCCAATAATTCATTGCCATCTTTTCTCTTTCCAAGGCGTCTTCTCAGATATTCAGCTTGTATCATCTGGGCCAGGAATAGTGAGACCAGGAGAGAATCTCAACCTGCTTTGTAAAGTCACAGGTTTCTCCATCTCTACTCAGCACTATTGGTGGCATTGGATCCGTCAATCTTCTGGGAAAGGTCTGGAATGGATTGCACATATATATCTCTATAATGGAGAGAGAATATATGCCCCTTCCCTGAAGAACCGAGCAACCATTTCTTCAGATGCCTCCAAGAACGAGTTCTCCCTCCAGCTGAACTCCCTGACAGCTGCAGACTCCACTGTGTATTTCTGTGCCCGAGAAGACACAGTGACACAAAGCCTATTGGCGCCATGTTCAAAAAGTAGAAGTTCTGCTTCTATAAACATATTTGCTGTGAAAGTTTTGACAGAGCAATTCTACACAGATGATGCAGAACAACATACAAACAGCATGCCTCTTCAATCTATAACTTAATGCAGAAATTATTATAATTATACTGATGAAAACCTACAGAAGTGAAACACAATGTAAATAGACCAATGTGGATCAGTACAACACTGTACAAAATGACTTTGCTGCAGCTTTTTTTTCCTACCACCTGAAATCAATATCCAGATTTGCAAATATATGATTATTTGTTTTTTTTATTTTTATAAAATTCTGAATTGGCCACTGTGTCTTTCTTGATCATCCCACCATCCCATGGCATGGGCTGAAACCACCTCTGCAGCACATAGGACCTGGGAAACCCGGGTTCAAATCCCTACTCGTCCATGAAGCTCACTAGATGACCTTGGGTCAGTCACAGCCTTTCAGCCTAACCTACCTTACTGGGGTGTTGTAGGGAAAATATGAGGAGGGGGATATTATGTATAGCAGCTTGAATTCAATGGAAAAACTGGGATAAAATGCTGGAAATAAATATAATGAATTCCATGGGAATGGTGTTTATGTGCATGCATAACACTTATTCCCTATCACCTACCTCTCCATTGTGATGAGCAAAAGAATCAGATATGGAAAACATATGGTTAGGCAGCTCTGTTCAGCAATGGTGTGTTCTGTGGTATGTTAAAAGCAGTAATTAACTGAAAGAATAATAATTTCAAAAATCAAGATCTAATACTTGAAATGTGTTTTAGGTGCAACTACATGTTCGATGCTGTTTTGCTCTTCCCCATGTCACTAGATGGTATACCCACAAATCTATGCCAAATGTCATTTTGCAAATTAAACATCTTGCCAGAAACCAAGACTCCTGGAATTATATTCCACTTCTTCCTGTTCCCCACAAGGGGGCAGTGATGTTGTCAAGAACAGAAAATGCCAATGGAGGGAGGGGTGGTCCAGGCAGACAATATTCAACTCTCCTCTATTGATACCTTTATTTAGCTTGTTTATTGCCAAGAATAAAAAAAGGACTGCTTGCCAATGCTTGATTACGCTTAACTGATGCAAGTGAAGTTCCTTATTCATGTAGGCATTTGTATTTGCCAAGTCACACATTAGATTCATATTAATTTGCCAAGTCCCACAAGAATTGCCCTGCACTGAGAAAAGCAGATGTTTTCACCTGCCCACTATTCTGTCCCTTAAAAGGATATATAATGTGAAGGTCCCTGTGTTTCTCTTTTATAGTGAGAAGTAAATATAAATTCCCCAGGGTAACAACAGGTCAAATTGTGCATTAATAAATAAGCATACTATTCATTACAAAGACATGTAGCCATAAGCCACCAAAGTGCTGTGCTGGGTTTTTTTTAGGTTAGGGGGCATGCAAATTTTCAGAAACTGCTTCCTCCGTAAGTCTGTTAGGCGCTAACCCTGCCCCAGTTACAAAACCCTGAATTCCTGGGATCACTTTTTGCTAAACCATCTCAAATAATTCAAGAGGGGAAATGATAGTTTTGCTTCAACTTATCTTCCTTTCAACAGCATTTGGAGGTAAATCCATCTTTTCAGTTAAAGAAAACTGTTTCATTTTGAGGCCTTATCCATGGTCTCACTGATAAACGCCCCCACTCCCGGCAAACTGCTCTTTAGTGCTCCATTGGAGCAAACAGCCATCTGTGGTTCCTCCAAATTGAAATTTCTTCTTATCTATCATTAAAGAGGGGGTTTTCCCTTGGAAAGGAGTGAAACCGCTCAGACTTGTGTTGTCTAGACACAACACTAGTAGAAGTGTGGACAAGCATCTTAAAATGCCTTATTTCCAGGTGCCCAATCGGAAGTTCAGATGGTTGAGTCTGGAGGGGACATCAAAAGACCTGGGGATTCCCTCCGCCTCTCCTTTCAAACGTCTGGGTTCAGCTTCAGGAGCTACAACATGTAATGGGTGAGACAGGCTACTGGAAAGGGCCTGGAATGGGTAGCATGGATAGCTACAGATTCAGTGACAAGTTACTTGGATGCGGTGAAAGGGCACTTCACCATCTCCAGCGACAATTCAAACAAATGCAAATGAACTTGAAGCTGAGGACATGGCAGTGTATTACGGTGTTAGCGACACAGTGGTGGGAAGTGAATCTGAAGTCAAGCAAGAACCCTTTCTTGCTTACAGATGAACTCTGAGTAGGTTCAGTTGCAAGAAAGAAAATGAAATTATTTAGATAATTATGGCAATAGTTGGATCCCTCTATTTCCATTCTCACAAAGAAAGCTCCGTACATGTGAATGAAATATACCTTTAAGACACATACTTCAAACCCATCCCCCCCATTACTTATCTATCTGATGGTTTCCATCTTTGAAATCATGGAGCCTGTGTGTATGAGGGGATTCATAAGCCCATCAAGGTTAAGAGCTGTGCAAATTGTGAAATGGCAAAGAAGCAGATTTTTGCCAGGTCACCATATGCTTCCAGTCGGACATTGCAAAATGTCTCCGTTGGTGCTTTTATCCTCCTGGTTATGTAAATTTCAGAGAGAGCTTCCTCTTTAAAGCAGTCAAACACTCTCCTTACTGCTGCATATTAGGGACCACATTTTAGTCAACTCTCTCAAAGCACCAGGAAGGAAAAATGATAGCTTTGCTTCAGCTTGTTTTCTTTTCAGCAACTTTTGGAGGTAAATTTCTCATACCAGTTATCAAAGGTTGGTACATTCTGGGTGTTGTTAACATACAGCAACTTCTTAAAATGCCTTTCTTTCTAGGTGTCCAATCAGAAGTCCAGCTGGTGGAGTCTGGAGGAGATGTGAAAAGGCCTGGAGAGTCCCTTCACCTCTCCTGCCAAGTCTCTGGGTTCAACTTTGGGGATTATGGCATGGACTGGGTGAGACAGGGTCCTGGGAAGGGCTTGGAATGGGTGGCCTACATAAACTACAATTCAGGTACAATTCACTACTTGGATAAAGTGAAGGGAAGATTCACCATCTCCAGGGACAATTCCAACAGCCTCCTCTATCTGCAAATGAACAGCCTTAAACCCGAGGACACGGCTGTGTATTACTGTGCAAGAGACACAGTGAGAGGAAGTGAATCTGAAACCAGACAAAAACCCTCCTTTAATCAAAACAGAAGAGTTGCCTTCCCTCCAACATTCCACATGAAAGCAGGGACATTCTATTAGCTGCCAGAGAACAAAGAAACCTGTTAAGACAGTTTAGACCAATAGTCTGTCACCTCCGTTTCCCAGGTCCCCATTCACACAGAGACAGCCTGGTAGTCATGCAGCTGCACACCTGGGGCTCTCCTTAGGCAAACTATAATCAATTATTAGTGTAATTATTATGAATTTGTCAGTTCCTTTATCTCGCACACAGCAATCCAATGAGACTTACAACCAAAGAGACAAAGTACCCCTCATAGATACTTTAAAACCAAGAGGAAAGAGAAATACATTTAAAACACCTCGTCCCCTTCTAGGAGACCACAAATAGTTAAAGGGCAAAGGACTGGTTATAGAGGAAAGTTTTTGCCTGTTTCCTACAGATGTATAATGATGGTTCTAGGCGAGTCTCACTGAGGAGAGCATTCCACAAACAGGGAGCCATTGCAGAAAAGGCTCCTTCTCATTTTGCCATCCTCCAGACATCGTGTGGAGGAATAACATGAAAAAACGGCCTCAAATGATGATCTCATGGTCCTGATCAGATCTACAAATATTTATTTTTTTAATGTAAGTCAGTTCTCTTCTTCATTTACACCAAGGGCCATCAAACATTCTGCAATGGGCACTACACACAAGCACCACAACAAGCTACACACCATAGCTCTTCTATTGACTACTGTGAATAACTTCTTTGAAATTTCCATTGGGGAGAGAGGATACTGTGAGAAGTGTGCTCTCCCTTTCTGGTGGACACCATTGAGGGCTGGCATTCCCCTGAGTGCCACAATCTGACTTGGGATTCCCAGGCAGCACAGGAAGGCTCTCGGCCAAACTTGCTGCCTGAGTAATTTTCCTGTCCACTTGCCTAATCAGCGAATCAGGAGCAAGCGTGGGCGGCCAAGTTAAAGCTTGTTCCTCTGATAGATAATACAGGCCCGTGGCTCGTTCTGCGGCCACTTTTTGTTGTATCCCCACCCACCTACTTTCCATATTGCTATTGCATGTGGTTCTGTTCCACCTTGCTGTGTCATAGCCGATCACCGTATTGGGGGCCAGGTTGAAATTTCCCAACTCAGCCCAGTGGTTTTCCCCATCCTCATTGCAAATGTCACAACTTTGACAGTTTAGGGATTGCATAGGCGAAATCTTGTTCTGAGGGCAGGTTGTAGCCTCTGCCTTTGAAATGGAGTATCCCATTAAAGGGATCTAGGGGAGATGCTTCTGTCCAGACGCCCAGGCATGGGTGAGGGGCCACAGCACTCCCCTAGGTGCAATCCAGTGGGGAGTTACCCCTTGAGGTAGGTCAGGGACCCCCTCCTTCCTTGCTGTCCCCAAAACACAAGTTCTTTTTGCAGGAAGGGATGGGGTATATAAAATACCTATGCCAAACTTTTGTTGTCAATAAAGTTGTGGCCTGATTTCACCCAAGTATTGGTTGTTGTGTTTCTTATTCTTGGTATTGGGGAGGACCAAAAAGGATGCCTTGACATGCAAATAGGCAATGTTTATGAACATGCATATATAAGAATTCATGAGCTCCATGTTAGTGACACCTCCCCACCCCATGTAAACACAGCTTTGATATTTCTCATTTGCATAATGCGAATACAGGATTCCCCATGCTTTGCGAAGAGCAAGGACAAGGAACTATGAGAAGGTTTTGTCATGTGCTCTACTGTTCTAAATTAAGACAGGATTCTTATACATATGCTTCTCTTGTATCTTTTTAGTTAAAGCGTTTAGGAGAGAGCGTTCCACAGCCATTTCATTTCTTTGCTGAGCTGTAATCTACAGTGTTATATCATATTTAGCCTAATTTTTCTTCCACTTCATTTGACCATACCATTGCAGCCCAATTCCTCTCTACGGTTATGCAAAGAAATTGTTCCCCACCTTCGAGAGTGCAAACGCTGGGCATGCTGAAAGTGATGGAGTTTCTGAAAACCCGTGTTGCTTTTTTATCCTGAGAGTTCTACATAAAACCATCCCTGTAAAGACCTGTACAAACTGTGCAGCAGCAAAGAATGAGATTTCTGATAAAGTGCAGACATGACTCTAGTCCAGGCATCCCCAAACTTCAGCCCTCCAGATGTTTGGGACTACAATTCCCATCATCCCTGACCACTGGTCCTCTTAGCTAGGGATCATGGGAGTTGTAGGCCAAAAAATCTGGAGGGCCGCAGTTTGGGGATGCCTGCTCTAGTCCTTCACTGCCCAAAGTCTCTCTTGGTGCTTTTATACTGATGTGTATGTAAATCTTCAGAGAGAGCTTCCTCTTTAAAGCAGCCAGACAGCCTCCCTCCCTCAGCATATCTGGGACCACTTCTTGCTTAACTCTCACAAAGAATCAGACAAGGAAAATGCTAGTTTTCCTTCAACTGGTTTTCTTTTCAGCAGCTTTGGGAGGTAAATTCATTCTTCCAGTTGAAGAAAGCTGGTACATTCTGGGTGTTAATAACATGGATCCGGTCTCTCAATATGCCTTTCTTTCCAGGTGTCCAATCTGAGGTCCAGCTGGTGGAGTCTGGGGGAGATGTGAAAAGGCCTGGGGAGTCCCTCCGCCTCTCCTGCCAAGCCTCTGGCTTCAACTTTGGGAGTGCTTACATGATCTGGGTGAGACAGGCTCCTGGGAAAGGCCTGGAATGGGTGGCCTACATATATCCTCAATCTAATCACATTTACTACTTGGATAAAGTGAAGGGAAGATTCACTGTCTCCAGGGACAATTCCAACAGCCTCCTCTATCTGCAAATGAACAGCCTTAAACCTGAGGACACGGCTGTGTATTACTGTGCAAGAGACACAGTGAGAGGAAGTGAATCTGAAGCCAAGCAAAAACCCACCTTTGCCCACAGATGCTCTCTGAGTTGATTCAGCTGGAAGAGACTCATCTATTGCTGAGTGTGGAAACGCTGTGTCTGGAGGCGTTTGTAAGGACAGGGAAGCTATAATTTATGGCCTCCTTCAATGAAGTTTTGGAAGCAAGAAGGGAGAGAAGCACAGTTCATTGGACTTGATATATGTATAATAGTTGTGATCCTGCACGTAAAGAGTCGTTTTCAAAGTCTTGTGTGTGGAGTCTACTTCATTACTAGGGAACCACTAGGGTTAAACCGCTGCATCGCTCTGCATGGGTCCGAAGAAAAAAAAGCTAAAGGGGAGCAGTCACAGTGTGAAGAACAGAAACGCCATCGGCAATGACTCGAAAGGCAATGAGTTTCCTCACGGCTGTCTAATGGCAAATGCTGTTGAGGAGAAAAAGCTAATGGGGAGCACAAAATTAATTGAATGAATCACCAAATGAAGGTCAAATCTTGTTTGGGGAATAGCTACAATACAAATAATTTGGAGTCCTTGGAGAGTTGAGAAAATCAAATGAAAAGATTCCAAGAGCTCTGGCCAGGTAAAGGAATAATTTTTAGAAAGTTTTAAGTTGAGAATAATAAGACAAATGCCAGTAGCAATCCAGTTTTTAGAAATGCAGGACAAGGCCCAGTTTCGGTTTATTCTTCATCAGCTCTAGTTTCATAGTTTCAAGGTCAAAGCGTACCATTCATGTTTTTCTAAGAGTTGATACTTTCTAAAAATTATTCCTTTACCTGGCCAGAGCTCTTGGAATCTTTTCATTTGATTTTGGGAATAGCTACAGGCTTGACACTACTGCTCTCTGCCCTACTTCACTGGAAGGAAAACCCATTAATCTCTACCAAATGTAGAGATGCACATTAAGCTTCTTGTCACAAAAGCAGACCTCCCCCCTCTCTTGTTTCTCACAAGGGGGCAGTCATGGTGCAAAGATGAGAAAATGCCCCATCTGTCATGACTGAAATAAATGCTGCTCGAAGTGCAGTTGGTGATTTCATCTGTGAAGGCAATAACTTTCTCAGATGTTTCCTGGCCAAACAACTTTCTATGAGGCCCCTGAGACTTTGACTCCCTGAGGAACTTTCAAGCAATTATTTTTCTGCTCTCAGCCCAGGGGCAACAGTTTATGGGGAAGGAATCCATGGCACAATCTTATTCTCTACAAATATGGATGCCCTGTAGATTGAGGGCATGTGTAAACAAAATATTTGTAGTACAGCAGACCTTCCAACTGTCCCACTTTGAGCAGAAAATCCCAGATCTAAAGAAACCGTCCTGGCTTCTGTTTAAATGTCCCACTTCCTCAGCCACTGCCACAGTGAGGCCAAAGTCTCCTCCACAGCCGCTGTGACAAGTCATGACTGCTGACGAACTTAACATTTTAACTATTTATTTGTGCTTTTACATGGTATTTTAATTTTGTGAAATGTCCCGAGATTTTATACTGAAGAGTGATATATAACTGTAATAAAATAATATTAATATTAATAATCATCATCATTATCTCTCCCCCAACTTCACAATGGCTACCCCTAGGATGAAAGGTGTGGGTCTCCCAAAACATTTGGATGAGTTTCCCCACCCCTGTCCAATGGCAAATGCTGGTGAGGAGGACTCCTTCTTAATTCACCCAGACGACCTCAGCGCTCCTGCGACATCCTTAGCAACAGCCCTTATGTGCTTACGACGTCTTATCAGTCAAACCTTCCCAAAGCAAAAGGGAGAGGGGTGGGTGGAATTGGCTCAACTTTCTTTCCTTTGCCTATGAAGGTAAATTGCCACCTTTCTAATGGAGAGAACTATTCTAACTATTTATGCAAAGGAAACTCTCCAATATCTCCCTCCTTGCAGAGGAAGATTTTTTTTTAAAAAAAAGACTCCTGTTGTGATTTCATGAGGGGAGAAAAATTTATAATGGTGTTCCATTTGGGAGTGTGGTGGGAATTCAAGGGGTGGGAGGAAGGGTGGACTGGGCTGTGAATATAAAGACGGAACCGATATCTTACATTTTCTTTTATTTAATTAAAATTCCTCTTCTCAAGGTTGCCACCGCAGAGCTCCATCCCAGTCCAATTTTTTCTCAAGCTGCACCTGAAATTATAATTGTATCATACCAGCAGCATCTCTCTAGGTGCATGGGGAAGTGAGGCTGAAATAATAATAATAATAATAATAATAATAATAATAATAAGCCAGCAGTTTTAAAGTATAAGAGAAAGAAAAATCCATCCCCAGTACATTAATCTCTTCCAAACCTTCCTCCAATATAAATGCCTTTGATTGAATTTTACATTCCATTTATGCCCCTCCATTAGAACTCCACTCTGTGTGCATTTTTCTTTTTGTGTTTGTGTGTGTGCAGGGGACAAAGAGGAAGCGAGCAACAAACCCTGGTCCCCCAAATGGCTTTTATCTACCTCAGGTGCCTCACTGGGGAGGTCTCATGTAAATGCCACCAGGAAGTTGGGAGTGGTTTCCAATGAAAAGCCCTGAATATAAAATCTTCACTCGTTTCCCAGCCCAGAGTCTCCTCTTTCCTGCATCTTTAGGACATTAATTCCTCAATATTATGGCGCTCTTGCTGCTCTTGTTTTCCTTTTTGGCTTTATCTAAAGGTAAGGGAAGTTCTACAATAATAATTTACTTCATGGGCCATTAGATGACGTCCAATCATTCATTGCCATATTTTCTATTTCCAAGGGGTCTTCTCAGACATTCAGCTTGTATCATCTGGACCAGGAATAGCGAGACCAGGAGAGAATCTCAACCTGCTTTGTAAAGTCACAGGTTTCTCCATCTCTACTCAGTACTATGTGTGGCACTGGATCCGTCAAGCTCCTGGGAAAGGTCTGGAATGGATTGCATGGATACATCCCTATGATGGAGTCACAATATATGCCCCTTCTCTGAAGAACCGAGCAAGCATTTCTTCAGATGCCTCAAAGAATGAGTTCTCCCTCCAGCTGAACTCCCTGACAGCTGCAGACTCCGCTGTGTATTTCTGTGCCCGAGAAGACACAGTGAGACAAAGCCTATTGGGCCCTGTTCAAAAAGTAGAAGTCCTGCTTCTATAAACACATACACTGTGAAAGTTTTGACAGAGCAATTCTACATTCCACAGATGATGCAGAACAACATCCAAACTGCCTGCCTCTTCAATCTGTAACTTAATGCAGAAATGATTATACTGGTGGAAAAACCTACAGAAGTGACACTAAATGGACCTAAACCAATGTGGATCAGTACAACACTGTACAAAATGACTTTGCTGCATCATAGTTGGAAAACATATGATTGGGAAGGCCTGTTCAACAATGGTGTGTTCTGTGGTATGTTAACTGGTGAATTAACTGAAATACTGTAATTAAAACTTTAAAACATCAAGATCTGATACTTGAAATGTGTTTTTGGTGCAAGTACATGTTCAGTGCTATTTTCTCTTCCCAATGTCATTAAAGCACAGCCACAAACCTTTGTCAAATGTCATTTTGCTAATTAATCATCTAGTCCAGGCATTCCCAAACTGCAGCCCTCCAGATGTTTGGCCTACAACTCCCACGATCCCTAGCTAACAGGACGAAGATGGGAATTGTAGCCCAAAACATCTGGAGGGCCGAAGTTTGGGGGTGCCTGATCTAGTCAGAAACCAAGATCCACATTCCACCTCTTCCTGTTCCCCACAAGGGGGCAGTCATGGTGTGAAGAACAGAAAATGCCATCAGCAGTGACTGTAATGCCAATGAGTTTCCCCATCCCTGTGCAAAGTCAAATGCTGGCGTGGACTCCTTCTTAATTCACCCAGGCAACCTCCGTGGTCCTGCTACTTCCTTAGCCACACCCCTTCTGTGCTTACAACTTCTGGTCAGTCAAACCTCACCAAGCCAAAGGGGGAGGGGTGGGTGGAATTGGCTCAACTTTGTCTCTTTTTTATTTTTGCTTAATGGTTAATCTAAACTTTCCCTTCTCCTGCTTCACTTGAACGTACCATTCCGGCACAATTCCTCCCCGCAAGAATGTCAAGAAATTGTTCACTAGGAGTAGATGGCATGCTCAATTGGTCCCTGTTTTCAAATGTTTGTGTATTCATTTTATCCTTAGAAAGATATATATTTTCACCCTTATTCAGAAGCACTGAAGTTGTACGTTAATGAGGAAGCAGACTTTTATATAGACTAGATATGCCTACAGTCAGAGACCGCCTGAAGTCTCTGTTGCTGCTTTTCTCCTGCTGGGTATGCAAATTTTCAGAGAGAGACACCTATTTAAGACAGTCAGACGCCCTCCTGGCACTATGGACATTGAATACCTGAGCCCACTTTTCGCTCAGCTCTCTAGCATTAGATAAGGAAGATGATAGTTTTGCTACAACTTGTTTTATTTTCTGCAGCTTTTGGAGGTAAGTTCATCCGTTCTCAAATCAAGACTCTTGGGACACTCTGAGTGTTAATAACATGCAGCAGTTATGCTAAAATGCCTTTCTTTTTAGGTGCCCAATCTGGAGTTCTGCTGGTTGAGTCTGGAGGGGATGTCAAGAGGCCTGGGGAGTCCCTCCACCTTTCCTGTCAAGCCTCTGGGTTCACCTTCAGCAGCTACTACATGTCATGGGTGAAGCAGGCTCCTGGAAAGGGTCTGGAATGGGTGGGAGACATAAATACAGATGCATCTGCCAAACGCTACTCAGATCAAGTCAAGGGAAGGTTCACCATCTCCAGGGACAATTCCAATAGCCTCACCTATCTGCAAATGAACAACCTGAAGCCTGGCGACACGGCTGTGTATTACTGTGCTAGAGACACAGTGAGAGGAAGTGAATCTGAAGCCAGGCAAAAACCTCCCTTTGCTCACAGATGTTCTCTGCAAGCTGCAAGAGACTGGAGAAAAGTGTTCAGATAACTGGAACAAAAAGTCTGACCACTACATTTCCAGCTTTCCCATTCACACAGCGAAAGCTACACTACCATAGACCGACATATTTGAGGTATTTTTTTCTGTGCGAGCTAAAACGATCACACCAAGGTCAGGAGCAATTTCGCTTTCCATGGTGCTGCTCTTCCTCCACCATGGACCCGAGAAGGGAAGGGTGTTCCATATAGGAAACACTAAACTTTCATCTCTCTCTGCCTGTTGGCAAGCTTCCAAATCCCCGTTTTTCACATACATTTCTATAGAACACTCATTACAGCACCCAACTCTGCAGACAAATTGCATGTACGGGAAATAATCCTCAGCCATGTAAGGAATAGTACTGCACTTTTCTTCCCACCATTCCCTTGTTTCAGGTAGGCGAAACCAAAGGTAAGCTCTGAGTCAGCTCATGTCTCACAAGAGGACAGGCATGGTCTGAAGAACACAAGATGACACCACCCTTGACTGATACAAAATGGTTCTCCAAATACCATTGGTTGAGATCAAGCCGGCTCCTGCGCTGTACTACTTTCCCTGCATTTTATGAACGGTCCAAATATACCTATATACTAGACAAGATTATATGGAATTGTAGTTCCCTGCAAATTTATTGATATATCTTCTCTCTCCAACATCCTGTTCCACTGTCCTGCAATCATACTGAGACATAGAAAAAGAGGAAACTGATTCTGAACAAATGTTTTATGGTTCAGATGTTGCTGAGGAAATGCACTCAAAAGTGTGGGATAATAATCAGTTAATGGTGAGATGCACTGTGTAACTAAGGGACGCGGGTGGCACTGTGGGTTAAACCACAGAGCTTAGGGCTTGCCGATCAGAAGGTCAAATCCCCGCAACGGGGTGAGCTACCGTTGCTTGGTCCCTGCTCCTGCCAACCTAGCAGTTGGAAAGCATGTCAAAGTGCAAGTAGATAAATAGGTACCGCTATACCGGGAAGGTAAACGGCATTTCCGTGTGCTGCCCTGGTTCGCCAAAAGTGGCTTTGTCATGCTGGCCACATGACCTGGAAGCTGTACGCCGGCTCCCTCACCCAATAACGCGAGATGAGTGCCGCAACCCCAGAGTCTGTCACGACTGGACCTAATGGTCAGGGGTCCCTTTACCTTTATTGTATAACTTGATGTATAAGCTTCCTCTCATATGTCATACCCTTTCAATTCCCCAGAGTTGCCATGTGTTATTAATACCTCCCCCTTCATAAGCTGATTTATTCATGCAAATTATTAAGCACTCCCACTTCCTACTTACATCCTTAAAACATTTCACCTCACAGAGACTTCCTGGCACGACACACAAAGTCCCTCAGAGATCCATCCCATATTGCCACTATGCCATCCTTCTGGCAAATAATCATAGCATTGGTTCTCTCCTCCCCATGTGTGTGGAGTTTTATATTTTGATTCTTGCTCATTTTAGCTTCAGGTTCGATTTGATAATTGCCTTACCAATTTCTGCTTTTTCTCCCCTCAACCAGGTGTGCTCTCACAGGTGGTTCTGACCCAGTTGTTGGATCCTGTTTTGAAAAAACCTGGGGAATCCCATAGACTGAGCTGTGCCACCACTGGTTTTGATATTAACAGCTACTATATGGCCTGGATCAGACAGAAACCTGGCAAAGGATTGGAATGGCTCCTTAGGTATTATGATAGTCGTTCTGGGAGCAGTGATTATTCCCCTGTAATCCAAGGGCGATTTACAGCCTCTAAGGGTGGCTACAATTTCTATCTGCAAATGAACAGCCTGAAAACAGAAGACACAGCCGTTTATTACTGTGCAAGAGACACAGTGAGAGACATCCCAGGAGACCCAAGACAAAAACCCTTCACTGCATTAACTTTAGCACAGATTTCCTGGAGGGGACAGAAGAGAACCACAAACCAGAAACCAGGGCTAGTTAGTGAAGCCAAGGGAGCCACATAGTTGCCTAAGGTAGAGGCAAATTATAGCAGTAGGGATCCAAGGGAGGGAGGCCCCACTGGTGGCAATAGGTTTCGAACGCAGAACCCTGAGGTACCCTGGAGACAAGTCCAATTTGGACACTGGGGGTTTACTCCCGTTTGTATAGAAGCACAGGGAGAGCCTCTGTTGTTAAAGCAGTGAGGGGTGGGAAACGGGGACTCTCTCACAGCGATCATCTCACGTTATTGGCTGTGTACAGCTTCCAGGTCATGTGGCCAGAATGACAAAGCCATTTCTGGCGAACCAGAGCAGCACACAGCAACGCTGTTTACCTTCCCGCTGTAGCGGTACCTATGTATCTACTTGCAATTTGACGTGCTTTCGAACTGCTAGGTTGGCAGGAGTTGGGACCGAGCAACGAGAGCTCACCCCGTTGCAGGGATTTGAACCACCAACCTTCTGATCAGCAAGTCCTAGGCTCTGTGGTTTAACCCACAGCACCACCCGTGTCCCATTCTTGATTTAAAGGTAAAGGTAAAGGGACCCCTGACCATTAGGTCCAGTCGTGACCGACTCTGGGGTTGCGCGCTCATCCCGCATTATTGGCCGAGGGAGCCAGCGTATAGCTTCCAGGTCATGTGGCCAGCATGACAAAGCCGCTTCTCGCAAACCAGAGCAGCACATGGAAACGTCGTTTACCTTCCCGCTGTAGCAGTTCCTATTTATCTACTTGCATTTTGACGTGCTTTCGAACTGCTAGGTTGGCAGGAGCTGGGACCAAGCAACGGGAGCTCACCCCATCACAGGGATTCGAACCGCCGACCTTCTGATCAGCAAGTCCTAGGCTCAATGGTTTAACCACAGTGCCACCTGGGTCCCTGACTGTTAATCCTGGACCTGCTACTGTTCAAACAACAATAAGGGCACTAAGTTGATACAGGATGATTGAGGTCTTCTGCGCACGCACACGCGGCGAAAATACTTCTGGGTTTGCGCAGTTTGTAACCTGAATTGTTCACAACCCGAGGTGGTCGTAACCCGAGGTACGACTGTATATAGTGAGAGGGTGGGGAGGGGTATTACTCAGAAGGGTGGTGGGAATGGGTGATTGGCTGATAGGTGTGGTAAACCTGTTGAATTGCAACTTATTACCAAACTTAAAAACCATGGAGAGACCTGGTCTGAATAGAGACATTGGGTTCATATCTCATTCCAGTCTATTTTCAGTTGCTTTCCAGTCTATTTCTGAAATTCTTTTGTAATAAGACAGCTACTTTGAGATCTTGTATAGAATGTCCTGGGAGTTTGAAGTGTTCTCCTACTGGTTTCTCTGTCTTGTGATTCCTGGTGTCAGATTTATGTCCATTTATCCTTTGGCGTAGGGTTTGGCCTGTTTCTTTCAGGGTGTATTTTTTATATTTGCCAAAATGTATCTTGATATACCTACTGGATGAGACATAGGCATAACTGGTGGTTGAAGACTTTCTTTCCTCTTCTCTTCTCCTGCCCGCCTCAGCGATATATTACAGCTCCTATAGCCTACATATAGAAGGGGTGTTTAAAATTAGAGTTGTCATAGTGTCCTCTTCAAAATACACCATACCTACGTATGGCCAAAATCATTTACACATGTTTGTAGAAGACATACTAATCAACAAATCATGCTTGCTAATACATGTATTGAAAATATCATGAATAAAATAGACAGTAAATAAGAACCAGGAACCAGAATCGAGGATAAACAGGAACTATAGCAATTTAATAATAATAATAATAATAATAATAATAATAATAATAATCAGAGTGTAGCGATGAACAACTGAGAGCTATCTGTGAAACCTATTTGACAGGAATCCAGGCCGCAGCCAATGCAAATTAAGAAATTACTGCTGCTACTATTATTTTAATTATTCAATGTATACACTACCCTTTATCCAAAGATCCCATCCATTGCGCAAAAGTCAGCTGCTGAAAATACATAATGTTTATTTTCTTGGGTGCTTTATGAGGCAAGCCCTTCACCTATTCATAAAAAATATAAAAAAATAATAAAAATCAATACTTTAGGAATCCTTGTACCTTACCAACACAGTCATAGATTAGACAAAAACAACAAGGCAGATTCTTTAGAACTTTCTCCTAATTAGTTGTTCTCTCTTGTTCTGTTGGGGCCTAAACACAATGATGTAGCATTTAGGGGCGAAGATGCAGCCCAGTAACCCAGCACTGGAGGCTAAGATGGAGAAGATCTCCACAGCCACCATGTGTTTCCCTCTTGTGCTCAGGTAGGTTGGAACAAAGGACAACCACACACTGCAAAAGACCAACATGCTGAATGTAATGAACTTGGCTTCATTAAAACTATCTGGTAACTTGCGGGCTAGGAATGCCACAGTGAAGCTGGAAATGGCCAAGAAGCCCGTGTAACCCAAGACACAGTAAAACATGGCGACTGACCCTTCATTACATTGCACAATGATTTCTCCTGTTACTGAATGCATGTCTAAATCAGGGAACGGGGGAGAGGTTGCCAACCACAAGGTACAAATACTTGCTTGAATAAGTGAGGAGGAAAGGACAACAGAATGTCCCTGTCTTTTCCCCATCCACTTCCTCATGCTGGATCCTGGCTTTGTGGCCATGAAAGCTATCACTACAGTGATGGTTTTGGCCAATACACAAGAAACAGCCACTGAGAAGATGATGCCAAACACTGTTTGTCTGAGAAGGCAGGTCACTTTTCCAGGTTTGCCGAGGAAAAACAATGAAGAGACGAAGCAGAGCAGGAGGGAGATGAGGAGGGTATAGGTGAGGCCTCAGTTGTTGGCTTTGACAATGGGTGTATCCCTGTGCTTAATGAAAATTGCTAGCACCAAGACTGCAATAATGGAAAGAGAAACAGCAGCAAAGGCTAAAGTGATTCCTAAAGGTTCTTCATAAGAAAGAAAGCTTATAACTTTAGGCATACATTCATCTTTGTCCTTAGTTGGAAATTTCTCTTCTGGGCATGTGAAACAGTCAGTCATATCTAAAAGAAAGTAAATTTATCATTCAGTATTAATTATCTGTTACATATGGACAGTTCTCCACTCTACCTCTCATACATCAGTTATAACTCATATAACTTTTGGTTGAAGGTTCCAGCCATATCTAAAAATTGGAAATTTCTCATTTCAGTATCTTTTACCTATGTAGGGCAAGAATTAATAAGAATAATAAAATGTTCCAACGCTACTCTCTGGACTCAATCCTGAAGATAAGAACGGCGCCACTGTAATAAAGTGCCCATAATTCCCACTCCCCAGAGAGCTGATGCAGGAGGATACCGTGGTTGATGGTCTCAAAAGCAGATGAAAGATCAAGAAACAAGAGTAAGGTCACATTCCCCTTCCCTGCTCTCAGCAGAGGTGATCCATCAGGGCAAACTGTTAGGATTCATTCCCCGTCTGCAGTCATAGGGTTATTGTGTATCATATGACTGTATGTGTTTTCATTCCCACAGAGTGGAAGTGACGTAGACAGGATGTTTACGTGGGACTGTTGTTCCTTTGTTCTTTCTCTTTACTGGCTGTGATGCCAGAGAGAGGGAGCCATGATGTAGAGCTCCCAGTTTGTGTATATGTAAATAAAGCAGTTTAGCCTTATTTACTGACTTCTGTGTTGTTCATCACGTTTGTGAGAGCAATCGCATATCTGGCCTGTGGGACCAGTCTGACAACTGGCCCCCAGACGGCCGAATTACTGACACAAACAAGGCTCAGTTCCATTACCAAGCCTGAACCCAGAATGGAATGGCTATAGATAAGCTGTGTCCACCAACAATGCATGCAACTGCAGCAGCATAGCCCTCCACTACATTCCCTAGAAAGGGGGTATTTGAAAATGGTCAATAGTTGTTCTAATCCAAAATGCCCAAAGCTGGCTTCTTTTGGAGTGATTTGAATGCTGCAGGGAGAAGCCCCTCATGCTGTGAAGCATTAACCACAATCTGCACCCATCCCATCAGCTAGATTTAGTAAGGCAGGAGGGACCTGGGTCTAGAGGGCTCATAAAGATGGGTGCATTGCCACCAGAACCTTGTCCACATCAGCTGATTGCATAACATGAAACTGGTCTCACAAAAACATTCCCAGTTGTGTCACTGAGTATATCAACCAGGGCAGCAACAAGTGCACAATGAAGATCACTTTGAAGTCAAGTGACTTTATCCTCAAAATGCATAGCTAGTTGGTCACAATGGGTCTTCAAATGCCCCAGAGGTCCCTCTCCTTTACTGGGAGTCAGTAATCTCTAGATCCTCCAATATAACTTCACTGTTTGGCCATAGTGTGTTTCCCTCCTGGTCTGTTAGACCAAAGACCATTTTTGACAGACCCATGGTTGTCATAGAGGACATGAAGTCTCAAGACGGCTTGACAGCAGTCTCCACATGGATGTTGAAGTCAACCAATATTATCATTTTAGGGTCCTCCAACAATACCACTGGACAGCAGAGGAGGGGTGCGGTAAACAAATGAGCACACCTCTGGATGAGCCTCTCAAGTTAAACATGTTCTGTCATGGATTGATTCATGTTCTGTTATGTAACATGGAACCAAGGGTTTGTTGGCTTTGGAAAGAATAGGGAGATACATTCCCTTCTACCTTCTGCATAAACTGATGTTGATGTAGCTAATCGATTGATATATAAATTTCCTCTTGTGAATAAAAATCTGATTTAACTTTTTCAGTTTGCCTTCTGTAGTGGAAACATTGGGGTACTACATGACCTACCCATCTTATTGGAAATCTTCCCTTCTGGACATGGAATACAATCATAGCAGCAAAATTTATTTTCCCCCCCCTTCATTTTCTTCTGGTTGCCAGGATAGCAGTAGTCGTTACACAAAGAAATGGGCATCACCTATCCATAACCATGAAAGGCATTAGAAAGGGGAATTCAGTTAGATAGACAGAGATATACACCTGTTGTTTATCTTGGCTGATACCTCAGATCTTTTAAGCACCTAGCAGTACTTAACTGGGCAGGCAAGTGAACACCAATAGTTGAGCCAGCAGAGAACTCACAAAGACTGAGCCACAAAGGTATTTGAATATGATGAGTTAGTCACTATTGTTTCAATTTCCTTATGTGCGTACAGAAGAGATGGCAAAGACGATGAGCTAATATGAAACCCATACTATTATATATATGTTTGTGTAGTTCATATATATCTAGTTCTCTCTCTCTCTCTCTCTCTCTCTCTCTCTCTCTCTCTCTCTCTCTCTCTCTCTCTCCCTCCCTCCCTCCCTCCCTCCCTCCCTCCCTCTCTCTCTCTCTTCCTCTTCCTCTCTCTCTCTCTCTCTCTCTCTCTCTCTCTCTCTCTCTCTCTCTCTCACACACACACACACACACACACACACAGAGAGAGAGAGAGAGAGAGAGAGAGTGGTACTTTGCTTTACGAACTTAATCCATTCCGGAAGTCTGTTCTTAAACCAAAATTAGTGTTAAACCAAGGCGTGCTTTCCCTAATGAGGCCTCCTGCTACCGGTGCTCTTCCACTGTTGGGAGTCCATTCTTAGACCAAGGTAAAGTTCTCAAACCAAGATACAATTTCTGGTTTTGCGGAGTTTGTAAACCAAATCATTCTTAAACCAGATTGTTCTTAAACGAAGGTACCACTATATCTGTGTGTGACACAAACACACACACACACGAATGAACTATAAAGGGTATAAACCCTTATGATAGTTGCTACATTGTATTTGGATGTGAATATACTATTACCAATCACAGCTATACTAAAATCTAAGCTTTCCCCACCTAAGTAGACTAATCACCAGAGAAAAACAAATCAAAAGAAAAGAAAGAAAGAAAGTGAAAATGAACCAAGAAATCCCTTCTCCAAGTAATGTTTGTGCTGGTGTAAAGTTATCTCTGTGACTAGAGCTATTTCAAAAATTTCAGACATAGTTGTCACATCAATCTTTGTCCAAAAACATAAAGTGTTCTATCAGCATTATTATTCTCATGACATGATTGGCCAGAATACTGCCTGGAAAAGCAGCAAGGCAATCCTAGGCTATAAGGGGACATTGACTGCAACTCCTTCCAGCTCATCCGCACCACATCCCATACCTGGTTGAAACCATTGTGCCAAACAATTATATCTTCATGAATTATGAGTTCTTCTCCTTCCAGAACATCTGGGTCAATCCAACCAATTTTCACTCTCTGGGAAGAGTTGTTTGGAAATATGACCATATTTATGATGTCAAAGCCGCCTCCCATTTCCCATTTGTCATTAAAGGAAATGGTTTCCCCAGCTGAGTTGTTAAATGAAATCTTGTGAAGAAAGTGATGGAGCTAAGAGAGAAGGAATAAATAAAAGAATTCGGCATGTAAATAAATTGGAGAGTTCGTCTTATGTCAGATAGTGACTTCTAAAGTTGTTGGACTACAATTCTCATCAAGCATTCATCATGACTAAATGTCAGGGATTATGGGAATTCATCCTGCTTTGCATATTCAAACTCCAGTGACTTAAACAACAACAACAGCCTATCAAATACATTCAACCAATACCGTGTCCAACTCCATATCATCAGTAGTTAATGCAGGAGAAAGCTGAATATAGCTTCACCTTGTACGAATTTGGTTACTGAAATAAAAATACTTCTTTGTAGGGACATTACCTGCCAAGGCTGAACATCTTGAAGTTCAATACTGAAACCTTTCCCACTGGCTCTCTGTTTGGACCAGGAAGAGCCCATAACATACAAAGCATATGCTACAGCATAAACACCATTATAGATACTATAGCTGTGTCCTGCCATGAGCAGTTCAAAGTGTGGCCCAGAAAGACTCTCCAGCCTCTCCTCCCCAGTACATATTTCATCAACATCCATTGTGGCATTGGGGTTAGGAAGTACACAGTCAAAGGCTTGCTCCCAAAAGTCCTTCAGAAAACCGTCTGTTTGGGGCCCATAAGGTTTTATGGTCTGAATAAATTCCCTAAAGCCTGCAATCTCTTTGGAGTGGATTGTAAAGGAAATGGCACCTTGGAACATCTGAAGCCCCCAGCCTTTTTGAATGCCAGTTAGTATGAAATCTATCTGGGTTGTCGTAATCCACACCTTTCTGAGTGATGTGTTCTCCTTGTTTCCAGTGTCTCGTATAAATATGATAGTCCTCAGCCATGATATAGTCAATGATTCTCCATATATGATAAAGGTAGTCACTTTGTTATTTGTGTATTGTACATAAACTTTTGTGGCTATATTACCAAGTTCCTCCAAGCTATCCCAGTGGCTTATTTGTGGTATTCTTTCTGTGAATGCTGAACAGATCGCATACTGGGAAAATAATGGCTCCAGCGTCTGCAAGAAATGTTCGCCACTGCTATTATCAACTGAAAGAAGCCCAACCCATGTCCATTTGAAATGTTTGAGTAACCGGATAATCCCCATATACTGCTGGGTTTCATTTGGGACGAGGCGAAAAAAGGATGGCCCTTGAGTGATATGATTCTCTTGTGGGGCAAATGAGCCATATGTGAGCTGAAAGAAAATGGACAGATACTGCACGGAAAAGTTAGGATTGACTATGTTCCTGATTATACAGCTTTTATATCTTGAAACAGTCTGGAAACCTAGAGTTACAGATAACACTTGAAGTAGAATTTCTCAAGGATATAGAATCTGTTGTTTACAGATTTATTTATTTATTTGATTTATAGGTTGCTTTGTTACGAAGGTAACTCAAAATGTGTTCCATTATATAAACAAACACGTTCATTAAAACCACCATAATAGAAAAAACAAAGATAAATATAAATATAAAAGGCAACATTGGTGGTGGTGGTAGTGGGGGGGGGGTTCAAAAAAGAAGAAGAAAGGAGGATTAAAACATCCCACCCACTCACAAAAGCCAAACATAATTAAGAGCCAAAGGCCTTGCATGAATAAATGTTAGATAATAATTGAAGAATGAATGCAATGCAATGGGTTTGTTTGGAAGGATCCCCCCCCCTTTTGGGTCAACCCCTACTTTTGTCAACTCTCTCCTTTTGAACTACAAAATAAAGCTTAGCATAAGAAGGAAGAGCCTAAATCACTCTCTCACACAACCTCAAATATACAGAGAAAATTCCTACCTGCGGAACCTTATAAGGTAAAGGGTAAAGGGACCCCTAACCATTAGGTCCAGTCGTGTCCGACTCTGGGGTTGCGCGCTCATCTCGCATTATTGGCCGAGGGAGCCGGCGTATAGCTTCCAGGTCATGTGGCCAGCATGACAAAGCCGCTTCTGGCAAACCAGAGCAGCACATGGAAACGCCGTTTACCTTCCCGCTGTAGCGGTTCCTATTTATCTACTTGCATTTTGACGTGCTTTCGAACTGCTAGGTTGGCAGGAGCTGGGACCAAGCAACGGTAGCTCACCCCGTCACAGGGATTCGAACCGCCGACCTTCTGATCAGCAAGCCCTAGGCTCAGTGGTTTAACCACAGCGCCACCTGGGTCCTGCGGAACCTTATAGGAACCTATAATATCTGCCATAAGGTTAGAGGTATCAGAGCCAAGTCCGCCAATGATAGCCATGAGGTTTTTCTGTCTGTCACACTGGTAGTTGAGGACAAATCTATGTGATTTGAAGAGCACATCCAAAGTGGTACGATAAGTCATCCTTGCATCATAGTAGCTATCATAGATATGGAATCCAAGTGTGACATTGGGTAGGAACTTAGGGTTCTTGTTGATTTCGTTCACAGCAAATGCCAAGATAAGGATGTGCTGGTAGAATTTTGTCACCATTCTGCATATAGAGGTAGATTATGTTAATCCTTTTGTATATTGAGGATGATTACTGCTGTCAAATCACAATATTATTAATCTCTAACTATTGTAAAATATTGAATTTTGTGTTTGTTTTGCCAAATGCAAGATGGTTCTTTTAAAATTAGATTCAGAATAAATACAAACACAAGTGGGTGAGAAGATTACAGAATGTATTCCCCACAGCAAGCAATATATACATTACCATGCAAGCACTTCAATCTGCCACTGAGAAGCCCTGAAGTGAGCCCCAGGTAGCCTTCGATGTACAGCTCTGCGGTCAACAGCCTGTGCACAAACTTCTGACTGGAATGCCCCAAAACTAGATGTTTTATAGATAATGTGCCCTGTTATAGCAAGTACAGGCTACATCAAAGACAAGAAGGCAAGCCATAAATCAAAGACTTTTACCGACTAGTGTCATTTGCCAACAGACCTCACGTCAAAAGACTTTCTACAAGGGATTGAGAAAGTAATAAAACATAGCCAGATCCTTGAAGAGATAACCAGAGACAGGAAGAGCTGACTATGTCAGATCACTAATCTCAAAATCACAATAATCTTCCACATTATCCATACACTGTGAGAGTGACATGGATTGTAACAAAAACTTTTTGGTTCCATCAGGAAGGCAGCTGCAAGAACTGCGGGGAGGGGACATTGTCCAACTTTCTGTAGCTTCGTCTTTGATTATATTTGGTTATATTTTGTATTAGACTGACTTATATGGGTTGGCAACACCTTCACTTTTTGGGGAGGGGTTGGGCATTCGGTCACTCTTAGAGATTTGTACGTGTGTGACCAGCTTCAGAACATGCAGAACAGAAGAAGCAATTCCTTACTCTGGGACATCAAACAGGTTCTGAGAAGGATGCTCCTCGAAGGACAATTCATGAGGATGGTAAACGATCTGAGAAACAATTCCACCAATGAAAAGAGCTCCTGGCTGCAACCACTTGTGTGGAACAGTGTGGGGGTCATATGCAGCACACTCCAGAGTATCTACTTGGAACACCATAGCTGTCAGCAAAGGTAGGAGCATCAGAAGGCAAAGCATCCGATCAGCGAAGCTTCCCTCTAGATTGGGGCTCTGCTCTGTTCATCAGCAGACACTGCTAATTCTCGCAATACCTCTCTTAAGAGAAAGAAATCAGTCATGCCTTTGAGATACAAACACATGCCCTGACTACTAGTAGATATTTTCAAAAGCCTTTGGGACTTGGGGCAGGTGAACGGATAATAAGGGTTTCCATGATCCCAGTGGTCCATAATTGGTGCTTTAGCATTTGGCTCCTGAGTGACATTCCTCCCCTCATCCACCCCATAGTCAATATGTTGGTTCCTTTTCCAGGTCTGCTAATAAGAAGTATCCACTATTCCTTGTGGCTCAAAGAGGAGCAGGTGGCATGGAGATCCCCGTAGGAATTGAACATCAGGAAGGAACAGTGTTCGACAGTGATATAGCAAAAAAGCTTGAGCTGTTATTCTTCAAGTGTAGGACTGTGGAGCTGGCTCCAGCGAGGCATGAGAGAGCCCTTTTTGGTGCTGTGCTAGGCTCCCAGAGAAGCGGAAGCTCCTTTTGCCTCTTGTAGATACTCAACAGTTAAGGCAAAAAGTAATAAGAGCCTTTAAAATGCTTACAACTAACACGACGGATCCCCACTCAGCGGGGAGTTAAACAGGACTGTGTTTTAGCTCGCCTCCTGTTTAACTATTATATAAACGGCATGGTACTTAAAGTAAAAGGCCCACAGTTTCACTCACCTAAATTGGCAGATAGGCAAAAATCTATTCTTTTATATGCGGATGACACTTTGATTTTATCAAGGACCCCAATTGGGCTACGGAGGGCACTACGGTCATTAGCGGAATTCTGCAAAGAAGCCCACCTCACTATAAATTATCAAAAGACAAAAAATAATGTCTTTCGCTAAATGCCCCAAGAGTTATACATGGTACATAGATCTGGTTACAGGTAGGTAGCCGTGTTGGTCTGGGTCGAAGTAAAATAAAAAAATACCTTCAGTAGCACCTTAAAGACCAACTAAGTTTTTATTTTGGTATGAGCTTTCGTGTGCAGGCACACTTCTTCAGATATTCAGATATTCACTTCTTCAGATATTCTTCAGATATCTGAAGAAGTGTGCATGCACACGAAAGCTCATACCAAAATAAAAACTTAGTTGGTCTTTAAGGTGCTACTGAAGGAATTTTTTTATGGTACATAGATGCCATTCTAAGTTTTCTGAGATCAAAGGGTGGTCAATACATTCCAGCGGCTCTAAAATTGTTTGAGGCTAAAGTGATGGCTCAGCTGCTCTTTGGGGCTAACCTTAACATTCCGCCACCTAATCTGAATATAGCTGAAAGATTCCAGTCAAAATTCCTCAGAGCAGCTTTACAAATGCCTCCGTGTGTGTCAAACGCTGCGATATGGTTAGAAACAGGCATTATCTGCGTGGAGGCCAGAGTATGGATGCAGGCTTGCAACCTGTGGATGAAACTCAACCTGAACCCACAGGGCTTAACCTGTTATCAAAAGGCCACCTGTTATCAAAAGATAAGTATCATTCCCTTTGGAGTAAGGCCATAGTAAATAAGATGCTAAGTATATAGGCCTTCATCCAGCCAGCCTGATGTCACATGACCCTGACTCAGCAAAGATCATTGTTAAACAGAGGATAACAGATATAGAAAGGCAGAAAGATCTGAGTAAAGTACCTCACTTTCTTATTCAGGAAGAAAGGAGATACATATCTCGCCCAGCTATGTACTTATCCCATCTGGAAATACCCTCTCTTTGAAGAGCTTTCACTTTAGCCCGAAATCGCATAATGCCCTCAGCAGTTCTTCAAGGGAAGTTCAAATGGATCTCAATGTGCGAGAGATGCTGCCCGTGTGGATGTGGGGAAGTGGAAACTATTGGCCACATACTCCTGCGATGTAGCTACTATGAGGAGGTGCAAGGCGAGCTCATCCACACAACGCTGGCTGAGCTTCGTCGACGCTCAGGCAGTTTCTATATAGAGTGGCTTCTTTCAGATACTAACTCTAATGTGACAGCAAAGGTAGCCAAGTTCTGTGCTAGAGCCATAAAAATCCGAGCCGTCGTAGTTAGTAGTGCCCAAAAATTTCAGGAAAGAGCCAAAGATGACCCATTGCTACCATTAGTTGCACCCTCCCAAGTAGTAATACCTTCTTTATCTATTAATTTTTATAATGGTTAAAGTGGTTCATATTTATTGATTATATTTTAGATTGTATTGTGGATTGTTTTATGTATACATGTGTATGCTGGTCGAGAACCGTAACAATAAACTAAACTAAACTAAACTTACACATCCCGATGCTTGGTCAGAATGGGGCACAGAGCCTTTCTCTGTTGCCATGCTTCTCTGCTCTTCAGCTGTTCAGGCGGGAAGCTCAGCCCAGGGACTTCCTGTGTTGTCCCCACCTGAAAAGTGCTGGAGCTGCCCTCCACACAAGCCAGCTGGGGAAAAAAAGCCCTGGTCCCTTCTATATTTTTGATGAATTGACTCTGACAGTGTGGCTTTCAATTTTGGGGTATCATGTACCCAGGGCCGGTGCTAGGGTTTTTTGCACCCTAGGCGAGATCAGCTTCCCCCCCCCCCCAGCCAATCATATTTCAAACACAGATGTATTTCACATCCAACCTGTTCCTTGTAACCATGATCTCTGCTACATGTTCCAAAGCAGTGGCAGTCCTGCTACCACAGAATAATACCGTAGTGCAGGGTGGGGAGGGAGGGGGAAGAGAGAAGGAAGGAAGGAAGGAAGGAAGGAAGGAAGGAAGGAAGGAAGGAAGGAAGGAAGGAAGGAAGGAAGGAAGGAAGGGGAAAGGGAAAGGGAAAGGGAAAGGAAAGGAAAGGATGAAAGAGAGAGGGGGAGGGAGAGGGAAGAGACAGAGAAGGGAGGGAGGAGGGGTGAGAGGGAGAGAGAGAGAGGGAGAGGGAGGGAGAGAAAGGGAGGGAGGGAGGGAGGGAGGGAAGGAAGGAAGGAAGGAAGCAAGGTGTGTGTGTGTGAGAGAGAGAGAGGGGGGGGAGGAAGCCTGCTCTTGCGAGAGGCGGTGGTGGGATGAGGAGCACTTTCGGGGCGCTGATCCTCTCGCCACCTCTCGCAGGGACGGTCGTGTCTCCCTTCTCCCCGGCTCACTTCAAAGCCGGCTGCTAATTATTAGATCTAATTATTAGATCTGGTGTAATTTATGGCATCTTACTTTGCACAGGTTTGATTTATGACAGTTTCTTGTGTACATATTTGCTCCCTTCCACTTAGTATTTGTGAGGTGAGGTTATTACATAGGGAGGCCAGTCCTATGCACAGGAAGGTAGCATAAAATTATTCTAAGCTGGGTTGAAGAATGTCCGATTTTTCTTTAAGCAGTATGACAGGTAAAAAAGGTAAAGGGACCCTGACCATTAGGTCCAGTCATGACCGATTCTGGGGTTGCGGCGCTCATCTCGTATTATTGGCCGAGGGAGCCGCCATACAGCTTTTGGGTCATGTGGCCAGCATGACAAAGCCGCTTCTGGCGAACCAGAGAAGCACACGGAAACGCCGTTTACCTTCCCGCTGTAGCGGTACCTATTTATCTACTTGTACTTTGACGTACTTTCGAACTGCTAGGTGGGCAGGAGCTGGGACCGAGCAACGAGAGCTCATGCCGCACCACCCACATCCCTAGTATGACAGGTATTTGGTGTAATTCTCCAAAAGGGGGCATTCTGGGGGTATGGCAAGGGCAGAACCAGGGTGGGGAGACCTTCACTGTAGCCTAAGCCAGTTTTCCAAAGGCTTGTATCCCCTCTGCCAGGCCAATGCAGAACATCAACAAGCTTTGGATTTTGTGAAACTTTAAGCTGCCTTAATTTACACTGTCTTGCTTTATGTCAGCTTCTTGGGTGTAGGAGTGGTTCCTATGAGTGCAATTCTATTGCAATTGACCTGGGAGTATGCTCCATTGAAAGCAATAGGATTTGCTTCTGAATAGACATGGTTAGAGTCAAGTGAAGTGAATTGGTAGGTCCAGGGATTGTGTACTCATGGGGGTGGTAGATGGTTGAAGGAGCGCCCTGGGTGCGAGACAGGGAAATGTCAGTCTCCCAGGGTGAGAGATTGGGAGGGGAAAAAAGCAGAATTCTAGGTGAAAGCTGGGAGGGGCTTCTGCATTCTGTGGGATGTGGGGGCTGATAATTGTGTTTAGGAGAAAACTCCCTACCCTGTATTTTGCTGTAGTTTTAAATCTCATTATCTTGTGGGAAATTTTAATAAAATATTATAATAAAAAATAAGATGTGCAAAGAACTAAGATTTGCTATGGGGGGGGGGAGTCACTTCGAAGGCACATAATGAAGAATAATTATCTCTCGGGAAATATTGAAATCACTATAATTTGTTCATCTGCCCAAAGCTCGAACAGTTTTTCCAAAAGACAATAAATTTTTTCTAACCAAGCAAGTTAGAAGTGGTAATAAATAACTCCCCGTGCCATAGACCACTGGGAAAAAGGGCAAGAGACAGCTAGGGTCTGCCTCAACTTGAAATTATGATGTTGACAATGTCTGCTATAGCTCAAAGCATTTGTTTCCCAGGGATACTGAAGGCTGAGGGAGGTACCAACCGATGTGGTTTGCTTGAGTCAAGCTGTTACTGAAAATAAGCAGAGGAGAGTCTGTTTTAAGGGCAAGGCTTTGCTGACCGGATGCTTCTGTGTATGTTCCTGCTTCTGACGCCTCACAGCGTGTACAAAGTGGATAGCATGGGGTGCCCCACAAATGAACCCGTCCCTGTTCCCCATGAGTGGCACCAGCCAGGAGGCCTCATCATTGGTGGAATTGCTTCTCAGATCATATACCATTCTCTGGAAACTGACTTCAAAGAACCGCCTTCTCAGACACGGTTTCAAGTTCCAGAGTAGGGAATTGCAATTTTCTCCCACTCCTCTACACATTTTGTCATTGGCAAAATCACAAAGAAATGTTTAAGTGGGGGACACACCACACACACATACAATTACAACAAAATTCCTCATGTTGATAAGTTTTGGGGGAAAGCAAAACAATTTAAATGAAGACTTGGAGGAATCTGCGCAAGCAACTAAAAAAATATATCTGTGAATAGTTTTGTTTTTCTTTGTTTCTTATTTTTCATAAATAATTTTTTAAAAACAACAGTGATGAATGTGGTCAGGTATATTTCGAGGGTGTCAAATTCATTTTAAATACCGTGTTTCTCATATTATAAGACACGTCTTATATTTATTTTTTCCTCAAAAAACACACTATGGCTTATTTTCAGGGGGTGTCTTATTTTTTTCCTCCTCCTCCTGCCGCGGCCGGCATTGCTGCTGCGCCTATCACTATGTCTTATTTTTGGGGTATGGCTTATATTCCTTGAATGCTTAAAAATCCTGCTATGGCTTATTTTATGGGTATGTCTTAAAATATGAGAAACAGGGTACCTGATAATAGCGAGGAAATTAAGCCCAGTCCCATTTTATCGATCAGCACACAATGTTCTTGAGGCTGGAGGTGATTCCTCTCCTCGTAGGACAATTCATTTAGGTTGCAATTCCTTTTTTCTTTTTCTTTTTGGTTTTTTATTTATACTTTTCAAATTTATACATGCTATTAGTTTTACAATCAATTTAACCTTTCAAACTTTGACTTCCTTCCCCCTCTTCCTGCGGTTCCTTACTTTTTTTAAAAAATATCTTCTGCATATCCAGGTTTATTTAACTTGCACATTTAATTATCTACTGTAAATATATACTCTTATAAAACTGCAAGTTATTACAACTATTCTGCTAATGTTTTTATCTGTTTACAATAATTTGCAAATATTCAATAAACCATTTACATTCATATATATATCTTCTGGTAAGTTTCACCATTTCTGCATATTCCATAAGTTTTTCCTTTGCTGGGACTTCTTCTTCTTTCCCCTTTTGGACAAGTTGTAATAACTTGCTGCTGTAGTAGCCTACATAAATAAATTTCTATACCAGGCATGTCTAACTCCCAAGAAACTGTGATCCCAGCAGTATACATATAGCTGGCAGTATTCTACCCATTGCCATTGGAAGGAGGAGGCGTATGGGGGGGGGGGAATCGCCCAGAGTTGTTGAGCTTTTTGGGGGGAGGATTGCACAGGGGTTTTTTTAGCTCTCCCCCCCCCGATATCTTTTTGTACATGATAAGGATCCAGTGATCTACCAGGATCAGCCAGGGATATACCTGTAGATCGTGATCTACTGGTTGGACGCCAATGTTCTATACAATGTAGGCAGTTCTGTCCCTATAATTCCCAATAGAAATGGGGCATTTAGGTTGTAATTCCTGTGAAACTCAACACCTAGATTTCCACATTTTTATTTATTTATTCTGACCGTTGGGAGAACAAAGTACTATGCAGAGCAGCAGAAATAAAAGGATATCCTTATTGTAATTGAAGTAAGAAACACACAGAAATTTCTGGTATGGTGATATACGGTAACAACTTCAGGCATTGTAATAAACGCCCTCTCTTTGCAGAATGATAACGAAATTTTACCAACACATCCTTTCCTTGGCATTTGCTGTGGATGAGATCAACAAGAACCCCATGCTCTTGCCCAATGTTACACTTGGCTTCCACATCTATGACAGCTACTATGATGCAATGGCAACTTATCGCAGCACCTTAGATCTCCTCTTCAAGTCACATAAATTCGTTCCCAATTACATATGTGACACGCGGGAAAATGTCATAGCCGTCATTGGTGGTCTTGGCTCTGATATTTCTTCCTTAATGGCAGACATTTTAGGTTTCTATAAGATTCCACAGGTAGGAATTCTCTCTCTCTCTCTCTCTCTCTGTCTCTCTCTCTCTCTCACATGTGTGTTTTAAAGCTCTGTTTGGTGACTGTATAACAAGATGAATTGAAGTGATTTATGGGACATCACCCCTTCAAAACACAACAAACCAAGTTTCTTCAGGGCTGTCCCTCTGCACTATATTCGATATTTCAGCACTATATTCCTTTTTTAATTCTAGGTTTCTCTAGATTTAAGCCATAAAGATAGCCAAGAACAGAGATTCCCTGTTGCAAAAAAAGAGCTGGAAACATAGGCCCCGTTATTTCCTGTAAATAAGCTAACAAGTGAACACTGCTAGCAGCAGCAGTAATATTTTTGTTGCTAGTCTCTGCAGCATACTGAGCAACACATTTGGGAGTCTTTATGGCAGCACAGGATGAGAACACCTCCCCCCCCCAAATGTAGATATGCACTCAGTAAAGTGGGATGGAAGAAATATGAGAAGTACAAATTCAAGAATAGAGAGAGGGAATGAAGAGGATGAAGGTGTTGCAATTAGACTTGAAAGCAGGGCTGTCTTAAGCATATCTGGCGCTATGGCGCCGTGGCACGAAGATCCCTCCAGCCCCCCCCCCCGTTTCCCAGTGCGGCTGTCTGGCGGCCCGGCACCCTGGCGCATTGCAGCACCCAGCCTTGCCTTAGGGCCGGCCCTGCTTGAAAGCAAAAGAATATTATTTGAGGCAAGTAATGAGAAGTGTCTTGGGCTTTCTGAAGGACTCGTGAGGAATCTTCTCTAAAAGAGAGTTGAATTTTGGCTCTGAAGGTACCCAATCTTCCACGATATGCTGCCCACCACTTAAAGGAAATAATCTGTAACAGTTCAAGACACAGTGGGGTTTTTTAAAAAAAACAAATAAATCTGCTCTGCTTCAACAAAAACATCCAGAGCACTTCAGAACTCTGCAGGCCTGTAAAAGCTAGACCACAACTATCCAGCCAGTGTTACAAAATATACAAGCCAGAAAACATATCAATCAGCTCACCTCTTAAACTTTTTTAAGGTAAGGGGGAGACAGCCCCCTGCTTCTACTACTCCATAGGGAGAATCCCATTTCCTCCAATAGCACTGTGATCTTTTTTTTTTAATGTGGCATGCTAATCCAATGTGCAGGGTCTCCTGTATATGGATGGAAATTTCATGCAATTTGGCTAAAAGCAGGGAGAGGGATTTATAACTGACAATAACCGTTTTCAATTCCACATTACAGTGGAGGGGGGGGGCACACACAGACCTTCCCTTCAAGCACAGTGGATTGGGGCAGATCAACATGGAGAGAGCACTGAAAAACTCAGAAACATTGTTCTTCCTTCCTTCTTTCTTTCTTTCTTTCTTTCTTTCTTTCTTTCTTTCTTTCTTTCTTTCTTTCTGCCAGTGTGGTGTAGTGGTTAAGAGCGGGTTCGTGTCTCCTCTGGTAGTGATAAAGCAGGGTATCAAATCCAAATTCTTCTTCTTCTTCTTCTTCTTCTTCTTTGCACAGTTACAGATACTAGGTGATTTTGGAGCACACTCAACACACTTGTAGTAAATTGTAGTAAACTTGTAGTAACACTCTCCTTTTGTCATGTGGTGAGCAATTTCATGGTTCAGAAAGAGGGAATAATAGGAATGACAATTAATAAACCCCAGAAATTGGATCATACCCTGAAAATGCCAGCAGAAGCACTGTTCCCTTTAACTTCCAGCAGAACCACAAATTGCTTCAATAAATCTTTGTTGCGTGAACAGAAAAATGCGCAAAAAGCCATTCCTCCTAACTTTTCTCCAGAAACAACTACAGGTGTGCACATGTAAATTAGTTCTAGTTTTATTGCTGCTTTTATATTTGGTTTTAACGTGTGTGTGTTTCATAGCTGCCAAGTTATCCCTTTTTTTCAGGGATTTTCCATTATGCTGAATAGGCTTCCTCGCAAGAAAGGGAAAACTTGGCAGCTATGGTGTGTTTTGCTGTTGCTGTTGCTCTTTTTTAACCTGTAAATCATTTTGAAACACTTCAGTGTAAAAACTGGTGAATAAATGTCCTTGATGATGATGGTGATATTTGATAATAATTTTCTTTTAGCTTACATATGGCTCATTTCCCCACAAGGATATGCTTATCAGTCAGTTTCCCTCCCTTTATTGCATGGTTCCAAATGAAAGACTTCAATATATGGGGATAATTCAGTTACTTCAGTATTTTGGATGGACCTGGGTAGGACTTCTTCCGGTGGATAACAACAGTGGGGAACTTTTCTTACAGACCCTGGAGCCCTTGCTTTCCCAGCATGAAATCTGTTCAGCCTTCACACAAAGAATCCCACAAATATCTCATTTTGATGACTTAGATAAACTTGTTCCTATAGTCTCAAATCTTCATCGACGTTTCGCAGATAATAAAGTGACTGCACTTCTTATTTATGGAGAATCATTAACGATTTCATGGCTCAAAACTATTATTCTTTTTAAAGTTTATGGGAAAACAGAAAATGCATCATTTAGCAAGGTGTGGATCACAACAACCCAGATTGATTTCATATTAACAGGCCTTCAGAGGGGGTGGGGACTTCAGCAGTTTCATGGTGCCATTTCCTTTGCAATTCACTCAAAAGAGCTTTCGGGATTCCAAGAATTTCTTCAGCATATAAGACCCTACGGGAGGCAGAAAGATGCTTTTCTCAATGACTTTTGGGAGCAAGCATTTAACTGTCAACTTCAAAATCCCAGTGACGCAATGGAGGTTCGTGGGGCGTGCACTGGGGAGGAAAAGATGGAGAATCTTCCTGCACCCTACTATGAGGTGCCCATGACTGGCCAAAGCTATAGTATCTACAATGGGGTTTATGCCGTGGCTCATGCATTGCATGCAATGGTCTCTTCTCAATCCTGCCAAAGAGGCATTTCAAGGGTCAGCCAACTGGTTCTTCAAGATCTGCAGCCTTGGCAGGTAATGTCTCCCACATTAGATTTCTTTTTATCACTGAGCAGATCAGTATGAATTGAGATACTTCCAATTTCTACTTGGTTAAAAATGAATGAGATGGGATTGTATATATTATGCATTGAACTGATTTATGGACTTACACCCCCCACACACACACACACCAACAACTGTAGCCTGAAAATACAATGCATAATATATCCCCCTGTTACCTCACTCTTGCCCATTCAGAGTGGGGCTGGTGAGAAATGTAAGCAACAATCTGGAGGACAACAAATTTGCTATGTAAAACATGTTGTTGTTTAGTCATTTAGTCGTGTCCGACTCTTCATGACCCCATGGACCATAGCACGCCAGGCACTCCTGTCTTCCACTGCCTCCCACAGTTTGGTCAAACTCATGTTGGTGGCTTCGAGAACACTATCCAAACATCTCGTCCTCTGTTGTCCCTTTCTCCTTGTGCCCTCCATCTTTCCCAACATCAGGGTCTTTTCCAGGGAGTCTTCTCTTCTCATGAGGTGGCCAAAGTATTGGAGCCTCAGCTTCACGATCTGTCCTTCCAGTGAGCACTCAGGGCTGATTTCCTTCAGAATGGATAGGTTTGATCTTCTTGCAGTCCATAGGACTCTCAAGAGTCTCCTCCAGCACCATAATTCAAAAGCATCAATTCCATAATATTCAGTAAAAATGAATTCTCTCATTTGTTTTAATCCCCATTTGTTTCCCTCCTTTCAAGTGCCTTCATTTCTTTCTCTCTTTCAATTAGCTCCATCCTTTTCTTCAAGGCAATTCCTTTAACAATTCAGCTGGTGAAACTGTGTCCTTTAATGATAAGCAGGAATCAGAGGGTGGATTTGACATCATGAATATTATAACATTTCCAAATCAGTCCTACCAGAAAGTGAAAGTTGGTAGGATGGATCCCAATGCACCTGAAGGAAGAGAATTAATCATTAATGAATATAAAATTGTGTGGTACGAAGATTTAAACAAGGTATGGATTCTGCTATGGCCAGATTAAGGACAAACTATCTCAGTGGGCACAGCAGCATTCTAAGTGAGGGTTGCCACCTTCCTTGTTTAGCTGGGATTTTCATGTATTCTAGGTATTGTAGTTGGTGCCCGTCTGCACCACTGTTGCCCCTGATGCTAAGATTTCTCTAGCCCTTGTGCCACCCAGGAGACAGTCCAAAAGGTCTTAAAACACTGGCAGTCCATATAGCTTCTCCACAGAGAACTGAAATGAATCTATCCACCAATCTACTCTAGTTTTCCAATTGTAATTCCTTTCATGTCTATGGATAGACGCACCCCCTTTCTGTGTGCAATGACCACTGCCAGCCTGGTAGTCAGAAGAAAAGGAGGGAAACAGAAAAGTTCTGCTGCTACGATTGCATTCCTTGTGCAGAAGGGAAGATTTCAAACAAGAAAGGTAATACCCTTTCTCTCTTTTTTTCCCAACTGTGCAAATATATATTCCTATGATTTGCATATTATCACCTGGGTAGTAGTTATTGAGGGGAGACATGAATAATTATTTTTTGGCAATAGGTAAAATGAATGAATGAGACTCATTCATGCATTCCTATAAGAATCAACGAATCGGAGAGTTAATGGATAACAAATATTGTATACAAATCCATTCTTTCATTTGCGTGTGGAGACCCTCTATTCCAGGCCTAGAAATAAATTCAGACATGACTTGTATTTTTGGTTTGGTTTTTGGCAGAATTTAGGCCACAACTTTATTGATTACAAATCAAATGAGTGGTTGCATAGGCTCTGGTTTGACTAGCTACCTAGGGTAGCACCGACTCAGGGCGCACCTGGAGTCAGCAGCCAGATACACACCTGGGACGGGGTTACCCGAATGGCACACGCCAGCCGGGCCCTGATTCCCCCACATGTGCCCAGAACACGGGATTAGGGCAACCCTGCTGGGGGAATACCAACCATCGGTCCATGGATTCCCTTAAGAGGAATACCCGAATATATAAGGGATCATACCCACTATCAGCATGAACCAGAGCCTATCTGCCAACCTTACAACTTGTGACAAATTGCTACACGGCAGGCAAAACCCAAATGGCAACAGCAATCAGCCAAGTAGGGAAAATTCCTGCCATGCCCCTGCAACAATGGCAGACATCACACAACGGCATAGCAAGGTCAAGCGAAAGCCCTAAACTCAGGCAGCGGTGGGCGGGTGTTCCGATGCATTTCAACCGGAGAAGGAGGATCTCTATGGTGAGTGCAGTGCTTAAATACTGGTCCACCTGACTCTTTGATTGGCAAGCCCTCAGCTCAATTGCTCACCGTCAGATGGACCACCAATAGGGTATTGTGGCTGCTCCAAATGTCCTGCCCCAACACCTAGACCTGGTCTGCTGGGACCCACCACAACACGTGCCCTCTCTTGCCGGGAAGACCCGATTTCTAGTTTCCAATAAACACAAACACATGCAGCAGACCATTGCCTTGCTATGCCACTTAAAATAATAGAAACCCTTAGATGAGGCACACAATATAAAATTGCCTCCTAAGTAGACATCCAATATGCCTAATATGTGTCCAGTCTAATGCCCAGTGTCAGGGTTGCAGAAAGACTTCAAATGTTACTGTAGTAGCTAGCTTAATAAGACAAAAGTTAAAAACAAGATATTTGCAGCTGGATCTCCATTTGAAATGAATGGGAAAGTTAGCCACATGAGAGATAAACTTCCGATGGTCAATTCCCTTCATCGTTACAGATACTGTAACAGGTACATTCCATGTGAAGGCATGAATGTTATAAGCAAATCATTTAATACCTAATCTTGCTATCTTGTACCCCTACTTGCAGTAGCATAAAAATATTCCTTCATGACTATAGAGCATGAGAAGGTGAAATCTACTGGAAAAAATACAGCAGAACTAAAACAGGTCATAAAAATATAGATCATGGTGATAGTAATCTTAATTGAATATTTTAAAAGAAATAATAATTATTTCATTATTTCATAATTAATTGCAAAAATATGTATGTACCACCCTCTTGCATTCCCACAGCGTGGTGTACAGCAACATAAAAACATTTTTTTAAAAAACCAGTTATTAAGGTGATTGCTTATTCTAAATTGTCCTGCTTAATGAGACCAGTCACACTGAATGCCCAACATCTGGTTGAGGCCCGCCAAGCCTCTATAACATATTCTTCTTCTTCTCTTTGGCGACGACTCATAGCCGAGTAAGATTGTCTTCCATAAACACGGTATTAACAATGGGTCTGTAAGTGACTGTGGAGGCCAATTCTGAATCCGAACGTCCTTCCACAGTGGGGACATTGGTTTCCAGGTGGGAGTCGACCATGGTGTGGATTTGCCAAGCGTGCCTTCCTCTTAGCACGTTTCTCCCTTGTGTCCTGAGATCGAGTTTCTTCAAAGCCCATGACACCTATGGTAAAGGTTGTTCTCCAATTGGAGTGCTCACAGGCCAGTGTTTCCCAGTTGTCAGTGTTTATACTACATTTTTTTAGATTTGCCTTGAGACAGTCTTTAAACCTCTTTTGTTGACCACCAGCATTATGCTTTCCATTTTTAAGTTTGGAATAGAGTAGTTGCTTTGGAAGACGATCATCAGGCATTCGCACAACATGACCAGTCCAACGAAGCTGATGTTGAAGAATCATTGCTTCAACACTGGTGATCTTTGCTTCTTCCAGTACAATTATATTAGTTCACCTGTCTTCCCAAGTGATGTAACATAGTTACCCCTATAACATACTGGGGAAATGAAGAGTGGAAATATTACATATGCATATTACATTATTCTTGTATTGCAGGGGCGGGGTGTTGAGCTAGATTTCACCTTCCAACTCTACAATTCTGTGATCCAATGAAACAATATAATCTCAATATGGGAGGCGGAGAAGAGAACAGTGTGTAGTTTAACATGTGACTTGGCATTGAAAGGTGATTTCTTTCTCTTCTTCAGATGTGGCCGACTGCTTCCAGTGCCCAGAAGATGAATTTCCAAACAAGGACAAAAATGAATGCATAACTAAAGTTATAAGTTTTCTGTCTTTTGATGAACCCTTAGGGATCATTTTGACCTCAGTTGCTCTCTTTTTTTGCCTGATCACAGCCCTGGTGTTAGGAATTTTTATTAGGCACAAAGACACGCCCATTGTCAAGGCCAATAACCGGGACCTCACTTATGTGCTCCTGGTCTCCCTCCTGCTCTGCTTCCACTCTTCTTTACTGTTCCTCGGCCAACCAGGAAAGGTATCCTGCCTCCTCCGACAACCCACTTTTGGCACCATCTTCTCGGTGGCTGTTTCATGTGTGCTGGCAAAAACCATCATTGTAGTTCTAGCTTTCATGGCCACCAAACCTGGGTCCAGCATGAGGAAATGGGTGGGCAAAGAACTATCCAATTTCATTGTCCTTTGTTTTGCTCTTATTCAAGCATGTATTTGTATTGTGTGGTTAGCAACCTCTCCCCCATTCCCTGATTTCGATCTTCACTCAGCAAGTGACAAAATCATTCTGCAATGTAATGAAGGGTCAGTCACCATGTTTTACTGTGTCCTTGGTTACATGGGCCTCTTGGCCATTGCCAGCTTCACTGTGGCATTCCTAGCCCGCAAGTTACCAGATAGTTTTAATGAAGCCAAGTTCATTACATTCAGCATGTTGGCCTTTTGCAGTGTGTGGGTGTCCTTTGTTCCAACTTACCTGAGCACAAAAGGGAAAAACATGGTGGCTGTGGAGATCTTCTCTATCTTGGCCTCCAGTGCTGGGTTGCTGGGTTGCATCTTCTCCCCTAAATGCTACATTATTATGCTGAAGCCTGAATTGAACACCAGGGAGCAAATAGTAAGGAGAAAGATGTAAAGAATCTGTCTGACTTTTCTGTTGATATATTGCTGCCTCTGCAATATAAAGGTTCCATCAGCAAACGGACTAATGCAGCATAAATTACATAGGAGACAAGTCCTAGGGGTTGAGGTCCCTTCAATCCCCCCATTAAATATTTGAGGGGGCCAGGGCCCCTCAAAGGTAATGGGCATTGCCATTCTAATGGTGTGTGCATGTCAGTTCTTGTGATTGATTATGTGGGATGGTGGTAATCTCTCCCCGAATATTTTATTCAAGTTGGCACCCCTTGTTAATTAGATCTTCAGCATTGTATCTGTTTCACAGTTTAAATATTTATCCATATCACATCCTTCCAGTGCTTATGAAGCTCTCAGCTTGGCTGAGAAGAATTAAAATGAAGCATAAAGTACAATAAAATTCCAAACTACATGAATTTTTATTTTTATTATTTGTGAAATTTGTATACTGCCCTTCATCCACAGATCGCAGGGTGGTTCACAACCTAACAATGCAAGATAAAAAAACTCACAAAATACAAACCAATAACACACCATCTCACCCTCCCAAAAACACACACATTAAAAGAGTATCAGATGTTAATCAGCCAAATGCCTAATTGAAGAGAAACATTTGTGTCTGGCATGTAAGGTGCATAATGCAAGTGTCAGCAAAATGTTCCTGGGGAGAGCATTCAGCAAGCGAAGAGCCACTGCATAAAAGCACCGTTCTTGTGTTGCCACTCTCCAGACCTCATGAGGAGGAGGCACATGAAGAAGGGCCTCAGATGATGAACACAAGGTCCAGGATGGTTTGTATGTGGAGAGATGATCCGCGAAGTTTTGCAGTCCTGAGCCAAATTCGGCACCAGCTGAAGTTTCTAAACCGTCTTCAGTGGCAGCTCTACGTATAACATCTTGCAGTAATTTAACCTAGTGGATACCAGAGCAGAGACAACAGTAGTTCGGCTGTCCCTGTCCAGATAGGGGCACAGCTCGGCCACCAGTTGAAGTTGGTAGGCACTCTGATGGAATGCCACCTGAGACTAAAGCAACAGCAAAGGATCCAGAAGTACGATACCCTCAAGCTGTTCACCTGCTCCTTCAGAGGGAATGTAACCCTGCCAAGAGCAGGCAACCTCCCATCCATCTAATCTTGGGAAGTGCCCACTAGCAGTCCCCCCTTCTTATCTGGATTGAGCTTCAGGTTGTAGGCTCTCATCCAGTCCATTACCGAGGCAAGACAGCAGTCCAGCACATCCACTGCTATACCTGCAGATACAGTGATGCCTCGCAAGACAAATGCCTCGCGCAACGAAAAACTCGCAAGACAAAAGCGTTTTGCTTTTTTTGGGGGGGGTGACTCAGAAGATGAATTTTTCTATGGCTGTGCTTCACAAGACGATTTTTCTTTTTGCATTTTATGTTTGTTTATTAAATTTAAATGCATTCCTATGGGAAACCGCGCTTTGCAAGACTAAATTTTCACAATACGAAACGACTCACAGAACGAATTAATTTCATCTTGCGAGGCATCACTGTATAAAGGAGAAATAGAGTTTGCCGAAGTCCATCCTGTGATTTCAGTGGTTGACATTCTTTAGGGTTATCAGTAGAGTATTTTATAAAATGATGCCATATTTCAACAAAATTGTCCATGATATTTGTATTATGAAATGCATGTAATCTCTGTTATTTTTTTCCTGATAGACCATACATGCTGTTTCCAATCAGAGATACACATATTCCCCTACCCTTTCCAATTCTGTGCCACTAATAGGTGTGCTGTACAGGGAATAAATGGTATGCCCCTTCTCTGAAAAGCCGAGCAACCATTTCTTCAGACGCTTCCAAAACCAACACTGCTGTGTATGTCTGTGCCCAAGAACCACACTGTGAGACAAGGCCAATTGGGGAGGAAATTCAATCCGAACACAAATCTCTGGCTTGACTCAGTGCCACCTCCAACACACAGGAATTTATACCCATTTTGCAAAGAGAGAAAGCAGATGCCTTTAACATTCTGGCCTATTCAGCATGAATGTGGGAAACCTTATATGGCCTGCAATCAGTTTGGTACTTTAATACTGCCCTCCTCTACATCCACTGGTGGAGGAAAGGGGGGCAGGGGAGTGCACCGCCCCCTGCACCATGGGGGAGGGGGTACCATCACGACCGCCCCTCCAGACATGTGCCACATCCCCCCTGCACCGGGCGCCATGCCCTTGCAGGCGGCGCACCACCGCCCCCAGGACGCAAACCACATCCCGCCTGCTTTCCACCCCTGGTGTTGTTGCATGCAGCTTCACCACTGTCTACATCAGCAGATTAATGCAAAGGCAATCCTTTTTTTCCACTTCCTCTCAAAACTCTCAAAACCTTTCGCCACACATAGCCTTCCCACTATGCCAGTATTCATTGCACTGGCTGCTTCCTCCTCTGGTATGTTGGGATTTATATTCTATTGTGCCACTAGAATTGTATCCCAGATGATAGCCAGTGGCTTCTGTTTCTATTTAAATTATTTCTTCTTTCCCCACTTCCAGTTCCAGATGTACATTCCCAGATAGTTCTGACCCAGTCATCGGAACCACTATTGAAGAAAAAAAAAAAACACCTGGAGAATCCCATAAACGAACCTGTAGCACCTCCGGGTTTGATATTTACAGCAACACTATGTGGTGGGTCTGATGGAAAACTGGTGAAGGTCTGGAATTTATTATTTGGCATAATAAAGTTGGGAGTGAATATTATGTTTCTGCAGTCTGAGGGAGATTCACAGCCTCAAAAAGCAGCCCCAAACTTCTTTCTCCAGGTAAACAAACTGGAAGAAGGAAAGCCATGTGTGTGTTACTGTGCAAGAGACACAGTGAGAGAGATCCGAATAGACCTCAGGAAAAAAAACTCACCACTGAATGAACTTTAGCAGAGACCTACCAGAGGGGGCAGAAGAGAATCACAAATGAGACAAGCAGATACAACAAGGAAGGATATTATAGAAGAGCTATTAATAACAGCTGCTATTCTTGGGCCCATTCCAACATGATGTGTGGCTACACGGTCATTCTGATCATAATGAATTCTCTGGCAGACTCGTTTTAGGGGAAATGAATACAGAAATGCCAATTGTATTCTTGTGCAGATTACTATCATCATCATCACCACCACCACCGAAAAGAGGACAGAATGATCTTCTGACAGTGAGACATACTGGAAATATAGTGATTTGTCTATTCTGAATTCCAGGAGCCCAGATGCAGGCTTAGGTGATGGAGTTTGAATGAATGAATGAATGAATGAATTTATTAATACGGTCGCAGACCAGCATCAGGAGTTTGAAGAAAGTATTAGGAAATTTCAGAAGGGATTTCATGTTCCTGTGAAAGATCTGGCTGTGTTCAACATTACCGAGTGAAACACAGGCTGGATAGAAGAGTCTTATCCTTCAATTCCTTCAGAGTGGAAGTTGGACCGAGATCCTGGAAAGTGATATTATAAAGCCTGTTTTATGTGAAACCCTGGAACTTAATTGGCTGGACTTTTCTTTTTGAAGTAAAGACACAATTCACATTTAAAAATGTAGCTTAGAAAATGGTTCAGAATGTAAGGCAGATACCCAAATCACAATTTCTTGAAAGTTATGCTCAGTGCTTATTTTCTGGGGGGAGGGGTGTAAGAAGATGCATACCCCTAATCATTTTGTGAATCTTTGTACTTTTGTCCATTTATTGTATTTATTTTCCCCGATTTGAAGTAGAAAATGGTTATTTTCTTGAGTCCAAATGAGAGTACCCCTAAACATTTTTTTTAGAAAAAAAGCACTGGTTATGCTTCTCATAATCTATAATTAACAGTAAACATCTTAGCTTATATATTGAAAACACACTTTGAAGGTAAAGCAGCCAACCCTCACCTCAGCGCAGTTTCCCACACTCTCTTTATATACCATAGCTTACCATTGCAAGGACACATGCAAATCACTCAAGAAGGTTGGAGGAGGTCTTGGGGAACCCTCTGCCCCCTCAATATAAACCCCTCACTTTCTTCCAGGTCCAAATCCTCTTTTTCCTGACTCACTGGGGCAGTTCTTTGTTAATGCCATGAAGTTCCTGCTGTTCTTGTTTTCTTTGGTGGCCTTTCAAAAATGTAAGTGTATATTCTATAGGAAGTTCAAAAAATATAGGTTTATTTCATGCGGTGATTAGATGATGTTCATTAGATGGTGCTCAATTCATTATTGTTCTCTCTTTTCAAGGGGTCCATTCCGATGTTCAGCTTGTATCTTCTGGGCCCAGAACAGTGAGACCTGGAGAGAACCTCCGTCTGCTCTGTAAAGTTACTGGTGTCTCCATCACTGATTCAAGTTATGCTTGGAACTGGGTCCGTCAGCCTGCTGGGAAAGGTGTAGAGTGGGTTGCAGGAATATACCCCTATGATGGGAGAAAATGGTTTGCTGCTTCTCTTCAGAGCCGTGTGACCATTTCTTCAGACAACTCCAAGAACGAGTTCTCCCTCCAGCTGAACTCCCTGACAGCTGCAGACTCAGCCATGTATTTCTGTGCTCGAGATACACAGTGAGACACGGCAATTGGGGCTCTGAACAAAAAGAAGAAACTGATTCTGAAAGCAGAAAGTTGGCTGTATTCAATCACAATGCATAAATTACTTTGCAAACGCAATGCAAAAGAATTCAATGAGAAAAATAACGAAGTACTGAGGCATTTTTTAAGGTAAAGGTTCTCATGTTCTTTTCTGTATGTATGCAGCTAATCATTAACCACAATGGTGGGCTCAATTCCCATGGCAATCTATTCCAGCTCTATGGTTTTGTACATCCAACCAAATATCTTGTTTTTGCTTCCTCAGCAAGGAGGAAAATGCATGAGATCTTCCATGCTGGAACCAATATTTTCTGTGAAATTCTTTACAGTGCTACTTGCAGACCAGGCAAGGACCAGGACACACATATCCAGCCCCTCCCAACTGTGATGCTTGTGTAGATGTATTTGCAGTTTCTTAAGTGTGCAAGGAGTTCTGATGGGAAAACTACCATTCTCAATACCATGTCTCTTCTTAGATTTGAAGTAGAGTAGATGACCATAGCACTTAGCAAGATCTAGGGATTCCATGTAACATCAATCACAAAGCTCTTTTCAGGGCCGGCTCTAGGGGAAGGCTGGGTGTCACAGGGCGCCGAGGCGCCGGGGCGCCAGGGGGGCACCGCGCGCTGCGCCCACCCACCAGCAAGAAATGGGGCGGGGCGGGGGCACTGGAGTGATCTCCACACCATGGTGCCAGGGCGCCCGATGTGCTTAAATGGCCCTGGCTCTTTTCCAGAACTCAGTTCATCCCATGTTACCACATAAAGCCAGGTCTGGTAAAGCCAGGTCTCAGAAACTCCTGCTGTTACTGCTTCTCCTCAAAGGAGGGCAGGAGAGTATAAAGAGAATACATTTGTCCATTGGCCAGGAGGGAAATGAAACTGACATCTGACAGTATTAGCTTTTGGTTTTAAATGTAAAGCTGACTAATTCTACAACTGTTTACCCCCAAACCAGTGTTGTGTAATCTCTCAGGAGTTTCACTCCCCAAGAAATTGCCCTACGATTTATTATTGAAACCTGACGCAGCCAGACTCCTCACTTTCCAGCCTGAGGAGTGAACAAAAAAATACTCAGCTTGCCTTGAATTAGGTGTACATGATCTTTTATTAATTACACAGCCAGCCTGTGTTCAGTGGAGAAACCCTGTTGGGAACCAAGCAGAACCTGCACATGGAACCTGAGCATAGCTGTCAAGTTTTCCTTTTTTTAAAGGGAAAGTCCCTTCCGCCATAACAGGAGGGGAGGTTGTGTGCACCACAAGCCCTCTTCACGTGCTGGGGTGATGGCTGCCATCCCCCCAGCCATTGGGTGGGTCCCGGGTGCAGTGCTCCCTTGGCGTGTCCAATCCAGACATCCCAAGGGGGCGTGGCTCGCTGATTTAAGCGAGCCCGGGGCTGGGGCTCTGCCTCTTGTTCCTGACCCCCAGCCGCTTCATTTTCCCCACCTACCCTCCCTTTAGGCAGGGCTCTCCTTTTGACATTGCTATGGACCTTGGTTAGTCGCTGTTGAGGGACCTGGTAGGAATTTTCCCACTTGGCGAATTGGCTCTGGCCTGGTGGTTTTCGCCCACCTCGTAGCAACTCGTCACAACTTTGGTTTTGGCGGTAGGCATTGGATTATATCTGAAAGGTTACAGGTGTGTGTGGGGGGAGGTTGCTGTCATCACGTCCCCAAAATGCTGAAGGGTACTCCCTTAAGGAGTCCGGGGGCGTGGCCATGTCTGAAGCTGTGGTAGATGAGGGCCTAAGGCACGCCCCCTGGCGGTGGCCCCAGGGTGAGTTCCTAGTTGATGTGCATCGCAGGGCTCACCCAACGGTGGCTAACCCTTCACAGACGGCCAGCAGAGCAGGCTGGAGTTGGATATAGTCGGTTAGATCCAATGCCTAAGCCAATACCTCTCTACATCCGTAATCAATAAAGTTGTGGCCTTTGATGCCCATTAACCTTATGCAATGTGTCCTGTGCCTTTATCTACTCCGGGAGGGATCGGGGTATCGCCACACAAATTCCCTTATGCTGAATAGGCTTCCTCGCGAGAAAAGGGAAAACTTGACAGCTATGAAGTAAAAGTCTCATCATTGTATATGGTCAAGTTACCATAGTGGAAGGAATGCGCATTGTGAGAGCCTGCAAGTCAGCAGAAAGAACTCAGAAATTAGGAATTGGACCAAGAATATACCCCCATGATGGGAGAAAATGGTTTGCTGCTTCTTTTCAGAGACGTGTAACTCGTGTAACAATTGGGACTGTGAACAAAAAGAAGAAATTCAGCGCGTGCGTACACAGAGAGAGAGAGAGAGAAAGAGAAAAAGAGAGAGAGAGAGAGAGAGAGAGAGAGAGAGAGAGAGAGAGAGTATACGTGTCAACCATAGGATAAAAAAATTCCTTCAGTAGCACCTTAAAGACCAACTAAGTTTTTATTTTGGTATGAGCTTTCGTGTGCATGCACACTTCTTCACTGTATCTTCACTGTATAAAAACTTAGTTGGTCTTTAAGGTGCTACTGAAGGAATTTTTTTATTTTGCTTCGACTCAGACCAACACGGCTACCTACCTGTAACTAGAACCATAGGATAAGGTTAACTATTGAGATTGGGTTGCTGAAGGCCTGTGCTGCTCTTTTATTCCAACAGGTATGCAAATGCATAGGCAGCTTCCTGTTCGAACCTGCCATATAAGTTCCCTGCCCCTGAGAAACCCACTCAAACAAACACTGTGTGTCCCTGCCTGGGTTACCCCCTTTCTTCTTAACCGCTCTTCTAGTTAAAGTAGGAACAATGACACCTTGGTTTCCAGGTGTTTTCCTTTTAGTAATATTTGAAGGTATTTGATCTACTTTCATATAGGAGAATTGTTATATTATAGTGGATAATGAACCCAGAGATTAATTTTAGGTCTTTCTTTCAGGTGTCCGGTCAGAAATCCAGCTCAAAGAATCAGGAGGGGGCATCAAAAGGCCTGGAGATTCCCTCCGCCTCTCCTGCCAAGCCTCTGGGTTCACCTTCAGCAGCTATCCCATGAACTGGGTGAGACAAGCTCCGGGAAAGGGCCTGGAATGGGTAGCCTATATAAGTACATATTCAAATCTCATTGACTACTCGGATTCTGTCAAAGGAAGATTCACCATTTCCAGGGATGATTCAAACAACCAGCTGTATTTGCAAATGAACAACATTAAACCTGAGGACACAGCCGTGTATTACTGTGCAAGAGACACAGTGAGAGACTTCCCATTAGACCTTAGACAAAAACCCTTCATTGCATTCCTTTAGTGAAGTATCCAGAGGTGGCACCGAAGCCCCCAAAACCAGAAACTCTCAAAACAGAGCAGATAATACAGACAAGACAGAATCACTGTTTGTGAGGGAGGTGGGCAGGTGTGGAGGATTCCCTGGTTCTGAATGGGGTAACTGTGCACCTGAAGGACCAGGTGCGCAGCCTGGGAGTCATTTTGGACTCACAGCTGTCCATGAAGGCGCAGGTCAATTCTGTGTCCAGGGCAGCTGTCTATCAGCTCCATCTGGTACGCAGCCTGAGACCCTACCTGCCTGCGGACTGTCTCGCCAGAGTGGTGCATGCTCTAGTTATCTCCCGCTTGGACTACTGCAATGCGCTCTACCTGGGGCTACCCTTGAAGGTGACTCGGAAACTACAACTAATCCAGAATGCGGCAGCTAGACTGGTGACTGGGAGCGGCCGCCAAGACCACATAACACTGGTCTTGAAAGATCTACATTGGCTCCCAGTACGTTTCCGAACACAATTCAAAGTGTCGGTGCTTACCTTTAAAGCCCTAAATGGCCTCGGTCCAGTATACCTGAAGGAGCGTCTCCACCTCCATCATTCTGCCTGGACACTGAGGTCCAGCAGCGAGGGCCTTCTGGCAGTTCCCTCGTTGCGAGAAGCCAAGTTGCAGGGAACTAGGCAGAGGGCCTTCTCGGTGGTGGCGCCTGCCCTGTGGAACGCCCTCCCAACAGATGTCAAAGAGGAAAACAACTACCAGATTTTTAGAAGACATCTGAAGGCAGCCCTGTTCAGGGAGGCTTTTAATGTTTAATAATAAATAAAAGCGATAAAATAAAAAATAAAAGCGATAAAATGATCTTCAGCCATCTCAACCCTTGCTTTTTCATGCAAAACCATTTGCAGTCGTTTTCAGTCATCAACAGCTATCAGTCAGTCAATCACCCACTTCCACCACCCTTCTGAGTGATACCCCCTCCCCACCCCTTCTCCACATAAGCGCCTGGGGACTCCTATTTCAGTGTATCTGAAGAAGTGTGCATGCACACGAAAGCTCATACCAAAATAAAAACTTAGTTGGTCTTTATGGTGCTACTGAAGGAATTTTTTTTATTTTGCTTCAACTCAGACCAACACGGCTACCTACCTGTAACTAGAACCATAGGATAAGGTTAACTTGACTCCCTCACCTCTTATTCCTGATGCAGATCTTTATTCCTTACTTGTTCCCAGTGCAGATCTTTATCTCCTCCGCCAGTTCTGGGCAAAACAGTTTAAGAGGGGTATTGGTAAGATAGAATGTGTGCACAGGAAGGGACCAAAAATGATAATGTGTGTCCGCTTCTAATCTTGTCACTTTCTAAAATATAATCATTGGTTGTGTTTTTCTTTTTTAAATCTATCAAAGAATAAAATAAAAATGGGATTAAGGGGCATTCTCATGACAGTGGAGGGTGGGTATGCTGTGTGGTGGGCACTGGGTGTTCTTCTGATAGGAAATGCACTGCATAGGGGAGAATAAAAAGGAGGTCAAGAAGGGTCAGTTGTGGGGGTGGGGAGTGATGGATGTCTTTATTTCCATCTGAGGAATATTGGAGGGTATGCAATCATATACTCTGGGCTTTCAGGAGCTTCACCCTCTCTCTCTACTAATGCGGTCCCAGCAGGCAGGATAAAGAGGAGGGATTTGGAGCAACCTCACTTTCTGCTGAGTCAATTTTGTGGGACAGAACCTTTGCAGACATGCCTGAACAAATGCCCAGAAGAGCAATGTACTAAAGAGCAAGTGCTGGTGAGGGGAAACCATCTCTCTGACCAGGAATTCTCAATGACAAATAAGGAAGACCTGTAAAAGCCTGCTCCATTCTACTTATAAAAGCAACTTTATATTCTATCAGTCATTGGAGGAGGGGCTCATGCAAATATGGGGGTGGACAGAATTCCTCTTCAGAAGGAAATTCACCACATTAAAGACCCTGGGCCTTCTCTTCCTTTCAAAAGATCGTATTTCTTTCCTCCATAGGCCATTCACTCACACCATACAAATTATGAAGTTCATTCTGTTCTTGTTTTCTTTTGCAGCTGTTCAAAGATGTAAGCATGCCTTCTGGGGAAGATTAAGACATCTCTGTGCACTTAATGTCTGAATTAGATGGTGTCTGATGCTCATTGCAATCTTCTCTCTTTCCCAAGGGGCCTTTTCGGACATTCAGCTTGCATCTTCTGGGCCAGGAACAGTGAGACCTGGAGAAAATCTGAGCTTGGTCTGTAAAGTGACAGGTTTCTCTATTTCTACTTCTGCTTCTTACGCTTGGGACTGGTTCCGCCAGCCTCTTGGGAAAGGTCCAGAATGGATTGCAGCAATAAATCACAACTCAGGTGGCAAATGGTATGCCCCTTCTCTGAAAAGCCGAGCAACCATTTCTTCAGATGCCTCCAAGAACTAGTTCTCTCTCCAGCTGAACTCCCTGACTGTTGCCGACTCTGCTTTTTATTTTTGTGCCCGAGGAACACAGTGAGACAAGGCCGATTGGGGATGTGTACAAAAAGAGGAAACTGATTTTGAACACACATTTCTGACTCTACTCCGTATACAGAAAGATGTTATATTGCGAAGAGAGGAAGCTGATCTCTTGAACATTTAGTTCCATTCAGCCTAACCTCCTGATTAATCCATCTTAAGTGCAACTTGGATGAAATATGTGAAGATAGACATATCACAGGAATTCTCAAACATTATATATGTTTGGACATTCATTTGGGCTTATGATGTTGAGGATTAACCATAGAACACATGTTTTGCATGCAGAATGTACCCTCCTCATTCCGCAGGATCTCCAGTGAAAGGGGGAAGCAATTTCCTGTTACTGCAGCTTTCTTTCCATGAACATACTTGACAGTCTACTGTCCTGATTAAATTTTGTTTCCTGTTTTCTTTTTGTTTGTCCCTCTGTCTAGTGAATGCCCCCGTTTTAACATTTGTTTCAATTTAATACCTGGTACCAAGGTGATCCCTCAGAACTGATCCAGCAGAGCTTTCCATCCTCATTCTCCATGTCCAGTAAAATTTTCATTTAAGAAGAGATGTAAAGGAAGCTCCTGTTGAGACTCAGGGGAACCATTGTCTAATCACAACGCAGTGGGTCTACTCTGAGTATTTCTAACATTATATGCATAGTTTATTGCATACTTATATCTTTATGTAAGGGGAATCAATTGCCTATCACTGCAGCCGGCCCTCCTCGTCTCTTCCCCCAGGTCAGGATTGATCTGGGAGTGGAGGCTGCAGCCAGGCATGAAGAAACTGCCTCAGCAGCTCCCTCACGCACTGCAGTGCAGCCAAGGAGAGGAGAGGGGAAGCTACTCTCTACTCTCTGCCTCTCTACCCCTGTGTCAGTGAATGATATTAGTATGCCCCATAACATGTGTGCATGGCATGCTTTTAATTAGGTGGTCCCACCCCCTCAATTGCGGGGGCAAAGCAGCATGCTTGGTCACAAATACATATTCTGTGCAATATTGAATATTTGTTATTTGTTTGACAGAACAAAATACAAGCCTTCATTACGGATCATTCCCTCCCTGAGCAGCTCACAGGGAAATTCCCTTTCCACTTGGGGTCTCTTTATCCCTAAGAGAAACTACTTAGGGGAGGGGGAAGCATTTTTTCTTGACTCTGTGAGCCTTCCATCCATAACAATGATGGTGAATAAATGAACAACAACAAAAAGCATGTATGGCGAGAAAGGTTCATATGGCCAATGCTTCCATGTTTGACATCCGCTTCAAACCATCCTTGTAGACAGGCAATAAATCCACTGTCCTTGGCATACTGGCAGAAGCACTGCTGAGATGTTTGAAGGTCATACCTGCAGATCATACCATGGTGGCTCTTACACAAGCAACAAGATTGAGATGCCTCTCTGAACTCCTGGGGTGGTTCCAGTGGAGCTGCTGATGGCCCACCTTGCTTCATGCCATGCATGGAAGGAAAGGCTGAGCTGAGCTATGCAAGCATGGATGAAGCCCGGCCCTCCCCCTCAAGCTAGCATGCAGATTCCAAGAGGAGATGGAGAAGAAGGCTCCTCTGTCCCCTTCCCTCTCCTCCCCTGGTGAATAATTGGTTTCTCTTCTCTGCATGGCCAATGATCAGGGATGACATGACACTGCAGAGAAAGTGTGTGGTGGTGGTTTGAATGATGGACTAGGGTCTAGGAGACCAGAGCTCAAATCCACCATGAAGGTCCTTGGGGTGTAAAGCAGCACTGGGGCAGCTTTCCTGCCACTTCCATTAGGTGCCACCTAAGGCAGATCCCTCACACCAAGTCATTGGTGGGCTGGATCTATGGACAAGAAAACCTAGGCAGAGGTGAGATTATGTTCCTGAGAGGGATCTCATGTTCCTGAGAAAGTTGTGACTGGGTTCAACTTTACCAGCTGAAACACAGGCTGGATAGAGGAACCTTATCCTTCAATTCATTCAGAGTGGACCTTGGACAGAGATCCTTTTAAATGATCTCATAAAGCCCCCTTTTGGGTGAAACCTTGATATTGAATTGGCTGGACCACTCTTTTGAAGAAAGGACACAGTTCACTTTTTAAAAAAGTACTTTAGAAAATGGTTCAAAAAGCAAGGCAGATATCCAGATCATTTTTTTTCTTGAAAATTATAATCTATAATACTGACTTTATAGTAAACATCCCAGCTTACATATTGAAAACACACTTTGAAGGTGAAGCAGGCCAACCCTGAACCTCAGCCCAGTATCTCACAGTCTCTTTATATATCATAGCTTACCATTGCAAGGACACATGCAAATCACCCAGGAAGGTTGGAGGTGGTCTTGAGGATCCCTCTGCCCCCTCAATATAAACTCCTGACTTTCTTCCAGGTCCAAGCCCTCCTCTTTTCTTTCTCAAAAGGACACTTCTTTGTTAACACCATGAAGTTCCTGCTATTCTTGTTTGCTTTGGTGGCCTTTCAAAAATATAAGTGTATATTCTATGGGAAATATAAGTTTATTTCATTTAGTGATTAGATGATGTTCATTAGATGATGCTCAATTCAATTCATTATATTTCTCTCTGTTCAAGGGGTCCTTTCCGATGTTCAGCTTGTATCTTCTGGGCCCAGTACAGTGAGACCTGGAGAGAACCTCCATCTGCTCTGTAAAGTTACTGGTGTCTCCATCACTGATTCAAGTTCTGTTTGGAACTGGGTCCGTCAGCCTGCTGGCAAAGGTCTAGAGTGGGTTGCAAGAATATACCCCAGTGATGGGAGCAAATGGTTTTCTGCCTCTCTTCAGAGCCGTGTGACCATTTCTTCAGACAACTCCAAGAACGAGTTCTCCCTCCAGCTGAACTCCCTGACAGCTGCAGACTCAGCCATGTATTTCTGTGCTCGAGAAAACACACTGAGACGCGGCAATTGGGGCTCTGAACAAAAAGAAGAAAGTGATTCTGAATGCGGAAAGTTGGCTGTATTCAATCACAATGCATAAATTACTTTGCAAACGCAATGCAAAAGAATTCAATGAGAAAAATAACGAAGTACTGAGGCTTTTTTTAGGTAAAGGTTCTCATGTTCTTTTCTGTATGTATGCAGCTAATCATCAACCACAATGGTGGGCTCAATTCCCATGACAATCTATTCCAGCTCTGTGGTTCTGTGCATCCAACCAAATGTCTTGTTTTTGCCTCCTCAGCACGGAGGAAAATGCATGAGAAGCTTCCATACAGGAACCTGTATTTTCTGTGAAAATTCTTTACTTGCAGACCAAGTAAGGACCAGGTCAATGATTGTAAAGATGTATCTCCAACTGCAGTTTCTTAAGAGTGCAAGGAGTTGCGATGGGAAAACTACCATTCCCAATATCATGAAGTGGGGTAGATGACTTTAGCACTTAGATTCTGAAGGCAGAAAGTTGGTTCTATTCAAGCACAATAAATAAATAAGTTTGCAAACCCATTGGAAAATAAGAATTCAATGAGAATAATAAAGAGGTACTGGAAAAATTAAGCAAAAGCATTCCCTGGGAAAAGGTTCTCATGTCCCCCCTATGTATGTATGAAGCTAAACATCAACTGGGGTGATGGATTAGATTCTGTAAAGTTATGGGAAAAGTAATATCCTTTTCTGGTGTCAATGCTGTGAGCCCCACCATATCAAACTCAGGTTGTATATATATTTAAATAAACCATATATCATAAAAACAACATAGTCGCTGTAGTGCCTCATTTCCCAAAGGAAATACGGACCCTGCGTGAGTGCCTGGAACCCTTGAAATATTCCACCGCTCCGAGATTGGGCTGCTGTGTAACAGTATGTTGGTTTGTGTCGTCTTCCGCAAAGACAATTGTTTTCTCCCCTGCTTCATTTGTACTGGTCCCCTGAGAATTTGACTCCTCAAGAGATTTCCCCAAAATCTTGAAACCACTTTTCAACATGCAAATTAAGCAGAGAAGTGCCAGATGCTTAGCAGCATCATTTGAAATCCTAATAACATCTCTGAATGACTTTACAAACAACCATTCAAAGTGCGAAAACAACCCAGGGATGTCTTTGTTTCAATCTGGTTAATAAGGAATGAAGAGATGACAAAGCACACATCTGGAATATCTCCCGACAACACTGTAAGGAAGAGGCTACTGCCCTACCCCTAGAATATTTCAGGTCTAAAAACTTACTGCATCATCTTATAAAAAAGAGAGGGGAGATCCGAACATACCAACAAACAATGGGAACAGCTCCACTAAGCCATAACCTTAATGAAAAAGATTCTGGTCCTTAGTTTCTGTGGCATTTAGCATCAATGATCTCTCCTCTCCACCTATTTTGCCTGGTGATTGGTGCCCCTGCTTTGCAAGTGCCTTGCATGAAGATCTTTCCAGCGGGACAGCTTGTCATCATTCTATGCAAATTGATGCCCCCAAGTGGTCTCCAGTTTCTTCAGATGAAAGGAAAATGTTAATAGGCCAGTGCTGGCCCAGATGGCATAAGTCCCAATGTTCTTAAACTAGAGCCTGATTGCTGGGCTCCCTTGCTGACCAACCTATTCACAAAGGTAGATACGTCTGGACTTATGCCAGAGGCATGGACAAGTGCAATCACCGTTCCAATGTACAAAAAGGGAAAGAGATCCAACTACAGACCAATCAGCCTCCTCTCCATAGTGGGGAAGCTATATGCTTAACAGCTTCTGGGAAAGCTTACTCAGTGGATGTCCCAATTTGCATTACAAGGCCCTGAGCAGGTGGGCTTTTGCCCAGGCAAAACCACCTTGGATCATTGTGTCATACTTTCACACCTAGTGAATAAATACTCTGGTGTTACTAATCAAAAACTTTATACAACGTTTCTGGACCTAAAAGGATCCTTTGACCTAATCCTGAGGGAGCTGCTCTGGAACAAACTGTCCATACTGAACATCAATGAAAGGTTACTCTTTCTCATCCAAAAGCTACAGGTGAGAGGCGTCCAATCAGGCAGGCTAAGCCCCAAAATCTTTGCCAACAAAGGGGCAAAACAGGATTGCGTCTTCGCCCTGAATAGATGTGAGATCAGTGAAAACCAGTTGGAATAGGTTAAAGACGTTAAATACCTAAGCATCCACTTCCAATACAACGCTTCCTGGAAATACCATTGTAAGCTCGCACTTAATGGAGCAGATGCTCCACCTCTGGCTATCACCCGTTTCCTCTTTAACAGAGGGAATCTGTTTGTCCCAGCTGCGCTAAAGGTTTGTTTGCAATATTTTTTTGTCCTCATGAAAAATTTTCAGCATCTTGGTGCAAATTTTCTCCAATACATACATTTATGTATGCAATCTAACCTATATACAAAGTCCCCCCCTAAAATAATTTGTTTCTACTGTATATGTTTTTTACCATTATGATACAAGCTATCCATAGATAAATGCATTTCTGGATATATCAGGGGATGGGGGGCTTAAGGCCATATCACTTCTTGAGTTGGTGGTCCTAGTCAGGCCGGATCATATTGGTTGAAACCCAGTGTCTTTGCCAAACCTCTTACAGTTGCATTCAATAAGGTTGTCGCCTAATTTGAACAATACAATGTAGTCCTGAGTGGTCTTTTGGTCAGCGGTGACCTGCAGGGCTATGGGGACACAGCACATCTACATGCAATTTGCTATCCTTCTTCTCTGTGGCCCTTTAGCTGGGAAACAATCATGAATTAAGAGTTCAGAGGATAAGAGGTTATTATATGAAGGACATGCAAATCAGCTGAACCACTTCACTGCCTTAAAAGCTACCCTTTCCAATTCAGTCCTGAAACCTCTAGCCAGCCAAAGCTGAGCCAGTCAAGAAGGTGATCCAAACAAACATGATTCTTTGGTTAAACCTCCTTCTCTTCTTGAGAGCTCTCCCAGGTAATATTTCTCTCAATGGAAACCCTGAGGACTTGCACACTTTTCTACACAGGTTTCCCCTGACTCTCTTCCTTCCATTTTTTAGGCTGTCACTCAGAGGTTCAGTTGGTGGAGACTGGAGGAGGCGCTGTAGCTCCTGGAGGCTCCCTCCGCCTCTCCTGCAAGGCTTCAGGATTTACCTTTGCTGATTATGCAATCCACTGGATTCGTCAGGCTCCCGGGCAAGGACTAGAGTGGGTGGCTGAAATAAGTTATCCTTTAGGAAGCAAACAATTCTATAATTCCAAGGTTCAAGGACGCTTCACCATCTCCAGAGACAATTCTCAAACCTCAGCCTATTTGCAAATGAGCAGCTTGAAGCCTGAGGACTCTGCCGTGTATTACTGTGCAAGAGACACAGTGATAACTTCTGCTTTCCTGCTTGTACAAAAAGCCCTGCTTTGCAGCATTTGCAGCTGGAATGCAGGTGCTGGAGGAGGATGTGTTGTCAACAAGACAGGAAGGAAAGCAAGCAGGGATCCTGTGAGGCAGCTCCCATGTGAAATGCACAATACATCACAGTGCCACTCCAAGGCTGCATTCAAACCGCCTTTCATTTCATTCTCCCAATGTTTCCTTACCTCATGAAGATCTCTCTTTGAAATGACACAAACACTCCTTCTGTAAATCTAGTGTAATTCTGTGGAATCTTAGTGCTCATTTCCGTGATAACAAAATTCTGTTTGTAAAGTTATGTTAGTAAAGCTTTGAAGCCACATTTTTGGTCGAGACAATTTTTATGCCAAATGGTGTCAGTTTTTATTCATTCTATTATTCCCAGATGCATGTAACATTATTTCCCCATCTTTTAGAAAGACTGAAAAAAGAAAGGAAGGAAGATGGCTATCCATTTCCCCCAGCCCCATTTGGCTCTTTTATCCTAAGAGAGCCCTTATTCAGGAAACAAACAATGGTATAATTCCAAGGTTCAAGGACGCTTTATCATCTCCAGAGACAATTCTCAAACCTCAGCCTATTTGCAAATGAGCAGCTTGAAGCCTGAGGACTCTGCCGTGTATTACTGTGCAAGAGACACAGTGACAACTTCTGCTTTCCTGCTTGTACAAAAACCCCAGAAGCCCCTTCGGAGCAGATGCTGGAAATAACCTGGCAAAGGATTGGAATGGCTCATTTGGTATTATGATCCCACTTCTGGGTAAAGTTTTTATTCTTCTGCAATGCAAGGGCGATTATGGGCCTCTAAAGGAGACTCCAACTTCCATCTGCAAATGAACAGCCTGAGAGCAGAAGACACAGCCTTGTACTACTGTGTGAGAGACACGGGGCTTGTCCACACTTCTGTTTGTCCAGCACTTAGAAAGGATGGGTCTAAGTGGTTTTCTGCATGTCCCGTGCTTTCTAAGCATAGGACTAAGGGGTTTCTGGTTTGCCGCACCGTTTTCCCAAAGGAAGTCCATTCTTTGCCACAAATATCATTCCACAGAAGAAAATCCCATTGATGTTTGCTCCTATTCAACAGTAAACAGCAGGTTTTCCAGGGGGAAAGTGGTGAAACAAGTGGAAGTGTGGAAGAGGCAACAGTATGAGAGATCCCATCAGACCTCAGGGGAAAAAACCTGTTCACTGCATTCACTTTAGTAAAGAGATGCCAGAGGGGGCAGCAGAGAACCACGAAACAGAAACCCACAAAGCAGACATAACCAAGGAATACATTATGCAATAACTATTATATAACTATTATATTAACATTTTTATATTGTATCATAGTGTGGTATACTTCACAGCCAAGGACAGAAAGTCTCTACAGAGGGTGGTGAACACAGCACATGATATCATGTACTCTCCCCTGTGCCTGCCAGATGAAATTGCAAGGGATTGTTGCCTTAGGAGAGTGAGAAAAATGCTCAGGGGAAACTCACACCTCGGCCAGCACCTCTTTAATCTTCTACCCTCAGGAAGGATATATAGAAGTAAAATCAGTCATACCAACAGGCTAAAATTAGCTTCTATCCTTGGGCTGTTAGGCTGTTGAAAGGAGAATAACATAGCACAGGTGGTGTGTTGTGTGATAAGCACACACAGTGCAATGAGATTGAGTGTGTTTTTTGGAGGGAGGCTTGGTTAGGTTTGGTTAATTTCATTGTACACAGGTTGTACATTGACAATAAAGGTATTATTATTATATTAACAATACACAGTGCTTTTTTCTGGGGGAGGGACGCACACCCCTAAACATTTTGTGAATCTAAGTTTGGCCTCATTGAGGGGCAGAATTTCAATATAAGTAAGAAAATGAAAGTACCACTAAACATTATTTTTAGGAAAAAAAGCACTGACAATACTGAACAATAGTTCTAATGTAAGGTGGTCTTAATGGCAATAAAGGAATCAGTTTGTAAAAACAATTTGAAATGATAATTCAATCACCAAAATGAAAAACAACTGATAAAAATTCAGTCAAGGAATCTCCCAGATGTTCTCCAGCAGAAGCTTATTCAATGTCCAGCACCGAGGGCCTTCTGGTGGTTCCCTCGTTGCGAGAAGCCAAGTTACAAGGAACCAGGCAGAGGGCCTTCTTGGTAGTGGCACCTGCCCTGTGGAACGCCCTCCCACCAGATGTCAAAGAGAAAAACAGCTACCAGACTTTTAGAAGGCATCTGAAGGCAGCCCTGTTTAGCGAAGCTGTTAATGTTTAATAGATTATTGTATTTTAATATTCTGTTGGAAGGTGCCAAGAGTGGCTGGGGAAACCCAGCCGGATGGGCAGGGTACAAATAATATATTATTATTATTATTATTATTATTATTATTATTATTATTATTATTATTTAGTAACATGAACCAAACTACCCTCTGTGTTGTTGTTGTTTTGGGGGGGAGGTTGAGTTGGCTGGAGCTGATGGGAATTATAGTCCACAATGAACAGTGGGGACCCGGTTGAGGGTTGTTGTTCTTAGTCTCTTCGAATATTATGTCCCAAGAATGGATATTAAACTATCTTTAGTAAGTGTCTACTCCACCATTTGGTTAAAAGCACCAGGAGCAGAGATTCTGTAAGCAGTTTAATTCATAGCTAGATTCCGCTCAATTTTACTTAAATACCTTGAACCAACTTCCCCACTCTGTTCCTCACCATGCAAAATAAAGCAGCAATTCTTTAACAGCCCAAAGTCACACATATGACTATTGAAATTGGGTTGCTGAAGGCCTGTGCTGCTCTTTTATTCCAACAGGTATGCAAATTCATAGGCAGCTTCCTGTTCGAACCTGCCATATACATTCCCTGCCCCTGTGATACCCACTCAAACAGCCACTGTGTGTCCCTGCCTGGGTTAGCCCCCTTCTTCTTAACTGCTCTCCTAGTAAAAGAAGGAAAATGACACCTTGGTTTCCAGGTGTTTTCCTTTTAGTAATATTTGAAGGTATTTGTTCTACTTTCATATAGGATAATTGTTATATTATAGTGGATAATGAACCCAGAGTTTAATTGTAGGTCTTTCTTTTTAGGTGTCCAGTCAGAAATCCAGCTCAAAGAATCAGGAGGGGGCATCAAAAGGCCTGGAGCTTCCCTCCGCCTCTCTTGCCAAACCTCTGGGTTCACCTTCAGCAGCTATGCAATGAGCTGGGTGAGACAGCCTCCGGGAAAGGGCCTGGAATGGGTGGCCTTTATACATACATCTTCAAATCCCATTTACTACCTGGATTCCATCAAAGGAAGATTCACCATTTCCAGGGATGATTCAAACAGCCAGCTGCATCTGCAAATGAAAAACCTTAAACCTGAGGACACAGCCGTGTATTACTGTGCAAGACACACAGTGAGAGGTTTGCCATTAGACCTTAGACAAAAACCCTTCATTGCATTCCTTTAGTGAAGTATCCAGAGGGGGCACCAAAGCCCCACAAACCAGAAACTCTCAAAGCAGAGCAGATAAGACAAAACAAAACAAAACAAAAAACAAAAACAAAAAACAAAAAACAAAAAACAAAAAACAAAAAACAAAAAACAAAAAACAAAAAACAAAAAACAAAAAACAAAAAACAAAAAACAAAAAACAAAAAACAAAAAACAAAAAACAAAACTATGGAACAATAGCTGTACTACAGGGAACATCTGTTCTTCTTTGGCCCATCTCTAGTCTGTTGGGAGTTGTCCCATGATCATCTTGTGTGTGTAGACTTTTTAAGCACCCCCGGAAAGAACTTAAGACAAGACTCAAATTTTTGGTTTGGTTTTTGGCAAAATTTAGGCCACAGCTTTATTGATTACAATCAAGTGAGTGGTTGCATAGGCTCTGGTTCCACTAACTCCTGGCACCCTTGCAGGTAGCGCTGACCCAGGGCTCCAACCATAGGTCAGCCTCAGGTGAACACCTGGGACAGTGGCAAGCAGGAGCCCTGCTAGTCCTCCACCCAGATGTCCCCTGGACCAAAGGCATAAGAATATAGGGGTGGTGGGGGCAGTGCGCACCAAGCGACGCGATCCCAGGGGCGCCATTGCTGCTGCCTGCCCCTGCGCGTGGCGCGCCCCACCCCAAAACGTGTGCCACATCACTGCACACGTTGCGCCCCCTGCCCCAAGAATGTGAGCCACGTCACTGGGGACAGCGTGCCTGTTCTACGCCCCCGGTGGCGGAGCATGAAGCTCCAGCGCTGCCCTGGACTCAGGCTCCGAGCACAACCCCTCACATGGAAGACCAACCATGAGTCCATGGATTCCTTTAGCGGAATATCCAATGCATAGGGGTGGCTAGACGTCCTGCCACCCCTATCATCTGAACCAGAACCTATCCGCAACTTTACAAGTTGTGACGATTTGCTACACGGCAGGTGAAACCCAAATGGCACCAGCCAATCACCCAAGGTGGGAAAATTCCTGCCGTGCCCCTGTCCCAACGACAGACAACACACGATGGCATAGCAAGGTCAAGCACAGGCCCTAAATATAGGGAGAGGTGGGCAGGTGCTCCGATGCACTGAGCCCAAAAGAGGAAGCTCAGGGACACGTAAAGGGACCCCTGACCGTTAGGTCCAGTTGTGGACAACTCTGAGGTTGTGACGCTCATATCCCTTTATTGGCCGAGAGAGCCGGCGTTTGTGCACAGACAGTTTTTCCCGGTCATGTGGCCAGCATGACTAAGCCATTTCTGGCAAACCAGAGCAGCGCACGGAAACGCCGTTCACCTTCCCACTGGAGTGGTACCTATTTATTTACTTGCACTATGACGTGCTTTCGAACTGCTAGGTGGGCAGGAGCAGGGACCAAACAATGGGAGCTCACCCCGTTGCGGGGATTCGAACCGTCGAGCTTCTCATTGGCAAGCCCTAGGCTCAGTGGTTTAGACCACAGTGCCACACACCTGCATGAGCTTAAATAGAGGTCCCTCAATCTTTTTAACTGGCATCCCATTGGTCAGGTTGCACCCAGGATTGAAGGACCTCCAATAGGGTGTTGTGGCCATCCAAACATTCCCACCCACAACACAGGGTCTGGTTGCAAGGTCACACCGCAACAGGTGCCCTCTTGTTAGGAAGGACCTGATTTCCATCTCAGTAGGCCCATTCAAATCACATTCATCCTGCCCAATCCTTTCCTTCTCACACAGGGCTTCATTATTCCCTCAAACATTCTGTTCTTTCAAAAATTCTGATTACAGTGGAAGATATTCAGGAGCAGCTTCTGCCACCAGCATGTTGTGTTTCTCCAGGACTGGGAATAAAGCTTTCCATTAGGTGCCACCCAAGGCAGATTCCTCACACCAAGTCATTGGTGGGCTGGCTCTGTGGACAATAAAACCTAGGTAGAGGTGAGATTATGTTCCTGAGAGGGATTTCATGTTTTTGAGAAAGTTGTGACTGGGTTCAACTTTACCAGCTGAAACACAGGCTGGATAGAGGAACCTTATCCTTCAATTCATTCAGAGTGGACCTTGGACTGAGATCCTTTTAAATGATCTCATAAAGCCCCCTTTTGGGTGAAACCTTGATATTGAATTGGCTGGACCACTCTTTTGAAGTAAGGATACAGTTCACTTTTTTTTAAAAAAAAAAAAGTACTTTAGAAAATGGTTCAGAAAGCAAGGCAGATATCCAGTTCATTATTGCTTGAAAATTATGTTCTTCATAATGTATAATACTGATTTTACAGTAAACATCCCAGCTTTCATATTGAAAACACACTTTGAAGGCAAAGCAGGCGAACCTTGACCTCAGCCCAGTTTCCCACACTCTCTTTATATATCATAGCTTGACTTACCATTGGAAGAACACATGCAAATCACTCAAGAAAGCTGGAGGTGGTCTTGAGGAAACCTCTGCCCCCTCAATATAAACTCCTGACTTTCTTCCAGGTCCAAGCCCTCCTCTTTTCTTCCTCAATAGGACACTTCTTTGTTAACACCATGAAGTTCCTGCTATTCTTGTTTGCTTTGGTGGCCTTTCAAAAATGTAAGTGTATATTCTATGGGAAGTTCAAAAATATAGGTTTATTTCATGCAGTGATTAGATGATGTTCATTAGATGATGCTCAATTCATTATATTTCTCTCTGTTCAAGGGGTCCTTTCCGATGTTCAGCTTGAATCTTCTGGGCCCAGTACAGTGAGACCTGGAGAGAACCTCCGTTTGCTCTGTAAAGTTACTGGTGTCTCCATCACTGATTCAAGTTCTGTTTGGAACTGGGTCCGTCAGCCTGCTGGCAAAGGTCTAGAGTGGGTTGCAAGAATATTCCCCCATCGTGGGTTGCAAGAATATACCCCCATGATGGGAGAAAATGGTTTGCTGCTTCTCTTCAGAGCCGTGTGACCATTTCTTCAGACAACTCCAAGAACGAGTTCTCCCTCCAGCTGAACTCCCTGACAGCTGCAGACTCAGTCATGTATTTCTGTGCTCGAGATAACACAGTGAGACACGGCAATTGGGCTCTGAACAAAAAGAAGAAAGTGATTCTGAATGCAGAAAGTTGGCTGTATTAAATCACAATGCATAAATTACTTTGCAAACGCAATGAAAAAGAATTCAATGAGAAAAATAAAGAGGTACTGAGGCATTTTCTAAGTAAAGATTATCATGTTTTTGAATGTATGTGTACAGCTCATCATCAACCACAATGGTGGACTCAATTCCTGTGACAATCTATTCCAGTTCTGTGGTTCTGTGCATCCAAACAAATATCATGGTTTTGCTTCCTCAGCATGGATGAAAATGCATGAGAAGCTTCCATACTGGAACCTATAATTTCTGTGAAAATTCTTTACAGTGGCACTTGCAGACCAAGTAAGGACCAGGTCAATGATTGTATAGATTTATCTCCAACTGCAGTTTCTTAAGAGTGCAAGGAGTTGTGATGGGAAAACTACCATTCCCAATATCATGAAGTGGGGTAGATGACTTTAGCGCTTAGATTCTGAAGGCCGAAAGTTGGTTCTATTCAATCACAATAAATAAATAAGTTTGCAAACCCAATGGAAAATAAGAATTCAATCAGAATAAGAAAGAGATACTGGAAAAATTAAGCAAAAGCATTCCCTGGGAAAAGGTTCTCATGTCCCCCCTATGTATGTATGAAGCTAAACATCAACTGGGGTGATGGATTAGATCAGGCATCCCCAAACTTCGGCCCTCCAGATGTTTTGGACTACAATTCCCATCTTCAATGACCACTGGTCCTGTTAGCTAGGGATCATGGGAGTTGTAGGCCAAAACATCTGGAGGGCCGCAGTTTGGGGGTGCCTGGATTAGATTCTGTACAGTTATGGGAAAAGTAATATCCTCCTCAGGTGCCAATGCTGTGAGCCCCTCCATCACAAACTCAGGTTGTATATATGTTTAAATGAACCATATATGATAAAAACAACATAGTCGCTGTAGTGCCTCAATTCCCAAATGAAATACGGACCCTGCGTGAGTGCCTGGAACCCTTGAAATCTTCCACTGCTCCAAGATTGGGCTGCTGTGTAACAGTATGTTGGTTTGTGTCGTCTTCCGCAAAGACAATTGTTTTCTCCTCTGCTTCATTTGTACTGGTCCCCTGAGAATTTGTCTCCTCAAGAGATTTCCCCACAATCTGGAAAACACTTTTGAACAGGGGCGTAGCCAGGTTCAAAACTAGGGGGGGGGGCAAGCCATGGTCGTTCAGGGGTGGGGCCAGGGGGTTGGACTAGATGACCCTTGTGGTCCCTTCCAACTACAATTCTATGATTCTATTGATATATTACCATAGCATATGCATCATTCTGCTTTCTTGAATTGTCCTACTCCTAGACATAGCAGCCAACTCCTAGAGGCCTAGGTGCCTCTCCCCCCCCCCAATTACTGGTAAATACCGTATTTGAAAGAGTCATCCCCCCATGTTGATGGGCTTTCTATGTGGGGCTTATCTGCCCCCCCCCCAGATTTTATTAAGGATGGAAGAGGGAGGGAAGGAAGGAAGAAATAGAGAGAGGGATAACTCATATTTGTGGGTGCCTCTGGGTGACACTGTGATGCTGGAACTCTGCATGTACAGGAGCCTTGTAAGCAGCTTTCTCTCTGCTTGATTTACAGCAGGCACGTCCAACAGGTAGATTGTGATCTACCAGTAGATCACTGGATGTCTGTGGTAGATCACTGGTAGGTCACTGGCACCCCTAAAAAAAGCTCACCCAAACTTTTCCTCCTCCCTAAAAACAGTTGAACTATGACCTGAAGCCCTAAACAAAAATGGGCCTCCCTCCCTCCTAAAAGAAGCTCAAAAAGTTTGACCTAAACCCAAAAAAACAGGGCTTCCCTTCCTTAAAAAAACTCAACAGCTTTGACCTGAACCCCCCAAAAGGGGGTAGATCACCCCCAGTTTTAAACTCTGTGAGTAGATCAGAGTCTCTTGGGAGGTGGCCACCCCTGATTTACAGTAGATGCAGGAGGAGGGGCAGACTGGAACACCAATGCTTTTTATAAACATCACTGTGTCTGTCAAAGCTACAGCCTCCCCCCTTTCTTATTCACTTCCTTTTAGCCTTGCAGAGCCACCTTAGTCAAATTGAATCCTCTGAGTCTGCACCCTCATTAAATCGCCAATTGAACTCTTAATGCTCCTGAATGCTCATTAACAACTCCCACTTAAGAACAATAGGGTGAAATGGTCAGCTATCGAATCTTGCCTGGGGATATATGCTCCATTGTCTTAACTGCTTAACTACTGGTAGCCACTTTGCTTTATTTATTTGATGTGTTTTTGTTACAGCTGTGTGTCCCCCCCCAGCAAGCGGAGACTTAGCTGCTCTTGCTAAAGCAAAGCCCTTTCCACTTCAGTTTTTGGAGGGGAAAAGTGCTGGTTATGGTCTGTAAAATACAGGGGGGGTGCTTCTAGGGGGGGGCAACTGCCCCCTCCTGCCCCCCCTTGCCTACGCCCATGCTTTTGAACATGCAAATTAAGCAAAGAAGTGCCAGATGCTTAGCAGCATCATTTGAAATCCTAATAACATCTCTGAATGACTTTACAAAACAACAATTCAAAGTGTGAAAACAATCCAGGGCCCTCTTTGTTTCAATGTGGTTAATAAGGAATGAAGAGATTTCAAAGCACACATCCGGAATATATCCTGACAACACTGTAAGGAAGAGGCTACTGCCCTACCCCTAGAATATTTCAGGTCTAAAAACTTACTGCGTCATCTTATAAAAAAGAGAGAGGAGATCCGAACATACCAACAAACAATGGGAACAGCTGCACTAAGCCATAACCTTAATGGGGGAAAAATCTGGTCCTTAGTTTGTGTAGCATTTAACATCAATGACCTCTCCTCTCCACCTATTTCGCCTAGTGATTGGTACCCCTGCTTTTCACGTGCCTTGATGAAAATCTTTCCAGTGGGACACCTTGTCATCATTCTATGCAAATTGATGCCCCCGAGTGGCCTCCAGTTTCATCAGATGAAATGAAAATGTTAATAGGCCAGTGTAAGCAAGTGAAAGCTGCTGGCCCAGATGACATAAGTGCCAATGTTCTTAAACTAGAGCCTGATTGCTGGGCTCTCTTGCTGGCCAACCTATTCACAAAGGTAGATACGTCTGGACTTATGCCAGAGGCATGAACAAGTGCAATCACCGTTCCAATATACAAAAAGGGAAAGCACACATTACCATCCAACTACAGACCAATCAGCCTCCTCTCCATAGTGGGGAAGCTATATGCTAAACAACTTCTGGGAAAGCTGTTTATGTCCCAATTTGTATTACAAGGCCCTGAGCAGGTGGGCTTTTGCCCAGGCAAAACCGCCTTGGATCATTGTGTCATACTATCACACCTAGTGAATAAATACTCTAGTGTTACTAATCAAAAACTTTATACAGCGTTTCTGGACCTAAAAGGATCCTTTGACTTAATCCTGAGGGAGCTGCTCTGGAACAAACTGTCCATACTGAACATCAATGAAAGGTTACTCTTTCTCATCCAAAAACTACACACCTCCACGTCCTGCCAGGTGAGAAGCTTCCAGTCAGGGAGGCTCACCCCCAAAATCATTGCCAACAAAGGGGCAAAACAGGATTGCGTCTTCGCCCTGAATAGATGTGAGATCAGTGAAAACCAGTTGGAATAGGTTAAAAATGTTGAATACCTAGGCATCCACTTCCAATACAACGCATCCTGGAAATACCATTGTAAGCTCGCACTTAATGGAGCAGATGCTCTAGCTCTGGCTACCACCCGTTTCTTCTTTAACAGAGGGAATCTGTTTGTCCCAGCTGCACTAAAGCTTTGTCTGCAATATTTTTCTGTCCTCATGAAAAATTTTCAGCATCTTGGTGCAGATTTTCTCCAATACATACATTTATGTATGCAATCTAACCTATATACAAAGTTTTCCCCCCTTAAAATAATTTGTTTCTATATGTTTTTTACCATTATGATACAAGCTATCCATAGATAAATGCATTTCTGGATATATCAGGGGATGGGGGGCTTAGGGCCATAGCACTTCTTGAGTTGGTGGTCCTAGTGAGGTGACACTTATTTGATGTATGTGATAGGGTTTCCTCAACATTGGTTTGACCCCTGGGTCAATCATCCAGCAGTCAGGCCGGATCATATTGGTTGAAACCCAATGTCTTTGCCAAACCTCTTACAGTTGCATTCAATAAGGTTGTCACCTGATTTGAACAATACAATGTAATCCTGAGAGGTCTTTTGGTCAGCAGTGACCTGCAGGGCTATGGGGACACAGCACCTCTACATGCAAATTGCTCTCCTTCTTCTCTGTGGCCCTTTAGCTGGGAAACAATCATGAATTAAGAGTTCAGAGGATAGGAGGTTATTATATGAAGCACATGCAAATCAGCTGAACCACTTCACTTCCTTAAAAGCTGCTGTTTCCAATTCAGTCCCGCAACCTCCAGCCAGCTAAGACTGAGCCAGTCAAGAAGGTGATCCAAACAAACATGATACTTTGGTTAAACGTCCTTCTCTTCTTGAGAGCTCTCCCAGGTAATATTTCTCTCACTTTGAAACTCTGGGAACTTGCACACTTTTTCTACACAGGTTTCCCCTGACTCTCTTCCTTCCATTTTTTTTAGGCTGTCACTCAGAGGTTCAGTTGGTGGAGACTGGAGGAGGCGCTGTAGCTCCTGGAGGCTCCCTCCGCCTCTCCTGCAAGGCTTCAGGATTCAACTTTACTAGTTATAATATCCACTGGATTCGTCAGTCCCCAGGGAAAGGACTAGAGTGGGTGGCTGGAGTAAGTTCTCCTTCAGGAAGTAGCCAATGGTATAATTCCAAGGTCCAGGGACGCTTCACCATCTCCAGAGACAATTCTCAAACCTCAGCCTATTTGCAAATGAGCAGCTTGAAGCCTGAGGACTCTGCCGTGTATTACTGTGCAAGACGCACAGTGACAACTTCTGCTTTCCTGCTTGTACAAAAACCGCAGAAGCCCCTTCAGAGCAGATGCTGGAAATAACCTGGCAAAGGATTGGAATGGCTCATTTGGTATTATGATTCCACTTCTGGGGGCCCAGAGGGGGCAGCAGAGAACCACGAATCAGAAACCCACAAAGCAGACATAACCGTGTGTGTGTGTGTATATATAATTTATAATTTATTTATATAATTTATTAAGATTTTTCATCTTTGGATTACAAATCGTTATATCTTCCCATCAACTTTACATCATATAAACCAACAATTCCAAAGAAAAAAAGAAAAGAAAAAAGAAAAGAAAAAAGAAAATATATAGAAAAAAGTTTAAAAAGTAAAAAATAAACCATTCTAATATAAATGACATTATAATGACTTTAACTTCCCCGTTCCATCCTTCCCAAGTCTTATTATATCCCATCTTGGCAATTTTCATATTTCTTTATATAATTTCAAAAATATCAATTTAAATCTTATACTAATTTAAATAAGATCCCTTCAATCATATTACACACTTTAATCCCTAAAATATTCCTTTAGCCTCTTATTTTTCACTAAAAATGTCCTCTATTCTCCATTCTAACAGTTTTTATATAACAATTCTAACCTGATTCGATACTAGAACCACCCTCCTTCACCCGGGCAACACTTCTCTGGATGTCCCGACCAGCATCTTAAAACAGACCATTTCTAAACCGTTTTATCCCTCCCTTAATTGTAATGTCCTCTGACAATCAACCTACTCCGTCTCTCGACCACTCCAGCCCACTCCCTTCTTTCCAGCAGCCCTTCTGTCGCCCCCACGTTATTTGTCCTTCGCCTGGATCCTGCCACCCTTGAGGGCCATATTTAAATATCTGTAGGAAAATGAGAGTATCCCTAAACATTACGTATGTTTAGAAAATAGCACTGACAATACTGAATAATAGTTCTAATGTAATGTGTTTCTAAGGGCAATAAATGAATATGTTTGTAGAAACAATTTGAAATGATAATTCAATCACCAAAAAGGGGGGGGGGAGAGAGAAACTGATAAAAATTCAGCCAAGGCCCTTCCTTGTCATCTCCCAGACGTTCTCCGGCAGAAGCTTATTCAATGTAACATGAGCCAAACTTCCCTCTGTTTTGATAATGAACCCAGAGTTTAATTGTAGGTCTTTCTTTCAGGTGTCTGGTCAGAAATCCAGCTCAAAGAATCAGGAGGGGGCGTCAAAAGGCCTGGAGATTCCCTCTGCCTCTCCTGCCAAGCCTCTGGGTTCACCTTCAGGAGCTATGAAATGCACTGGGTGAGACAAGCTCCTGGAAAGGGCCTGCAATGGGTTGCCCTTATAGGTACCTCTTCAACTCCCATTTACTACTCAGATTCTGTCATAGGAAGATTCACCATTTCCAGGGATGATTCAAGCAGCCAGCTGTCTTTGCAAATGAACAACTTGAAACCAGAGGACACTGCTGTTTATTACTGTGCAAGGCACACAATGAGAGGAAGTAAATCTACGCTCAGACAAAAACCTTCCTTTACAAACTTATTAGGAAAGAAAGGTTCCTGGTTGCAGTGAATGAAGTGGTTAGTTCAAGCAAAAACCTTAATTGGAAATTGGCCCCATTGCTTATCTTTGGATTTGAACTGTGCTCTTGGAGTAGAGTGGACCAGGTGTGAGAGACACAGTGACTCTCTTCAGGTGTTCTTAAACACTATCCATGAAATGAGGCTGGAAGATGCTCCAGCCCTCCCCCCTGTTCTGCTATCTTTCCATGTTGAGTAGGAAGGTCTGAAGTAGGTTTGCAACTGCATTTGGCTGATATTGTAGCATTGCTGACCACAGGAAGGGCTATAAACATGTTCAGCCAAACCTGCTTAAATTCCCCTTTCCGAAGCATGCGGATGGTGGAGACCAAGGGCATGGGGGTGGGCATCACAGACATCCATACTCCCTCTACATACTTTAACCCCCCCAAAAAAAAACATTCATTTGAATGCTTGAATGGGGCTGAATTCCTTGCACATGTGGATCTGGAAGAGAGGCCAGCAACAGGGACTTTGTATCAGTGCATCCCCAGGAATATGCCAGTGCCTTGTACCAAAGGCGCAACCCCATTGCTAGAGCCATCCTCTGCAACATTCCTCAAATGAAAATAGGGACATTTCTCACTCCACGCCAATTCACACATTACAGGTGGCATGTTTTCCCAATCTCTGAGAAGGGCAGCAACAAACAGCAGAGATTCTGACCTACTCCAATATTCTGTCAGAAGGCAGGATATTTAAATTGCAAAGGCCCATTTTGCTCTTTTATTCTGAGAGGGATATGTCAATCTGTTGTGGTAGCAACTGCTAAACTTGTACATTAGGAAATAATGAACTCTTTTCAAAGCCCAGGCTTACCTTCAGAGCGAAAAGGGTTGTAGTAATGCTTTTATATTGATAGGTATGCAAATTTTCAGTGATCATTTCCTCTTTAAATCAGTCAGACATCCTATCTTCCTCAGCTACAGGTCCCTAAATTGCTGGGGCAACTTTTTGCTCAACCCTCTCCAAGCACTAGACAGGGAAAATGATAGTTTTACTTCCTCTTGTTTTCCTTTCAGCAATTTTTGGAGGTAAATCCATCATTTCAAATGAAGAAGGATTGGATATTCTGGCAATTGATGGTGTGCAAAATGTCACATTAAAATATCTTCCTTTCTAGGTGTCCAATCAGAGGTCCAACTAGAAGAATCTGGAGGGGACATCAAAAGGCCAGGAGAGTCCCTCCGCCTCTCCTGTCGAACCTCTGGGTTCACCTTCAGCAGCTATGTCATGTACTGGGTGAGACAAGCACCAGGAAAAGGCTTGGAATGGGTGGCATCTATATCTGAAAGGTCATCTAAAATTTACTACTTGGATAAAGTGAAGGGGCGCTTCACCACCTCTAGAGACAATTCCAACAGCCTGCTCTATCTGCAAATGAACAGCCTGACAGCAGACGACACAGCGGTGTATTACTGTGCAAGAGGAGACACAGTGAGAGGAAGTGAATCTGAAGGCAGGCAAAAACTGTCCTTCCCTCACAGCCCTTCACCTTATATGGATTCTATGAACATAAAAGAGTGGTTCCTTCTATAACACAAATTATGAAAGTTGTATTGTGAAATACAATTGGGGAAAGACCACACACAGAGAGAAAGAGGTGTGGGTAGAAACTGGTCTACCAAATAAAGGGAAATTTTACATTTGATGCTCTATTACTTCTGCCTGTGTCTCAATACACCAGGGGCATGTGGCACACCAAAGGTGGCAGAATAATGGAATGTGGCTCTTGGGTGGCACAGGTTTGCCAGTAAGAGAGGCAGAGCTAGGAAGCGGAGAAAACAGAACTTCCTCTCTCTTCAGTCTCCCCTTCCACTCTGCTGCTGCTGTTAACCCTTGTGGAGCCAAACAGCAGGAAACTCTTGGCTGCTTCATCTAGGAGGGGGAGAGCGAGGGGCTGAGGGCCCCCAACTTTTCCCATATGCATCATCCACGCATGCATCCTGTACAGCATGCTCACTTTAATCCTGCAGCCCATGCAGTGTGTGCACAACACATCAGCATGGCACACAGCATTCAGCGTGCATGACTGAGGTAAGTATGGTGCACCACATGTGAGCACAGCATGGGCATGGCATACAATGTGTGTGCATGACATCAGCACATTCTTGCACACATCTCACACTTGACAGAGAGGCACTTAACTTGCAGGGTATTCATCCATTTGGGGGGCAGCCCCCTCAAATATTGTATGGGGCCCCTGAAAGGAGCTTGGCTATTAGGAGATGATACTAATGGAAGGCAGGAAGGAACTCACCCTGACACTAACCCAGATTTTACCAGCTCTTTTATATATGGCTCGTTGCTGGAGGAAGGGCTCATGCAAATCCCTCATGGAGACTGTGGGTTTCTTGGGGCAGGTGTTATCTCCTTCAATATAAATTGTTCCTTTTCTCCCCGACCCAAAGCCTCCTCTTTCCTACCTCCCTAGCACAGTATTTTCTTAACACCATGAAGTTCTTGTGGTTCTTGTTGTCTTTGGTGGCCATGACAAAATGTAAGTGCATATTCTGTGAGAAGTTCAAAATATTAGTTTATGTGAGGTTCAAACATTCAGTGAAATCTTCTCTGTTTCCAAGGGGTCTTCTCAGACGTTCAGCTTGTATCATCTGGGCCAGGAATGGTGAGACCAGGAGAGGACCTCAGCCTGCTCTGTAAAGTCACAGGTTTCTCCATCTCCACTCAGCATTATGTCTGGCACTGGATCCGTCAAGCTGCTGGAAAAGGTCTAGAATGGATTGCAGCAGTACACCCCTATGATGGGAGTAAGTGGTATACCCCTTCTCTGAAGAGCCGAATAACCATTTCTTCAGATTCTTCCAAGAACGAGTTTTCTCTCCAGCTGAACACCCTGGCAGCTGCCGACTCTGCGGTGTATTTTTGTGCCAGAGAACACACAGTGAAACACAGCAATTGGTGCTGTGTATCAAAAAGGGGAAACTGATTTTGAATGCAGAAATATGGTTCTAATAAATGACAATAAATGAATAAGTTTGTCAAAACAATGTGAAATCAACGCAAAGTGAGACAAGGTGTCTTGGGGCTGTGTATGAAAGGGGACACTCTTTCAGAGAACAGTACCTCTTTTCTGTTCAGGGCATATAACATATAGCAACATCATACACGAGAAATATTGTACCGTAACCCAGAAGTTGGTTGTTTAGGCAATACATGAAAATAATATCCAAATAACAAAAACCTTTTATAATGTAAGGGGAGTCATCTCTTTTCATTTTTGCATAACAAAAGTGAACCAATCAGTTACAAAACTGTCTTTGTGCCAGGTTTTTAAATTTAATTTTCCACAAGTGCTATTTGCCATACAGTACTTTGTTGACCCAATGTGTCAGAGAAGCACTTTCTAAGTGCTTCCACTATCTCCTTATTATGAATCTGTATTAATATTATCCTCCAAGCCATAATACCTTTGGGTATTATAGCTCTGAGGTCAATTGTTATTCTTCTGCAATACAAATGTGATTCCTGTTTTCAGATGGTAGCTCCAGTTTCCATATATCTGCACATGAGAATCCTGAAAGCAGAAGACATTGCTGTGTATTACTGGGAAGACACAGAAAACCCATTAGACCTTGGACAAAAACCCTTTGTTGCATTCACTTTAGTGAAGAGTTCCCAGAGGGGGCATCACAGAACCACAAAGCAGAAATTTACAGAGCAGGGCAGACATCCGAAGGAAAGATGTTTCACAATAGCTATTAATAATGCTGAACCAGCCTGTTCCAACTCACTAAGCCAGAACACAGCAAAGTTCACTCCACCATCATCAATATCATGCCGTCCAACATTTCCCAACCCACATATGGGATGCCCCCCACCATGCAATGATGCCACCCAGAAATTTCTCTCCCAGAAATCCAGATAAAGCAATCTAGAGGGGACATTAAAAGCCCTGTGGAGTCTCTCTGCCATGGGATTGGGTTTGAAAGCCTTCCGGACAGCGCCATAAATGGGTGTCAAGAATAATCACATCTTTATCTCCTGTTTACTACTTGGATTCCATTAATGGAAGATTCACCATTGGATTTGTCAGCATCTTAGTGCATTTTTTCTCCAATATATGCATTTATGTACTGTATGCAATTTAACCTATGTAGAAAGTGTTCCCCCTAAAAATAATGTATGTTTTTTACCATTATGATACAAGCTGTCCCCAGATAAATGCATTTCTGCATATATCAGGGGATGGGAGTCTAGGGCAATAGCACTACTTGAGATGGTGGTCCTTGTGAGGTGGCACCTATGTGATGAATGTGATAGGGCCTCTTGAGCATTGGTTTGGCCCCTGGGTTGATCATCCAGCAGTCAGGCCGGATGAGATTGCTTGTAACCCAATGCCTCTGCCAAACCTCTTACAGTTGCATTCAATAAGGTTGTCGCCTAATTTGAACCATGCAATGTAATCCTGAGAGGTCTTTTGGTCAGCGGTGACCTGCAGGACTATGGGGACACAGCACCTCTACATGCAAATTGCTCCTCTTCTTCTCTGTGGCCCTTTAGCTCCGAAACAATCGTGAATTAAGAGTTCAGAGGATAGGAGGTTATTATATGAAGGACATGCAAATCAGGTGAACCACTTCACTGTCTTAAAAGCTGCCCTTTCCAATTCAGTCCTGCCACCTCCAGCCAGCCAAGACTGAGCCAGTCAAGAAGGTGATCCAAACAAACATGATTCTTTGGTTAAACCTCCTTCTCTTCTTGAGAGCTCTCCCAGGTAATATTTCTCTCACTGGAAACCCTGAGGACTTGCACACTTTTCTACACAGGTTTCCCCTGACTCTCTTTCTTCCATTTTTTTAGGCTGTCACTCAGAGGTTCAGTTGGTGGAGACTGGAGGAGGCGCTGTAGCTCCTGGAGGCTCCCTCCGCCTCTCCTGCAAGGTTTCAGGATTCACCTTTGCTGATTATGTAATCCACTGGATTCGTCAGGCTCCCGGACAAGGACTAGAGTGGGTGGCTTTAGTTAGCCAACCTTCAGGAAGCAAACAATTCTATAATTCCAAAGTTCAAGGACGATTCACCATCTCCAGAGACAATTCTCAAACCTCAGCCTATTTGCAAATGAGCAGCTTGAAGCCTGAGGACTCTGCCGTGTATTACTGTGCAAGAGACACAGTGACAACTTCTGCTTTCCTGCTTGTACAAAAAGCTCTGCTTTGCAGCATTTGCAGCTGGAATGCAGGTGCTAAAGGAGCATGCATTGTCAACAAGACAGGAAGGAAAGCAAGCAGGGACCCCGTGAGGCATCTCCCATGTGAAATGCACAATACATGACAGGGCCACTCCAAGGCTGCGTTCAAACAGCCTTTCATTTCATTCTCCCAATGTTTCCTTACCTCATGAAGATCTCTCTTTGAAATGACACAAAAGCTACTTCTGTAAATCTAGTGTAATTTGTGGAATCTTAGTGCTCATTTCCATGATAATGTATTCCAGAAAAGAATCTGAAGAAGTGTGCATGCACACGAAAGCTCATACCAAAATAAAAAACTTAGTTGGTCTTTAAGGTGCTACTGAAGGAATTTTTTTATTTTACTTCGACCCAGACCAACACGGCTACCTACCTGTATTCCAGAAAAAACATCCAATTTCATTTCCACCATCCCAGATTTTTACACTTGCTGTAATTTTGCCCCTGTTTTCAGATATCAACACCATCTGACAAAATTTGATTTGGTATTCAGGCAAACAGTTCTTATGGGATATGGTCCTGTATCTTAATTTCAGTTGCAAATCTCCATTTTGATGGAGTTGTCCTTTGTTCTCAAGCCGCCATAGAAGTAAGGTTTGCTAATGATGTAGCTCCAGGAGAGAAAAGCCTCAGGCTGGAATTCAGGCTAATTGAGTCTGCGTTTGGAAAGAGCTTTGTTTTCAGCTCTGTTTGGAGTTATTTTATATTACTAAGAAGCTGCACTTGTGGTTGCACAAATACATGGTTGGTTTTATGCAACTATTTGATGTTTTCTGTCTATTTTGGAACAAGCTGTTCCAAAATTCTGTTTGTAAAGTTCTGTTAGTAAAGATTTGAAACCAACAATTTTTGGTCGAGACAATTTTTATGCCGAATGGTGTCAGTTTTTATTCATTCTATTATTCCCAGAGGCATGTAACATTATTTCCCCATCTTTTAGAAAGACTGAAAAAAGAAAGAAAGGAAGATGGCTATCTATTTCCCCCAGCACCTTTTGGCTCTTTTATCCTGAGAGAGATATACAAACCTACTGTGGTAACAAATGCTAAACTGGACATTGGAAAATAATAGCTCGTTATATAGACAAGGCTTGCCTTCAGAGCCATAGTTTGCCCAATGGCTGTAGTGGTGCTTTTACCTTGATACATATGCAAATTATTAGAGATCATTTCCTCTTTAAATCTGTTAGACACCCTCCCTTCCTCAGCCACAGGACCCTGAATACCTGGGGCCACAATTTGCTCAACCCTGTTTAATGCAACCCTGTTGCATTAGATGGCAAAAATGATCTTTTTGCTTCAGCTTGTTTTCTTTTCAGCTGGTTTTGGAGGTAAATCTATCATTTCATAAAAACAAGAATTGGGCAGCCTAGCTGCTAATTATATGCAGAAGAGCTAATTGATATCACTTTCTTTCTAGGCGTCCAATCGGAGATCCAACTGGTAGAGTCTGGAGGGGATGTAAAAAAGCCAGGAGAGTCCCTTCGCCTCTCCTGTCAAGCCTCCGGGTTCACCTTCAGCAGCTATCCCATGAACTGGGTGAGACAAGCTTCGGGAAAGGACCTGGAATGGGTGGCCTTTATACACACATCTTCATCTCACATTTACTACCTGGATCCCTTCAAAGGAAGATTCACCATTTCCAGGGATGATTCAAACAGCCAGCTGTATTTGCAAATGAACAACCTTAAACCTGAGGACACAGCCGTGTATTACTGTGCAAGAGACACAGTGAGAGGCTTCCCATTAGACCTTAGACAAAAACCCTTCATTGCATTCCTTTTGTGAAGTTTCCAGAGGGGGCACCAAAGCCCCACAAACCAGAAACTCTCAAAGCAGAGCAGACAAAACAAGGGAACAACAATAGCTGTTACAACAGGGAACACCTGTTCTTCTTTGGCACATTTCTAGGCTGTTGGGAGTTGTCCCGTGATCATCTTGTTCCAACTCAGTAGGCAAAGCAAATTCATCCTGCCCGTTCCTTTCTTTCTCTCAAAGGGCTTCATACTTCCCTCAAGATTTATGTTCTTTCATGAATTCTGTTTACAGTGGAAGATATTCAGGAGCAGCTTCTCCCACCCTAGAGATGTGAAGGCCCGGAAAACCCCCGGGAAAAAATAGGGGGGAAATGTTGTTTTTTTTCCTGGGGTTTTCCTGAAGCCTTTTTTGTTTTTTCCCCGAAAATTTGAATTTATTTTTTTTTTTGAAAATTTGAAAAATAGATTATGGAATGTTTTATTTTAACATGATGAATAAAATATTTTAAGATAAAGGGATCAAATATTTTATAAATCATTTTTTAAAAAATATGTATGGTATCAGATTATTTTAATTTCTGTGAGGAGAAGCAAGTCCTAGGTTAGAAACTGAACTCTCCAATGCAGGAACAAGATACATTTCTTCCTTTAGGAGGTGCTGTTGTCACCAGGAAAAAAAAAAGGTTTCATTTTTGTTTTTGCATACATGTGGTATGCATTGGTTTTGTTCCTCTTCACTAGGCCTCAAAGCACTGGAAGAAAATATAGAGTAACAAAAAGGGCCTTAAAGTATATGTGTTGTTGTGGCAATCAGAGAAGTATTATGAAAGAAAAAAAGAAAAGAAAATATTTTAAACATGAAATGCTGTAAAACAGTCTTTAAAAGGTGAAATAAACTAATTTAAGCATATAGTAGCAGCTAAAGTGGTTAACAGACCACACACATCAGTGGTAGAAATACATAAGGTCTCATGGGCAAAACATGGAAGGTGGAGTAAGCATGTTGCATAGCAAACAGTGATGAATGACAAGTTAAATTTCAGTTCCTGTTTGGATACACTATATTTTTGATATGCTAATTGTGATAATTTTATGCCGATTAAAATTATCCATAGTTATATTTTATGTTTCTAATGTAATAGAATGAATTCCAATCTGAAAAAAGAAGTGCTAATGTAGCATGTTTTTCAACTTTTCCAAAAACGTTTTTTTCCAGGGGGAAACCGGGGGGAAACCACAGGTTTTTTCCGAGCTTCAAAATTTTTGGAAATTTTACATCTCTAGCCACCACCGTGTTGTGGTCTTCCTGGACTGGGAATAAAGTAATCAGGAAATACTATGCCAGGGGTCCCCAGACTTACCGGCGTTTGCGCCGGTTCCCACCACGCCGATCGCGCGGCGGGCCGGAGGACGGGGGAGCGCGCGCCTGTGCGGGCCGGCGGGCGGGGGAGTGCGCGCCTGTGCGCATGCGCACGGGTGCTTACTGGCGCGGCGGCGCGCTTCCAGGGTGGAAAAAGCGCCGAAAATCCGTTGTGCGCATGCGTATGGGCCTCCCCCGACCCGGAAGTGCACCAGAAATGACCTCTTCCGGGTCGGGAGAGGCCCATACGCATGCGCACAAAGGATTTTCGGTGCTTTTTTCCTGACCCGGAAGAGCGCTGCCGTGCTGCGCACCGTAAGAGCGGGCGGCGGGGGTCGTCGCGGGCCGGATTGGCAGGCCAATTGGGCCGCATCCGGCCCCCGGGCCGTAGTCTGGGGACCCCTGTACTATGCTCATTTCTTCAGACTCTAAGAATCTGATCTTCTGGCCTAGATAAGTAAAACAACAACAATTTACAGTTCTTCCCCCATCACAGCACAATGGCCTGGACATTGTTCCTTCCACCCTGACCCACATAAATTAGGCAGGTAAACCTCCTCACAGCCCACCTACTTTCACCGTACAGACAAGGTTCTTCCTGGTGAAGTGTGGTGCCATGCAACTGAGCACCCAAATCAGCAGCCTCCCTGCCTGCCTCACCTGCAATAAAAGCTGGTGTTAGTGAGTGCGGCTTCCACAAAGGCAGAGTCCCAAGGGCATGGGCCTTGGGATGAAGACTTTGGGCTTGACTAGCAAGACCAGTCAACAATTGAAGAACCATCAACACCTCCAAAATGCTAGCAATAGTTTTTCTCTTCATAAAACTTTCTTCTTTCTGCTTCTTAGCTGGCACCATTGAAAGGCTGGGGCTGTTGCGCAGTATCATTCCCAATTGTGGGGACGATTAAGGAGGCAGGAGGGGATGTATTATTTAATGATAGCCTCCCTAACTTGTGCTAGCAAGTTCCATATTTTAGCAGAGTTCCAAACATTCCCCTTTTTAACTTACACAGCGATCAGCTTGTTGCTGAATCATCAGAGTCCTACTTTTAAAGATTCTTTCCTGGTATTGCTCGTGCAAATGGTATTGCTCATGCAAATGGAATACCCACCCACCTCTCCCTATATTTAGTGTATTTTTGCAATTGACCTTGCTATGCCATCGTGTGTCGTCTCTTGTTGGGACAGGGGCACGGTAGGTGTTGTGCCTTCAGCACATATAAAGACGTATATAGATTGTATGTTGTTATTGCTATGTTAATTGTTTGGATCATTGTTTGTTAGATATACTTATTGTATGTATTTCTATTGCCTTCTAGTTTTACCTCATCCTTGTTTCTTCAATAAAGTCAAAATTTCTAAATAGTCTGCTTAATGGGGAACAGGAAGGTTTACCTGCACATCGAGCTGCACATAGACCACAAGGCAGTGTAGTGAGGACGGAACAGTAGGAATTTTCCCCACTTGCCTGATTGGCTGTTGCCATTTGGGTTTCGTCTGCCACGTAGCAAATCGTCACAACTTGTAAAGTTGCGGATAGGCACTGGTTCATGTGATAGGGATGGGAGAATAGTCTCGCCATCCCTATGTGGAGGGTATTCCGTTAAAGGAATCCAGGGACTCAACTTGGTTTGGTCAAACCTCGAGAGGGGGTTGTGTCCATGCCTGAGTTCAGGGGGACATCTGGGGGAGGAAACAGAGTCTGTTCCCGGGCTTTTCACCTACCTCAGGTGTTCACCCTTGGCTGACCTATGATAGAGCTCTGGGTCAGCGCTACCAGCAATGGTGTAGAGAGCTAGTCGAACCAGAGCCTGTGCAACCACTCACTTTGCTGTTATCAATAAAGTTGTGGCCTAAATTCTGCCAAAAACCAAAACTAAAATTTGAGTCAAATGTGTCTTTATTTAGGGGGAAGGTCTCTGGGTCTGAACATGCAAACACAAGAATCTGATTAACGTTAATATAAAAGTAGTTTACTCACAGATTCATTCAGGTTCACAGACATATCCCTGAAGATAGGCTTAGGTAACATAACAACTAGAACTATTCCATAAATAAGTTAGTCCCAATTGACTGTGACTAAGCAGTCACTTCTCCAAACCATAGCTGCCAAGTTTTCCCTTTTCTCGCGAGGAAGCCTATTCAGCATAATGGAAAATCCCTTTAAAAAAGGGATAACTTGGCAGCTATGCTCCAAACACACAGCAATATAAAAAATGGAGAACACACGCTGATCAGAATTTGGAGGGCATGTGCTCCTCCATGGTAGTACTACAGACCACACCCTCTTCAAGTCACATGTAGTGGAAGACTGTCCCAGGTAAGGAGGAAATAGGAAGTCTTCTCCAGAGTGGTAAAAAACATCCCCTAGCATGTCCACTGTAGGAATTTTTTACTTGGCTGCACTGTAACATCCCACACCAATGACCAGTGGGGACCAGGTTGATGAACGTTGATCTAAGTCTACATTTTGCAACATTATGCCCAAGGCTGGTATTTTAATTATCCATAATGGGCATTGATGTTCAATCCATTCTTTGGTTCAAAGCACCAAGAGTGGATATTCTGCTACCAATTTGCTTCCAAACTTGATTCAGTTCTATTTTAACTTCAATATCTTGAGACAACTGCCCTGTTCCTCACCATGGGTGTTGCCAGAAAGTTTTGACACTCCATAGTCACATGTATGCCTAATGAGATGGGGTTGTCAAAGGGTTATGCTGCTTTTTTATCCTCACAGATATGCAAAAACTTAAACAGCTTCCTGTTAAAATCTGGCATATATTATTCCTGTGCAAACTCAAACCCAAGTACAGAACCTCTGTGTGTCACGGCCTGGGTTGCTATTTTTTACTTGATCACTATCCAATTAAAAATAAGGGAAAATGACTTCTTGGCTTCAATATGTTTTCCTTTTAGTAGTATTTGAAGGTAATTCTTCTTTCAGAAAAGACGGCTGCTACATTGTAATTGTAAATGAGCCTGCAGTCTAACCATAAATCTATCTGAGAGCTTGGAGTGCAGCGACTGAGGAAGGAGCTGCTGCCTCTTGGATTTGGGTGACTGTCCAGGCTTGTGTGGGTGTTTGTTTCTGGCTGTGACCTTGTTTGTTTCTGGCTGTGACCTTTCACCTAGAAGTGTGAGTCAGGAGGGTCAGGTGATTAGCTGTGGGCGGAGCTAGTCAGAGCTTGGAGAGCAGCGGCGCGCGCCTAGCGGCGTGCGCAGTTTGACCCATCTTTTTGATCTAGGGCAGCAAGTCTCACACGTTTGTTAGGGGGGACCTAGGCCTCTTCCTCTTTCCCCCTTGACTTCAAGGTTTTCAAGATGGAGGTGGAGGGAACAACTGTTGTCACCTGCAATTCCTGTGCAATGTTTGTTTTCTTGCCAAAGGATGTGGGTAGCTACACCTGCAACAATTGCAAGTTGGTTGCCCTACTAGAAAACAAGGTTGCCCTTCTGGAAGAGAAGGTGCAGAAGCTTCAGGGGCGTGTATCTACGCTCCAGAGAATTAAAGAGCTGGAGCTTTTCTTGGATGCAGCAGAGCACACTGTCTGCACCAAGGAGGAGACAGGGGACCTCCCTGAGGAGGAGGTCAGTTCCCCAACACAGCAGCCAGATGTATGGAGGAACGTGACTCATAGAAGTAGAAGGCCCAGGGATCGCTCTGAGTGCTTAGAATTACACAACCGTTTTTAAGTGCTCATGGAAGACGAGGAACAGACTCCACTTGAGGATCTCTCCCTCATCACAGTTGATGAGGAATATGAAGACGAGCAGCAAAGTCAGTCCTCCGGGAATATGCAGGTAACCTTGGAAGGGACAGCACATGGAAGAATCCCAACCAAGCCTATGAAGAGGCGTGTAGTAGTGATAGGGGATTCCCTACTGAGGGGTACAGAAGCAGTGATCTGTGGGCCTGACAAGATGTCTCGAGAGGTGTGCTGTCTACCCGGGGCCAAGATCAAAGTTGTAACAGAACAGCTGCAAGGAATCATAAAACCCACTGACAAATACCCCTTCCTTTTGGTGCATGTGGGAACCAATGACACTGCAAGCCATAGCTTACAGAAGATCAAAAATGATTATGAGGCTCTGGGCAGGAAGTTGAAGCAATTAAATGCACAAATTGTCATCTCTTCTGTCCTCCCAGTTGAACGACATGGCCCAGGGAGAGAGGGAAAAATAGGGGAAGTGAACAACTGGCTTCTCAAATGGTGCAAACAGGAACGGTTTGGATTCCTAGATCACGGTCTGCAGTTTCTTGAAGATGGACTTCTGGCAAGTGATGGACTGCACCTCACAAAAGTTGGGAGGAATGTTTTTGCCACGAAACTCAAAAACCTCATCAGGAGGGCTTTAAACTGACTTATGTGGGGGAGGGAGACAGTGGTCCTGAAGGTAGGAGTCTATCAAATGCTGAAGATGATCATCCAAATGTCAAGGACCAAATGGAGCAAGCAGCATGCAGACCTAGTGGTGGGACGAAAATATCATTAAATAAGAGACATGGGGGCATGATCAACGGTCTTCAATGTCTGTATACTAATGCACAGAGCATGGGAAATAAACAAGATGAACTTGAGCTCTTGGTACAGCAAACTAAATATGACATAATAGGCATCACTGAAACCTGGTGGGATGAGTCTCATGACTGGAATGTAGTAATAGAGGGATACAATCTAGTTAAGAGAAATAGACCAAACAGGAAAGGAGGAGGAGTAGCTTTATATGTTAGGGATGTGTATACCTGTGAAGAGATCCAGGATTTAAAACTTCAAAGCCAAATTGAGAGTATCTGGGTCAAAATTAAGGGAGAGAAAAAATAACAGTGGTCTCATTGTGGGAGTTTACTATAGATCCCCAAGCCAAACTGAGGACACAGATGATGCCTTCCTGGAACAGATGGCCAAGCATTCAAAAGGAAGTGAGATAGTAGTAATGGGGGATTTCAACTATCCTGATATTTGTTGGATGTCAAACTCAGCCAAGAGCATAAGGTCAAACAGATTCCTCACTGGCCTTGCAGACAACTTCATTGTCCAGAAAGTGGGAGAAGCAACAAGAGGATCAGCCATTTTAGATCTGGTCCTAACCAATAGTGATGACTTGGTTAGTGGGGTAGAAGTGGCAGGATCATTAGGTGGGAGTGACCATGCTCTTCTGGAGTTTATTATCCAGCGGAAAGGAGCAACCAAGCACACTAAGACTCAAATTCTAGACTTTAAGAAAGCCGACTTTAGAAAACTTAGGGAAACGCTGGGTGAAATCCCATGGACAGTAATACTAAAAGGGAAGGGAGTTCATGATGGTTGGGAGTTTGTTAAAATGGAGATATTAAAAGCACAACTTCAGGCAATACCAATGAGACGGAAACATGGAAGGTGCCTAAAGAAGCCAGGCTGGCTATCTAAAGAACTTTTGACTGAGTTGATTTAAAAGGGATATGTACAAAAAATGGAAAAGGGGGGAAATCTCCAGAGAGGAATTCAAACATATAGCCAGCACGTGTAGAGACAAAGTCAGAAAAGCTAAAGCACAGAATGAACTCAGGCTCGCCAGAGAGGTTAAAAGCAACAAAAAGGGCTTTTATGGGTATGTCCGTAGCAAAAGGAAGAACAAGGAAACAGTGGGGTCACTCAGAGGAGAAGATGGTGAAATGCAAACAGGGGACAGAGAAAGGGCAGAACTCCTCAATGCCTTCTTTGCCTCAGTCTTCTCCAAGAAAGAAAACAACGCCCGACCTGAAGAATATGGAGCAGATGATTCAGCAGGGGGAACACAGCCCAGAATAAGTAAGGAGGTAGTACAAGAATACTTGGCTAGTTTAGATGTATTCAAGTCTCCAGAGGTGATTTCAGAACCACTGACAATAATCTTTGAAAATTCCTGGAGAACAGGCGAAGTTCCAGCAGACTGGAGGAGGGCAAATGTTGTCCTTATTTTCAAAAAGGGGGAAAGAGAGGACCCAAACAATTACCGTCCAGTCAGCCTGACATCAATACCAGGAAAGATTCTAGAGCAGATCATTAAGCAAACAGTCTGTGAGCACCTAGAAAGAAACTCTGTGATCACTAAAAGTCAGCATGGGTTTCTGAAAAATAAGTCATGTCAGACTAATCTGATCTCATTTTTTGACAGAATTACAAGCCTGGTAGATGAAGGGAACGCTGTGGATGTAGCCTATCTTGATTTCAGCAAGGCCTTTGACAAGGTGCCCCATGATATTCTTGTAAAGAAGCTGGTAAAATGTGGGCTAGACAATGCTACCATTAAGTGGATTTGTAACTGGCTTACTGACCGAACCCAAAGGGTGCTCATCAATGGCTCCTCCTCATCCTGGAGAGTAGTGACTAGTGAGGTGCCACAGGGTTCTGTCTTGGGCCCAGTCTTGTTCAACATCTTTATCAATGACTTGGATGATGGGATTGAGGGCATTCTGAGCAAGTTTGCAGATGGCACCAAATTGGGAGGGGTGGCTAACATCCCAGAGGACAGGATCACACTTCAGAATGACCTTAACAGATTAGACAACTGGGCCAAAGCAAACAAGATGAATTTTAACAAGGAGAAATGTAAAGTACTACACTTGGGCAAAAAAAATGAAAGGCACAAATACAGGATGGGAGACACCTGGATTGAGAGCAGTACATGTGAAAAGGATCTAGGAGTCTTGGTAGACCACAAACTTGACATGAGTCAACAGTGTGATGCAGCAGCTAAAAAAGCCAATGCAATTCTGGGCTGCATCAATAGGAGTATAGCATCTAGATCAAGGGAAGTAATAGTTCCACTGTATTCTGCTCTGGTCAGACCTCACCTGGAGTACTGTGTCCAGTTCTGGGCACCACAGTTCAAGAAGGATACTGATAAGCTGGAACGTGTCCAGAAGAGGGCAACCAAAATGGTCAAAGGCCTGGAAACGATGCCTTATGAGGAACGGCTTAGGGAGCTGGGTATGTTTAGCCTGGAGAAGAGAAGGTTAAGGGGTGATATGATAGCCATGTTCAAATATATAAAAGGATGTCATATAGAGGAGGGAGAAAGGTTGTTTTCTGCTGCTCCAGAGAAGCGGACACGGAGCAATGGATTCAAACTACAAGAAAGAAAATTCCACCTAAACATTAGGAAGAACTTCCTGACAGTAAGAGCTGTTCGGCAGTGGAATTTGCTGCCAAGGAGTGTGGTGGAGTCTTCTTCTTTGGAGGTCTTTAAGCAGAGACTTGACAGCCATCTGTCAGGAATGCTTTGATGGTGTTTCCTGCTTGGCAGGGGGTTGGACTGGATGGCCCTTGTGGTCTCTTCCAACTCTATGATTCTATGATTTCCAGGTGGCCAGTGCGAAATCCAGCTCACGGAATCAGGAGGAGACATTAAAAGGCCTGGAGAGTCTCTCTGCCTCTCCTGCAGAGCCTCCGGGTTCACCTTCAGCAGCTATTATATGCACTGGATGAGACAAGCACCAGGAAAAGGCTTGGAATGGGTGGCACAAATATCTGGTGGTTCATCTGACATTCACTCCTTGGATAAAGTGAAGGGGCGCTTCACGATTTCCAGGGACAATTCAAACAGCCTTCTCTATCTGCAAATGAGCAGCCTGGCAGCAGAAGACACAGCCGTGTATTACTGTGCAAGAGGCACAGTGAGAGACTTCCCATTAGACCTTAGACAAAAACCCTTCATTGCATTTCTTTAGTGGGGATTCCAGAGGGGGCACCAAAGCACCACAAACCAAAAACTCTCAGAGCAGAGCAGACAAAACAAGGGAACAACAATAGATTTTACTACAGGGAACATCTGTTCTTCTTTGGCCAATCTCTAGCTTGTTGAGAGATGTTGCATGATCATCTTGTTCCAACCCAGTAGACTCGTTCAAAGCAAATTCATCCTGCCCATTCATTTCTTTCTCTCACATTGCTTCATACTTCCCTCGAGTTTTCTGCTCTTTCAAAAATTCTGATTACAGTGGAAGATATTCAGGAGCAGCTTCTGCCACCAGCATGTTGTGTTTCTCCAGGACTGGGAAAAAAGTAATCAGGAAATACTATGCTCATTTCTTGAGACTCAGAGAAACTGATGTTCTGGCCTAGATAAGTAAAACAACAGCAATTTAAAAGTTCTTCCCCCATCACAGCACAATGCCCTGGACTGCTACATTGTTCTTTCCAGCTTGACCCACATAAATTAGGCAGCTAAACCTCCTCACAGCCCAGCTACTTTCCCCGTGCAGCCAAGGTTATTCAAGCAAATATCCGAGTAGGCAATAGACTTTCAATTTGAACTGCGCTGGGGAGGGGAAAAGTTGATATTTTCTAATTAAAAAAAATTAAAAAGTATTGATTTTTTAAATTAAAAAATAAATATTTTGTGTGTCCACATCTAATCTTCCCACTTTCTAAAAATTATTCATTGGTTGTGTTTTTCTTTTTGTAAATCTATCAAAGAATATAATAAAATAAAAATGGGATTAAGGGGCATTCTCATGACAGTGGAGGGTGGGTATGCTGTGTGGTGGCACTGGGTGTTCTTCTGACAGGAAATGCACTGCATAGGGGAGAATAAAAAGGGGGTCAAGAAGGGTCAGTTGTGGGGTTGGGAAGTGATGGCTGTCCTTATTTTCATTTGAGGAATCTTGGAGGATATGCAATCATATATTCCGGGCTTTCAGGAGCTTCACCATCTCTCTCTATTTATGCGGTGCCAGCAGGCAGGATAAAGAGGAGGGATTTAGAGCCACCCCTCTTTCTGCTGAGTCAATTTTGTGGGACAGAACCTTTGCAGACATGCCTGAACAAATGCCCAGAACAGCAATGTACTAAAGAGCAAGTGCTGGTGAGGGGAAACTATCTCTCTGTCCAGGCATTCTCAATGACAAATAAGGAAAACCTGGAAAAGCCTGAACCATTCTGCTTGTAAGACCCATTTTATATTTTATATCAGTCATTGGAGGAGGGGCTCAGGCAAATATAGGGGCGGGCAGAATTCCTCTTCAAAAGGGAACTCACCACATTAAAGATCCTCACCTTCTCTCCATTTCAAAAAATTGTCTTTATTTCCTCAATAGGCCACTCACACACACCATACAAATTATGAAGTTCACTCTGTTCTTGTTTTCTTTTGCGGCTGTTCAAAGATGTAAGCATGCCTTCTAGGGAAGAATAAGACCTCTCTGTGTACTTAATGCCTGAATCAGATGGTGTCTGGTGCTAATTCCAATCTTCTCTCTTTCCCAAGGGGCCTTGTCGGACATTCAGCTTGCATCTTCTGGGCCAGGAACAGTGAGACCTGGAGAAAATCTGAGCTTAGTCTGTAAAGTGACAGGTTTCTCTATTTCTACTTCTGCTTCTTACGCTTGGAACTGGATCCGCCAGCCTCCTGCAAAAGGTCTAGAATGGATTGGATCAACAAATCACAACTCAGGGGGCAAATGGTATGCCCCTTCTCTGAAAAGCCGAGCAACCATTTCTTCAGATGGCTCCAAGAACGAGTTCTCTCTCCAGCTAAACTCCCTAACAACTGCCGACACCGCTGTGTATTTCTGTGCCCGAGAAGCACAGTGAGACAAGGCCGATTGGGGATGTGTACAAAAAGAGGAAACTGATTTTGAACTCACATTTCTAACTCTACTCCAAATACAGAAAGATGTTATATTGCAAAGAGAGGAAGCTGATCTCTTGAACATTGAGTCCCATTCAGCATAACCTCCTGATTAATCTGTCTTAATGGCAACCTTGGTGATATATATGAAGATAGACATATCACAGGAATTCTCAAACGTTATATATGTTTGGACATTAATTTGGGCTTATGATGGTGATGAGGGTTAACCATACAACACATATTTTGTACCCTCCTCATTTTGCAGGATCTCCAGTGAAAGGGGGAAGCAATTTCCTGTTACTATAGCTCTCTTTCCAAGAACATGCTTGATAGTCTACTGTCCTGATTAAGTTCTGTTCCCTGTTTTCTTTTTGCTTTTTCCTCTACCTTGTGAATGCCCCCATTTTAATGTTTGCTTCAATTTGATATGAGGTTCCAAGGTGATCCCTCACAAGTGATCCAGCATAACTTTTCATCCTCATTCCTCATGTCAAGTGAAATGTTCATTTAAGAGGAGATGTAAAGGAAGCTACTGTTGAGACTCAGGAGAATCATTGTCTTTCACAATCCAGTGGGTCTACTCTGAGTATTTCTAACATTATATGCAATCCCATAAGTTCATTGCATACTTATATCTTTATATTAGGGGAAACAATTGCCTATCACTGCAGCTGACCCTCCTCATTTCTATTGCCAGACAGAATATGGTCTTTCTTTCTTTCTTTCTTTCTTTCTTTCTTTCTTTCTTTCTTTCTTTCTTTCTTGTTTACATTAGTTCCTTTTATCTAATTGTATCATGAAAATGTTTTAATAAAATGAGAAATAGAGAAAGAAATAAGGGGGGTGTGTGTGAGAGAGAAAAAATAAGGAGCTCATTATATAGATCAGTCTTGCCTTCAGATTCATAGTTTGCCCAGCAGCTTTAGGGGTGTTTTTTAATCTTGATCAGTATGCAAATTTTCAGAATTCATTTCCTCTTTTAATCACTCAGACACTCTAACTACCTCAGCTACACCACCCTGAATTTTGAGGGCCACATTTTGCTCAACCCTCTCCAACAGATGGGGGAAATGATTGTTTTACTTCAACTTGTTTTCTTCTCAGCTGTTTTTTGAGGTAAATCCATCCTTTCAAATAAAGAAGGCTGTGGTGCTCTGACAGTTAATGGTACACAGCAGGTCTCATTAAAATCTCTTTATTGTGAGGTGTGCAAACAGTGATCCAACTTCCAGAGTCTGGAGAGGACATCAGAAGGCCTGGAGAGTCCCTCCACCTCTCCTGTTGAGCCTCTGGGTTCACCTTCAGCAGCCATGGCATGACCTGGATGAGATACATGCCAGGAAAATGCATGGAATGGGTGGCATATGGATGGTCTACTGACATTCACTCCTCAGTTAAAGTGAGGGGATGATTCACCATCTCCAGAGACAGTTCCAGCAACCTCCTCTTTCTGCAAATGAACAACCTTAAACCCGAGGACATAGCTGTGTATTACTGTGCAAAAGACACAGTGATTATTAAGCTAGACAAAAACCCTCCTTTGCTCACAGCTGCTCCCTCTTTGCTGGTGAAAATAAACAGCTTGGGGATCTGAGGACCCACAAAAACTCCCTCTGTAATTTTTTGCTTTGCTGAGTCAAGGGAATTTGTCAGCCAGGTACTTGAAAGCTGATTCAGTCTGGCCCAAAGCTCTTATGAAGTTTTTCACCAGACCTGTTTGATGTGTAGGAGCAAGTAGTACCGGTAGGATTTTCTGCATTTCTGTCAGTGGTGAGTGGTGCACATTCTTCTCTCTGACCTTCAGCAAATTCCTCCTGAGGTCCGACTCGCTTCACGTACTGCAATGTCTTTGCTCAGGTTTCTCATTGCCTTAAAAAACAGCAGTACTTCATTTATCCCATCTGCAGACCCATCAACACCACCTTCAACTCACCACAGACATGCCAGCCATACTTGCTGTACTGAAGACAATCTAACAACAGTTTTAGGTTGTCATAGGTTTTTTTTCTTGCAAACAACATGTCCTACTGGAATGGATCGAAGTCTGTTTCCTTTATGCAGCAACCCTGCCTTGAGACTCAAATTCTAGGAGTCTATGAATAGCTGTCATTCTGGTGGGTCATGTGTGATTCCGAGGACATTCATCAGGCCACCTACATCGTAGCAGAACAGAAAGTCATCTTCCTTCCTAAAGTAAGGCACAAATTGCTCATCATGCGTGTAAAATGAAGCCCCACTCAGATATCCTCATTGAGAAGATACCATCATTGAAGTCTTGGTTCCTGTAACTGCCTTGGACAGCTCCACATCATGAACGAGACCATTCAGATCATCTTGTGTAAGAATGTGTGGTGCAGAGGACTCACCATGGCAGACATATGGATCATCATTAGACAAGGAAAAGTGAAAAGAACCCGAGGTTGTTGGCCTCCCTTCTTGTCATTTGAATCACTGAAAAACCATTTCAGTTTTTGAGAATTTCACTCCTCTGGAGACTCCAACAGTTCTTTATTAAAAGTTGCGGATGCTTTTGACTTCCCTCCCCCAATTCTCTCTCTACATTTATTACATGCAGTGTGCAAAAGTGTTAGAGCTGCCTCAATTCATTTCTCTCTCTTTCTGTCTCTGATCTATGGATTGCTAGTCATAGAAAGGAATTAACACAACCAGCCTAAAGCACAGTGCATCTTTCAGTGGAAGGTAATAAATTGGGAGCATTTGGTGTTGATGTTGCTCTTTAAAAAATGAAATGAACATGGAGAAAGCCTAGAATTCAGCAAAAGGGAGTTAAAGTGAGCGTCTGTGCATGTAAGTTGTCTATTTATTATGAGAAGAGAAACCCATGTGCAAACAGGAAATTCTTAGCTTGGGGGTCATTTATACTGGCCTGACCAGAACCAATGACTTCTTCATATTGTTATGTCCATTGCTCAAGTAGACAAGATTTTCCTATTTGTTGACTTCCATTTTATAAGAGAATAACTTCCGCCAGAGAGAGGATGAAACAGAAGCTGAGATGGCTGAGATCGTCCCCAAAGACCAGTGGAGACCAGATTGATGAATGTTGATCTAAGTCTACATTTTGCAACATTATGCCCAAGACTGGTATTTTAATTATCCATAATGGGCATTGATGTTCAATCCATTCTTTGGTTGAAAGCACCATGAGTGGATATTCTGCTACCAATTTCATTCCTAGCTTGAGTCAGTTTAATTTTATCTTCAATATCAATATCTTGGGACAACTACTGCCCTGCCCCCCCATGGGTGTTGCCAAAAAGTTTTGACACTCCATAGTCACATGTATGCCTAATGAGATGGGGTTGTCATAGGGTTGGGCTGCTCTTTTATCCTCACAGATATGCAAATATCTAAACAGCTTCCATATATTATTCCTGCCCTAACTCAAACCCATGTACACAACCTCAGTGTGTCACTGCCTGGGTTGCGATTTTTTACTTACTCACTTTCCAATTAAAAATAAAGCAAAATGACATCTTGGCTTCAATATTTTTTTCTTTTAGTAGTATTTGAAGGTAATCCTTCTTTCAGAGAAAGACCTTTGTTACATTGTAGTTGTAAATGAGCCTGCAGTCTAACCGTAAGTCTATCTTTTCAGGTGTCCAGTCAGAAATCCAGCTCACGGAATCAGGAGGAGACATTAAAAAGCCCGGAGAGTCTCTCCGCCTCTCCTGCAGAGCCTCTGGGTTCACCTTCAGAGACTATTACATGGCATGGGTGAGACAAGCTCCAGGAAAGGGCCTGGAATGGGTGGCCAGAATAGGTACATCTTCATCTCCCATTAACTACTTGGATTCCATCAAAGGAAGATTCACCATTTCCAGGGACGATTCAAACAGCCAGCTGTATTTGCAAATGAACAACCTTAAGCCTGAGGACACAGCCATGTATTACTGTGCAAGAGACACAGTGAGTGACTTCTCATTAGACCTTAGACAAAAACCCTTCATTGCATTCCTTTAGTAGAGTTTCCAGAGGGGGCACTAAAGCACCACAAACCAGAAACTCTCAGAGCAGAAAAAAACAAGACCATGGGCCAGGTTGGATGGGACTGATGCAATCTGGAGTCCAACAACATCTGCAGGGCCCCTGGTTCTTTGTTCTTACCTCCAAGCAAAGCAATGTCCTTAAAAGACCTTGCCTCTTCCCCACCACAGATAAGCAGCCTCATTCAACTGTATCATTGTGATTCGACAAGCATTTCAAAGAGGGAATAGAGTCAGAGTTTAATGAAATCACAAACAAGTCAAGGATTAATGCTCAACAATTGTTTCGGGGGCATAGCTACATGCCTGGTGCCGACCACTCTGCCCAATCTCAATGGAAGGGAAATTCATAAACCTCTACTAAATGTAGTTTCATGTGTTAAGCATATTCTCATAAAACCAGGCTGCAGAACTCTCTTTTTCTCCCTCCTGTTTCCACAAGAGGGCAAACGAGGTGTAAAAAACACCCAATGTCATCAGCCCATGTCTGAAAGCAAATGGTGTTCCAAGTACCGTTGGTGGCTTCATCTGTCAGACTAACAATTTCTTCAGATGTTTCCTTGCAGGCCATTATCGTGTGGGCCCCTCGAGACTTTGCACTTCTCCACACTTCAGCTTTCTTTGTACTTTCCAGGCACAGGCCTGTGCTTTAAAGGTCCATGTCTGAATTGCTGTTTATTGTGCTTCAGGGGGGAAACTCCAGGGCAAAGAAGAAGGAGGAGGAGGAGGAGGAGGAGGAGGAGGAGGAGGAGGAGGAGGAGAGATGTAACTTTAAAGCCCTTTGACTCCTGAAGGCACTTTCTCACAGTTCTCTTTATATCTTCAACCCAAAGATCACAATTCATAGCTGGGGAAAATGTAACTAGTACAAACTAATAGTTTGATGGCAATAAATAAAAATGGCACAAATCCAGGATATGGAAATTGGACCAGGAGCATGTGATATCTTTTTCTTCCATGCGTGAAGAAGCCACATGCAGTACTTCTTGTCATTAATTCTGTTGGATTTTTTGAATAATCAAGTTACTTTAGAGCCGGTCTAATGTAAATACTGTCTGTTTAAGAGAAACAGGTGCAGCTGATTTCTGTTGATTGCCCACAGGCGTGGGCTCTGCTTCTTGTATATAAGGCTCTGCCAGAAAGCCTTCTGCATCTCCTAGTTAGATTCTTTCAGTTTGATTCATCTCTAAGTAGATCACTCTCTCAGTTGTTCTTAGTTTAAGAGATTCCTTAGTTGAATCTTAGTATGATTGCTTAGTTATAATGCTAGAATGTTGTTAATTCTCGGGTAGTTTAATGGGAGTTATGTGGGAGTTTGTGGGAATGTGGGAGAAAGCATTTTCTTTAGTTTAAAGTCTCTTTAGAGTCAGTTTGTTTTTCAGTTAAAGAAACCCAACCGTTTGTATTTTCATCTGCATACTTTTACAAGTGTGCAGCTAGTAAGGGGTTTCATATAAGGGAGATAATACCCTACACTCTTGGTGGTGTTTTCTTAGCCAGGTCAACTTCTGACTGTGTATACTCTGCGTGAAGTGTACTTTAAAGGTCCACTGTAAAACTGGGATATATGATTTAGGTTAAGCAGGTTTCAATATCCAGTTTTCTCCAATATTATTCTTATCATATATATTATATTCCAATAAATTCTGCCCAGGGATGAACAGAATGGCTAATTATTTCCTATTTCTGTTTTTGTTTTGCTCAGTTCTGCTCTCTTTTTTTATCCATAATTTGTTAATAAATGCACAAAAAGTACACATTTAAACTGTATGGATGTTGTATTCAGTGTACCACCATGTTCTCCAGTGCATTTCAAAACAAATTCCTCCTGCATCTCTGCACAGAATAGGATTCTTCTGCATACATGCAAGTTAACAGAGAGACTGGTTTGTGTAAAATTAGCATTTATATTTGCCATTTCACACATTACAGGTGACATTATCTTCCCATCTTTTAGAAAGACAGAAAAAATAAAGGAAGATGCCTACCTACTTTGCCCATTTTGCTTTTTTTTCCTGAGAGAGATATACAGACCTACTGTGCTAACAACTTCTAAACTGTACATTAGAAAATAAAAGCTTGTTATATAGACTCGGTTTGCCTTCAGAGCCATAGTTTGCCCAACAGCTGTAGTGGTGCTTTAACCTTACTACGTATGCAAATTATTGGAGATTGCTTCCTCTTTAAATCTGTCAGACACCCTCCCTTCCTCAGCCACAGGACCCTGAATACTTGGGACCACAATTTGCTCAACCCTCTCCAGGCATTAGATGGCAAAAATGATAATTTTGCTTCATCTTGTTTTCTTTTCAGGTGTTTTTAAAGGTGAATCCATCCTTTCAAACAAAACAAGAATTGGGCAGCCTTATGGCTAATAATATGCAGAAGAGCTCATTTATATCTCTTTCTTTCTAGGCATCCAATCAGAGGTCCAGCTGGTAGAGTCTGGAGGGGATGCAAAAAAGCCTGGAGAGTCCCTCCGCCTTACCTGTCGAACCTCCGGGTTCACCTTTAGCACCTACTGGATGGTCTGGGTGAGACAAGCTCCAGGAAAGGGCCTGGAATGGGTGGCCCTTATAGGTACATCTTCATCTCCCATTTACTACTTGGATTCCATCAAAGGAAGATTCACCATTTCCAGGGATGATTCAAACAGCCAGCTGTATTTGCAAATGAACAACCTTAAACCTGAGGACACAGCCGTGTATTACTGTGCAAGACACACAGTGAGAGGTTTGCCATTAGACCTTAGACAAAAACCCCTCATTACATTCCTTTAGTGAAGTTTGAAGAGGGGGCATCAAAGCACCACAAACCAGAAACTCTCAAAGCTGAGCAGGCAAAGCAAGGGAACAACTACTGTTCTTCTTTGGGGGCAGAAGAGAATCACCAATGTGTCCAGCAGATACAAAAAGGAAGACAATCATACAAGAGATACAGTCTTTCCCCGAAATTAAGACACTGTCATATATTTATTTTTCCTCAAGAAGACACACTATGGCTTATTTTCAGGGGGTGTCTTATTCCAGCGGGAAGGAGGCCCCGGGCACAGTGCTGCATGACGGAGGGCAGCCATGTCTTATTTTCGGGGTATGGCTTATATTGCACAAATGCTTAGAAATCCTGCTACGACTTATTTTATGGGTATGTCTTATGTTTGGGGAAACAGGGCATTAATATTATGTGCAATTATTTGGCACAGCATATATGTCCATTCCTGGATTTCATATATGTTTCTGTCAAGATTCCACACACACACACAGTATATTCAAGAGTTCAGAAGAATGCAGAAGTTCTTCAGTAGCAGCTCCTTCCACCAAGATCTTGGAGCATATCTGGACTGGAAAGAATGCTCAGACTGGGGGGAAACTGGGCTGCTCTCATCCTCACAGCAAACCTGCGAGGTAGGGTAGCTGATAGATAGGGACTAGTCCAAGGTCATCAGAACTGCCATTTAAAGCACATGGCTTTCCCCAATGAACCCTATGAACAGAATCACAGTTCCCAGCATCCTTATCAATTTTAAAATCATCAAAATTCTGTCAGGGATGCCTTCTGTTTTCAATGCACTTTGAATGGATGGTGTGTACACAATCTGTCTGAAGTACATGGCCAAATTGGAGTCAGTGTTACATTCCACCCATTACAACTTTTCTCTATGTGAGTGAAGATGGTGGTGGTTGGAGACTGACAGAGCCAGCAACGAACCTGAACCCTAAAACTGCTTGCAACAGCCTCTTCACCTGCTATACATTCATAGCTGCCAAGTTCCAGATTGAAAAATCCAGAACCAGCAGCGGCGCGGCACCGGAAGTTGCTTCTACGCAACTTCCGGACAGTGACTTCCGGTGCCGCTGTGCCCATTTCCAAAATGTCAGCAGCACCAGAAGTAGCTTCTAGACACTTCCGGACATGCGTAGAAGCGACTTCCGATGCCGGCGGTGCCCTATTTCCGGTGCCCATACATGGGCAGAGCGGCACCAGAAACAGGGCCGCCGGCAGGAGCTGCTTTGTGGGGGTTTATGGAATATAAATCCATTCGGGAGACCAGCGGGAAGCGGGAAGCGGGAAGAAAATAAGGGGGTTTCCCGGGGAAAACGGGGTACTTGGCAGCTATGTATAAATTACTGGGGAGGGTCTCATGCAAATAACTTCAGGAGTCTGTGGGTGGTTTGGAATGAAACCTCCTCAATATAAAACTTTCACACGTTTCCTATTAGAAAGACTCCTCTTCTCTGTCTCTCTAGAGTCTAGGACATTTATTCACTAACGTTATGAAATTCTTGCTGTTCTTCCTTTCCTTGGTTGCCTTTCCAAAATGTAATTATATCTTATGTGAGGAGTTGTTTCATGTGGTCATTTGATGATTTTCAAACATTCATTGAAATCTTCACTGTTTGCAAGGGGTCTTGTATTATCTAGGCCAGAGATGCTGAAGCAAGGGGAGAACCTCACCCTGCTATGTAAAGTGACAGGTTTCTCCATATGTACTAATACTTATGCCTGGCACTGGATCCGCCTGCGGCCTCGTAAAGGCCTGGAATGGATTGCAAAGATACTGGTAGCCTTCTATGGCATAATATACCTAGGGGGATTTGTTTGTTCAGAATCAAGTATACACTTTCAATAGGTCTACTCTGAGTATGACGTAGTCCTGTGGGGTGGTTTTCAACTAAGCTTTACTCAGAAACCAACCAAGACCTGTTTAGCAGTCCTCACAATTCTCACAATGTAGGGGGTAACACATGGGGAAGGGAGTGGGGCTCATACATACGCTGGAAGCTTCTGTCACTTGGCTTAAATTCTATACGATAAAGATGGTTTGCAAAAGATCAGTGGCGTAGCATGGGTTGCCAGCTCCAGGGGCTGCATGGAGGGGTGGGAAGGAGGGAGGGAGGGAAATGGGCTACACTTATACATTAACAGCCTAACAGGGTCTGTGTTACCCAGGACAACCACCCTTGTGGGAGATAACAGACAACGGTGAACAATTCTGTTTTCTGACTCTGTGGATCCTGCCACCTGAAGCAGTTTCTTCACCTTGCCTCTTGGGTGGGACAGCCTTGAAGCCTCCTTGCAATGAGGGCTTTTCATGTCCTTGGTGCCACCCAGCTGTTCTACCCCATGAGCAGCAGCCCTGCCTCAGTCATGACGCAGCATCACATGCCTAAACTATTTCAGTGACAAACCCAGACTTGACACGGTGCGATGCAGGAGTGGGCAACTCAGTTTAAGCTCCCTTGGGCCATGTTGACACTGTATTGTGTAGAAAAGTCCCTTATTTCACCTTATAACATACAAACTTAAAGGAGACATGGTTACCCACATTCCTCTCTTTCCCTGAGAGAACAAGAAAACCTACGGAATGAATTGCCCCAGAAGACTTGAATCATTGAGCCAAGCCACAGGCAATTCCCTTTCCAACCAAACTTCTACTCAAGATTCCACATGTCTGAAGGCTTTTCATCCCATATTAATACTGTCAACTCTTACACCAGCAGATTTATGCAAAGCCGAGTTTGTTTTCTCTTCCTACTTAAAGCCCCAAGTCTCTCACCTCACACAGACTTCCTGGCACGGCACTCAGAGCTCCATTCAGACCCATCCCACCACTATGCCTTCTTTCTTGCTGATGCTCCTGGCACTGGCTGCCTCCTCTTCAAGTGTGTTAAGTCTTGCATTGTAGTTCATTACTTAATTTTGAATTGCTAAGATAATATTTGGCTGATGGTTTCTCCCTTCTTTCCCTCCGCTACCAGGTGTGCTCTCACAGGTGGCTCTGACCCAGACATCAGATCCAGTCTTGAAAAAACCTGCAGAATCCCATAAACTGAGCTGTGCCACTTCTGGATTTGATATTAACAGCTACTGGATGAGCTGGGTGAGACAGAAACCTGGCAAAGGACTGGAATGGCTTGTTTGGTATTATGGTACCCAATCAGGTCAGAGTTATTATTCCTCTGCAATCCAAGGGCGATTTACAGCCTCGAAGAGTGGATCAAACTTCTATCTGCAAATGAATAGCCTGGCAGCAGAAGACACAGCCGTGTATTACTGTGCGAGAGACACAGTGAGAAGCTTCCCGTTGGACCTTAGGCAAAAACCCTTCATTGCATTTCTTTAGTGGGGATTCCAGAGGGGGCACCAAAACACCACAAACCAGAAACTCTCAAAGCAGAACAGACAAAACAAGGGAACAACAATAGCTGTTACTACAGAGAACATCTGTTCTTCTTTGGCCCATCTCCAGCCTATTGGAAGTTGTCCCATGATCTTCTTGTTCTAACCCAAAAGGTCTGTTCAAAGCAATTTCATCTGGCCCATTCCTTTCTTTCTCTCATAGGGCTTCATACTTCCCTCAAAATTTCTATTATTTCAAAAATTCTGATTACAGTCTAAGATATTCAGGAGCATCTTCTGCCACCACCATGTTGTGGTCCTCCTGGACTGGGAATAAAGTATTCTGGAAATACTATGCTCATTTCTTGAGACTCAGAGAAACTTATGTTCTGGTCTAGATAAGTATACGGCAACAGTAATTTAGAGTCCGTCCTCCATCACAGCATAAAGCCCTGGTCTCCTTCATTGTTCCCCCCAGTATGACCCACATAAATCAGGCAGGTAAACCTCCTCTCATCCCAGCTCTTTCCCCCTTGCAGACAAGGTTCTTCCTGGTGAAGTGTGGTGCCGTACATGCTCATCACTCAGCACCCAATTCAGCAGGCTCCCTGCCTGCCTCACCTGCAATAAAAGCTGGTGATGACGGGTGGGGCTTGAATTATTAAAGGGGTCAGAAGAGAATCCCCAATGAGTCAAGCAGATAAAACATTAGGAAAATTATTATACAAGAGATATTAATAAGATGTGCAATTATTTGGCCCAGCACATATGACCATTCCTGTAGCTCATATTTGTTTCTGTCAAGATTCCCTCAATAAGGTGCGTAGCAAGGGAGGGGCGGAGACGGGGCGCCCCTAGCTCCAGTCTGGCAGGGGAAGCGCATGGGGGCAGTGCTGCCAGACCCTGGCCCGCCCCTCACGTCCTCCTGCCGAGAGCGCCAGCCGCCGCCCTCGCCACCGCCCTCACGCGCCACTGTGGATGGACTGTGCATGTGCGGACACGCACATGCGTCACGACGTCCTTCTAGAGCAAAATATACATAGGGGGATTAGTTTGTTCAGAATCAAGTATACACTTTCAGTAGGTCTACTCTGAGTATGACGCAGTCCTGTGGGGTGGTTTTCAACTAAGCTTTACTCAGAAACCAACCAAGACCTGTTTAGCAGTCCTCACAATCATCACAGTTTAAGCTCCCTTGGGCCATGTTGACACTGTTTTGTGTAGAAAAGTCGTCCCTTATTTCACCTTATATCATACAAACTCAAAGGAGACATGGTTACCAACATCCCTCTCTTTCCCTGAGAGAAAAAGAAAACCTACGGAATAAATTGCCCCAGAAGACTTGAATCATTGAGCCAAGCCACAGGCAATTCACACTGCATTCCCTTCCCAACGAACCTTCTACCCAAGATTCCACATGTCTGAAGGCTTTTCATCACATATTAATACTTCCCCCTCTTACACCGGCAGATTTATGCAAAGCCGAGTTTCTTTTCTCTTCCTACTTAAAGCCCCAAGTCTCTCACCTCACACAGACTTCCTGGCACAGCACTCAGAGCTCCATTCAGACCCATCCCACCACTATGTCTTCTTTCTTGCTGATGCTCCTGGCACTGGCTGCCTCCTCTTCAAGTGTGTTAAGTCTTGCATTGTAGTTTATCACTTAATTTTGAATTTCTAAGATAATATTTGGCTGATGGTTTCTCCTTTCTTTCCCTCCACTACCAGGTGTGCTCTCACAGGTGGTTCTGACCCAGACATCAGATCCAGTCTCAAAAAAACCTGCGGAATCCCATAAACTGAGCTGTGCCACTTCTGGATTTGATATTAACAGCTACTGGATGAGGTGGGTGAGACAAAAACCTGGCAAAGGACTGGAATGGCTTGTTCACTATTATGATACCCGTTCTGGGAACAGTCATTATTCCTCTGCAATCCAAGGGCGATTTACAGCCTCGAAGAGTGGATCAAACTTCTATCTGCAAATGAATAGCCTGGCAGCAGAAGACACAGCCATGTATTACTGTGCGAGAGACACAGTGAGAGACTTCCCATTGGACCTTAGGCAAAAACTCTTCATTGCATTTCTTTAGTGGGGATTCCAGAGGGAGTATCAAAGCACCACAGACCAGAAACTCTCAGAGCAGAATAGACAAAAAAAGGGAACAACAATAGCTTTTACTACAGGAAACATCTGTTCTTCTTTGGCCATTCTCTAGCCTGTTGGAAGTTGTCCCATGATCATCTTGTTCCAACCTAGTAGGCCAGTTCAAATCAAATTCATCCTGCCCATTCCTTTCTTTCTCTCACAGTGCTTCATACTTCCCTCAAAATTTCTATTCTTTCAAAAATTCTGATTACAGTCTAAGATATTCAGGAACATCTTCTGCCACCACCATGTTGTGGTCTTCCAGGACTGGGAATAAAGTAATCTGGAAATACTATGCTCAACTTTAAACATGAGGACATAGCCGCACATTACTGTGCGAGAGAGACATAGTGAGTGGAAGTGAATGTAAGCTCAGCCGAAAACTTTCATCTAAAGTCTTATTAGCTTTTCTTTCCTGTTTGTGGGGAATGAACTGGATGGTTCAAGCAAAAATCTGAATAGGGAATTGACACCTTTTCCTAGCTTTGGATTTGAAGTGTGCTGGGGAGGGGAATAGTTGTGAAAACATAACGACCCTCTTCATGTGTTTTTAAACCCTTCCCATGGAATGCGTATAGAATAATATGTTTTCTCCCGAATCTGATCTTCCCATGCTGAGCAGAAAAGTCTGAAGTGGGATTGTAACTGCATTTGACATAACATATAGCATTGGATCATGTATCATTTATTGTGATTGTTACTCACCTTGATTCTGAGGTTAAAGGTCAATCAGCACCCATCCTACATTCATCCTAATTTGTATGTGTGTGAGGGGTGGTGGTGTTGAACACACCTTGCTCTTAAGCATTTGTTCATCCCATATTTTCATGACATATGGCTTCCTCTGCCTACACTCTGCATTTAGACTGAGAGAATAATGTGAAGACTGTGGCTTTAGCAGCAAGCCATATTATCATTTCTTGCTTGCTTCATCTCTCCTTTGCTTCAGAGTCCAATAATATCCGCACGACCCCAACTCTGACAGGGATGGAGTTGACTGAAATAATCAACACACATCGAGGTCCACTACTCCACATTTGTTTTGGGTGTAGCTATATGCATGGTGCTGGTTCTTTCTGTTCAACATCTGTGGAAGGACAACTTACTAGAAAACAAACTCCAAGAACTCTCCTCTTCCTCCTCCTGTTGTAGTATATACTATACCAAATGCCATCAACTGTGACTGAAATAAAATGGTGATCTTACTACAGTTGGTGGCTTCATCCGCAAGGCCAATTATTCCCTCAGATGTTTCCTTGCAAACTATCACTGTATGGGCCCCTTGAGACTTGAACTCCCTGAGGGACTTTCTCACAGTTTCCCTCTCTTTTGGAGGGATCACAATTCATGGCAGAGGGAAATGTAACTGGCCCACACACTTTCTGGCATATAGATTGATGGCAATAATTAAAAAAGCAGCATAAATCCAAGACATGGCAATTGGACAAAGGGCAGGAGCACATGACATTTTGTTCATACATCCATGGAGAAGGCCATGTCTGAAGAAGCCACATGCAGTATTGTGTGCATCTATATGTGTCCAGAAATGGCCTCAGTGGCCTAATTCTCTCCCATTTCAGTTTTTGTTATACCCAAGTCAAAAGTGTGTTCCCCCTCTTTTTTTATCCATTATTTCGTGAACAAATACACAAAAAGTATATATTTAAACTGTACGGTTGTTGTACTTATTAAAACATTTTAAAATTCCTGTGCATTTCAATATAGCCTTTCCTCATAAAATATGTTATTTGTATGTATTTCTTTTCATGTATTTTCTCTCTCTCGACTGTTAAGCATAGTAGGCTGCAGAACAAGATCTGACTGGGAGTTTACCCAAGCATCACTTTTCCCTTCCACTTTCCCCTGGCAAAACCCATGGTTTAGTGCTGAATCAGAACAAATGGCAATCGGTTTTTCTGCGGATTGCTCTTTCTTCCAATTTAGTGCTCAAGAGCGTGTTTTCCAGGGGAATGTGGTATGGCAAAGAAAATACCTCTTGGACACATGCCTGGAAAGCAAGGGATAAACAAAAAATTGCTCAGGCACATGCTTTCAAGGAACAGAGTTGCCTTCTGATCCACAAGCAAATACAGAACATCGGTTTGGTTGAATGATTCTGAAAAGTAGACAAAACAAATTCTTCCTCCATCTCTGCTTCAGCCTCCAGAGATATTGATCATGGGTTTTGTGCAGAATAAATTTATTCTGCATAAACATAGGTTAATTCAATGCCTGGTTCCAGTGAACATGACTTCTCTCTCTATCTTTTTTGCCAATTCTCGCATTTTGCTCTTTTATCCTGAGAGGGATATACAAACCTACTGTGGTAACAACTGCTAAACTGCAAAGAAGCAGCTCATTAGATAGACTAGGCTTGCGTTCAGAGCTATAGTTTGCTAAAGAGCTGTAGTGATGTTTTTACCTTGATACGTATGCAAATTATCAGAGATTGCTTCCTCTTTAAATCCGTCAGACACCCTCCCTTCCTCAGGCACAGGACCCTGAATACCTGGGGCCACAATTTGCTCAACCCTCTCCAGGCATTAGATGGCAAAAATGATCGTTTTGCTTCATCTTGTTTTCTTTTCAGCTGTTTTTGGAGGTATATCTATCCTTTCAAATAAACAAGAATTGGGCAGCCTGACTACTAATAATATGCAGAACATCTAATTGATACCTCTTTCTTTCTAGGCATCCAATCAGAGGTCCAACTGGTTGAGTCTGGAGGGGATACTAAAAGGCCTGGAGATTCCCTCCACCTCTCCTGTCAAGCCTCCGGGTTCACCTTCAGCAGCTTTGAAATGAACTGGGTGAGACAAGCACCTGGAAAAGGCTTGGAATGGGTGGCATACATATCTGGTGGTTCATCTTCCATTTATCTGGATAAAGTGAAGGGGCGCTTCACCGTCTCCAGGGACAATTCAAACAGCCAGCTGTATTTGCAAATGAACAACCTTAAACCTGAGGACACAGCCGTGTATTACTGTGCAAGAGACACAGTGAGAGGCTTCCCATTGCACCTTAGACAAAAACCCTTCATTTCTTTCCTTTAATGAAGTATCCAGAGGGGGCACCAAAGCACCACAAACCAGAATCCCTCAGAGCAGAGCAGAAAAAACAAGCTCCAGGGGCTGCATGGCGGGGTGCATAGCTGCCAAGTCTTCCCTTTTCTCATGAGGAAGCCTATTCAGCATAAGGGAATTTCCCTTTAAAAAAGGGAGAACTTGGCAGCTATGCAACCACCCTTGTGGGAGATGAACAATTCTGTTTTCTGGCTCTGTGGATCCTGCCACCTGAAGAAGTTTCTTCACCTTGCCTCATGGAGCCTAGAAGCCTCTTTGCAATGAGGGCTTTTCATGCCTTTGCTGCCACCCAGCTGTTCTATCCACATGAGAAGCAGCCCTGCCTCAGTCATTACACAACCTCACATGGGAAAACTATTTCAGTGACAAACCCAGACTTAGATACAGGTAGGAATTTTTTTCTATTTTGCTTAAACCCAGACTTGACACAGTGCGATGCAGGAGTGGGCAACTCAGTTTAAGCTCCCTTGGGCCACGTTGACACTGTATTGTGTAGAAAAGTCCCTTATTGCACCTTATAACATACAAACTCAAAGGAGACATGGTTACCCACATCCCTCTCTTTCCCTGAGAGAACAAGAAAACCTACGGAAGACATTGCCCCAGAAGACCTGAATCAGTGAGGCAAGCCACAGGCAATTCACACTGCATTCCCTTTCCTACCAGCCTTCTACCCAAGATTCCACATGTCTGAAGGCTTTTCATCCCATATTAATACTGCCCCCTCTTACACCGGCAGATTTATGCAAAGCCAAGTTTGTTTCCTCTTCCTACTTAAAGCCCCAAGTCTCTCACCTCACACAGACTTCCTGGCACGGCACTCAGAGCTCCATTCAGACCCATCCCACCACTATGCCTTCTTTCTTGCTGATGCTCCTGGCTCTGGCTGCCTCCTCTTCAAGTGTGTTAAGTCTTGCATTGCAGTTCATCCCTTAATTTTGAATTTCTAAGATAATATTTGGCTGATGGTTTCTCCGTTCTTTCCCTCCGCTACCAGGTGTGCTCTCACAGGTGGTTCTGACCCAGACCTCAGATACAGTCTTGAAAAAACCTAGGGAATCCCATAAACTGAGCTGTGCCACTTCTGGATTTGATATTAACAGCTACTGGATGGGCTGGATCAGACAGAAACCTGGCAAAGGACTGGAATGGCTTGTTTGGTATTATGATACCAAATCGGGGAACAGTTATTATTCCTCTGCAATCCAAGGGCGATTTACAGCCTCGAAGAGTGGATCAGACTTCTATCTGCAAATGAATAGCCTGGCAGCAGAAGACACAGCAGTGTATTACTGTGCAAGAGACACAGTGATAGACTTCCCATTGGACCTTAGGCAAAAACCTTTCATTGCATTTCTTTGGTGGGGATTCCAGAGGGGGTATCAAAGCACCACAGACCAGAAACTCTCAGAGCAGAGCAGACAAAACAAGGGAAGAACAATAGCTTTTACTACAGGAAACATCTGTTCTTCTTTGGCCATTCTCTAGCCTGTTGGGAGTTGTCCCATTATCATCTTGTTCCAACCCAGTAGGCATGTTCAAATCAAATTCATCCTGCCCATTCCTTTCTTTCTCTCATAGGGCTATTTCCCTCAAGATTTCTGTTCTTTCAAAAAATCTGATTACACTTCTGCCACCATGTTGTGGTCCTCCTGGACTGGGAATAAAGTAATCTGGAAATACTATGCTCAACTTTAAGCATGAGGACATAGCTGCACATTACTGTGCAAGAGAGACATAGTGAGTGGAAGTGAATGTAAGCTCAGCCGAAAACTTTCATCTAAAGTCTTATTAGCTTTTCTTTCCTGTTTGTGGGGAATGAACTAGACTAATACAGAGCATCGGTTTGGTTGAATGATTCTGAAAAGTAGACAAAACAAATTCCTCCTCCATCTCTGCTTTAGCCTCCAGAGATATTGATTGTGTGTTTGGCACAGAATAAATTTATTCTGCATAAACATAGGTTAATTCAGTGCCTGGTTCCAGTGAACATGACTTCTCTCTCTATCTTTTTTGCCAATTCTCACATTTTGCTCTTTTATCCTGAGAGGGATATACAAACCTACTGCGGTAACAACCGCTAAACTGCAAAGAAGCAGCTCATTATATAGACTAGGCTTGTATTCAGAGCTATAGTTTGCTAAAGAGCTGTAGTGATGTTTTTACCTTGATACGTATGCAAATTATCAGAGATTGCTTCCTCTTTAAATCCATCAGACACCCTCCCTTCCTAAGCCACAGGACCCTGAATACCTGGGGCCACAATTTGCTCAACCCTCTCCAGGCATTAGATGGCAAAAATGATCGTTTTTCTTCAGATTGTTTTCTTTTCAGCTGTTTTTGGTGGTAAATCTATCCTTTCAAATAAACAAGAATTGGGCAGTTTGACTACTAATAATATGCAGAACATCTAATTGATACCTCTTTCTTTCTAGGTGTCCAATCAGAGGTCCAACTGGTTGAGTCTGGAGGGGATACTAAAAGGCCTGGAGAGTCCCTCCACCTCTCCTGTCAAGCCTCCGGGTTCACCTTCAGCAGCTTTGAAATGAACTGGGTGAGACAAGCACCAGGAAAAGGCTTGGAATGGCTGGCATATAGTTATTCAACTACCATTTACTACTCGGATAAAGTGAGAGGGCGCTTCATCATCTCCAGGGACGATCCAAACAACCTGCTCTATCTGCAAATGAACAACCTTAAGCCTGAGGACACAGCTGTGTATTATTGTGCAAGAGAGACACAGTGAGAGGAAGTGAATCTGAAGCCAGGCTAAAACCCTCTTAAATCTGAGCCCTGTCTGTGTATGACTGTACAAGACCTGCTTGCTGGATCATCATCTTGTCATGGTGAGTGGGCTTGTGCATACCTATGACCCTTGTGAGTGAAGCCGTTGGGAGTCTCGTACACCCAGCAGGGTCACCCAAGGCTGTAAGATCAAAGGGGAGGAGCTAGACAAAAAATGATCCAAGCAGTCCTCAAAGGCAGAACAGGTGGGACATAACAAGCAGTATGTTACAATGGCTGTGAAGGTGGATGAAGACTTCAGCAGTTAAGAATCTACTAGTTGTCATGATACTCATGCAATTCGACTGGTGCCTTACTGTGAAGTGTGTGCGTTGGTCAGTGTTCACTGATCTACACACATAAAACAAATTCACACAGAGACGTCTCCCAAAAACCCACCCCAAACCCAAAAAAGTCCAATGGCGAATGGGAAATGGTAATGGGGGCAGGCCCATGAAATCTGGAAGCCCCTAGTCATGAACCAGCACATGAGCGGTGGATACAGACACAGTCATTCTGACGCAAGGAATGAGGCAGTTGAGTAGCTTGACAGCTGTATCCATGACTGAGCAGACCTATTTAAGATCCACTCTGCTCACCCCAAAAAGGGGAAGGGGGCTAGAAAAGGTGTCCTAAATGTAGTCTGCCTCCTTTTTCCCCTGAATGGATTACTGCACCCAGTTGGATCACCACCCAGCGGTCATAAGGGACAATTGAACTTTGGAACATGGAATATACAGACTTTGTTGAATAACATAATGCACATCCCGAGCGCAGGACTGCCATCATTGCAAGAGAGTTGTGACATTTTAACACTGATATTGCAGTGCTTCAAGAAACTCAATGAGGAGGAGAGGGACAACTGAAGGAAGGAAAAGGAGGCTACACATTCTACTGGAAAGGTCTACCTGAACAAGAACATCAAATACATGGTGTATGCTTTGCTATCAAAAAACGATATTGAAACAAAATTTTAAAAATCCTTCCAGTAGCACCTTAGAGACCAACTAAGTTTGTCATTGGTATGTACATGCACATGAAAGCTCATATTAATGACAAACTTAGTTGGTCTCTAAGGTGCTACTGGAAGGATTTTTTAAATTTTGTTTCGACTACAGCAGACCAAAACGGCTACCTACCTGTAACAAAAACAATCTTGTGAAGCTCTTGTCAGAAGTCCCTACTGGCATTAATGAGCGACTTTCAACCCTTCAAATAAAAATCGCCCCAAACCAACAGGCCACTATTCTAAGCACTTATGCACCACACCGGATGTCGATGAAGACATTAAATAAAGAATTTACCATGTTTAACACCTGATTCCACTGTGAATGGTTCACAGCAATCTGCAGAATACCTGAATTGACATTTCCTCTGATTGCACACCAAAGAGCAGCTTTCCACAGGGAAGGTTCTGAAACAAACAAACAAAAGAGCACTGAGATACAAACCTTATGCTTGGAGACAGTGGGACAAAAGAGAAACACAGATAAGGGTAGATCACTCTGTTTCTAGGGTTAATTGCTATAAATGAACCCCCAGCTAGGCGGGGTACAAACCTGCTATCAGAGTGAAAGAAGCTCCAGGAAAAGGCCTGGGATGAGTCGGATATATTTACAGCTCATCTTACATTTACTGCTCAGATAAAGTGAAAAGACGCTTCATTGTCTCTGGGGATAATTCAGTCAGCTTGGTGTACAGTGCTATCTCGATTTACAAATACAATTGGTTCTGGAAGTCTGTACTTAACCTGAAGCGTACTTAACCTGAAGCGCACTTTCCCATTGAAAAAGTATCTGAAGAAGTGTGCATGCACACGAAAGCTCATACCAAAATATAAACTTAGTTGGTCTTTAAGGTGCTACTGAAGGAATTTTTTTATTTTGCTTCGACTCAGACCAACACGGCTACCTACCTGTAACTTTCCCATTGAAAGTAATGGAAAGTGGATTAATCCATTCCAGAAGGTCCGTGGAGTACTTAAACTGAAGCGTACTTAACCTGAAGTGCAATTTCCCATTGAAAGTAATGGAAAATGGATTAATCTGTTCCAGACGGGTCCGCGGAGTATTCAACCTGAAGCGTACTTAACCCGAAGTATGAGTGTAATTGGTTCCGGAAGTCCGCACTTAACCTGAAGCGTACTTAACCTGAAGCGAACTTCCCCCTTGAAAGTAATGGAAAGTGGATTAATCCATTCCAGACAGGTCTGCGGAGTACTTAAACTGAAAATACTCAAACCGAGGTGTACTTAAACCGAGGTATGACTGTATTTGAAAGTGAACAGCCTGAAACTGGAGAATGCTGCTCTGCATTACTGTGCAAGGCATAAGCTGAAAGTAAGGGAATCTAAAGTAAGAGAAAAAGCATCTTTTTATCCTGGCAGCTCTCAATGGACCTCTAGGAAAATTGATTTGAGAAGAAGGCACCTAACAGAATAAAGAACAAAAAGGAAGCTGCCTTTAACTGAGTCAAAATATGGGTCCAGTTTGCTCAATAATATCTACGCTGACGTAACCCTATTAAGCATCCCTTAACTCTCTCTCTCTCTCTCTCTCTCTCTCTCTCTCTCTCTCTCTCACACACACACACACACACACACACACACACACACAGGAAAATGCATGAAACATTTATAACACCCTCCCCTGAAGAAAAAGATCTGCCTCTGAATTTTCCCCTGATATTGTGAACATAAATGGGAAGTCTTCTGCTCTGTTAATTTAAAAATGCATCTTTGTGACTTGATATACCCCACATAACAAATTTCTCCTAGGAATATTCGAAGCTCTAAGAAGATAGGCAGACATTTTGTTTTGATCTTGTTGCCGCTTTCCCCTGCCCAACTTCAATGTAAATCTTGAATTAATGTCATTTTGCACATTAAATATCTTGCCACAAAGCCAGGCCTCAAAACTCTCTCCTCCTCTTTCTCACTAGGGGGCAGGTGTGGTCTGAGGAACACAAAACCATCCATAACTGAAATAAAATGTTGCTCCAAGTACTCTTGGTGGTTTCATCTGTGAAGGTAGTTATTTTCTCAGACGTTTCCACCTGAACCTAGAATGTATGGAGACTTTGGCTTCCTGGGGGATTTCATTACAATTCTCTTTGTTTCCTCGGCTCAATTAACTGTAGAAAAATGAGTTGATTCCCTTCAGAATCTATATGGACTACATAATGAAAATGGAAATTAAAAGCAGTATATATCCGGAATATGCGAATTGGACCAGGGGTGTGATCATTTGACATTCTCTTACATCTAGCAGTGGATAGCTCAGTTGATTTGAGTGTGGTTCTGATAATGCCAAGGTTGCAGGTTCGATCCCTACATATTCCAACTCTGCATTTCTGTGATCATTCATGTAGAAGGTGATGTGTGAAGAAGCTATATAGAACATTGCTTGTCCTTCTTTCCTTCTAGGAGTGGACAGAAGGACTCAGTAATAGGTCTGTTCTCTCCCGTTGGGACAGGTTTCTGGGAAGGTTCATGAGAAGTCCACGTTTATATTGGAGAGAGAGAAAGAGAGAGCTAACATATTTCTTTTCATGTGAAATTCATACTTTTCTGTGGACTCTGTACGAATTTCTCTCCACAACCTTGTTAAGAAATTGTTTGTGACATTCAACACCATCTGTACTGTGAATGCTAAAAGGGAGAGAAATTGCAATGGTCTGTGTTGCATTTTTTTTATCCTGAGAGGCATATAAAACTCTTGTTAAGACGTGCTGATTTTATATCGTAGCAAAGAAGCAAAGTATTACAAACGCCAGACTTCCTTCTAGTTAGAGATCACATGAAATCTCAGTCGGTTCTTTTATCCAGATGGGTATGTAAATCTTCAGAGAGGTCTTCCTCTTTAAAGCAGTCAAACACCCTCCTATCCCCTGCATACTTGGGACCACTTTTTGCTCATCCATCTCAAAGCATTGGACAGAGGAAATGCTTCGATTTCTTTTCTTTTCAGCAGTTTTGGGAGGTAAATCCATCCTTTTAATTAAAGGCAGCTGGTATATTCTGGGTGTTAATAACATGCCACAGGTCTCTTAAAATGCCTCTTTTTCTAGGTGTCCAATCAGCGGTCCAGCTGGTGGAGTCTGGAGGAGATGCCAAAAGGCCTGGGGAGTCCCTCCGTCTGTCCTGTCAAGCCTCCGGGTTCACCTTTAGCAGCTTCTGGATGGAGTGGGTGAGACAGGCTCCTGGGAAAGGCCTGGAATGGCTGGGAGAAATAAATGCACCTTCATCTACCATTAACTACTCAAACAAAGTGAAGGGACGATTCACCATCTCCAGGGACAATTCAAACAGCCTCCTCTACTTGCAAATGAACAACCTGGAAGCTGGAGACACGGCTGTGTATTACTGTGCAAGAGGCACAGTGAAAGGAAGTGAATCTGAAGCCTGGCAAAAACCTTCTGTTGCTCCCAGCTGCTCTCTGGGTTGATTTCACTTTACAGTGCTCAGTAAAAGTATACAGATACGTGAGACAATAATCTGATCCCTCGTAGAATCATAGAATCATAGAGTTGGAAGAGACCACAAGAGCCATCTAGTCCAACCCCCTGCGAAGCAGGAAACACCATCAAAGCATTCCTGACAGCTGGCTGTCAAGCCTCCGCTTAAAGACCTCCAAAGAAGGAGACCACACTCCTTGGCAGCAAATTCCACTGTCGAACAGCTCTTACTGTCAGGAAGTTCTTCCTAATGTTTAGGTGGAATCTTCTTTCTTGTAGCCCTTTACCAGGGCTTCCATTGACAAAGAAAGAACCACCCATTCAAAGAAAGAGCCACCCTCCTGCCGAGGAGCCCCCAGCGTCCCCTCCACAGGCAGGAGGAGCGCGAGCCAAAAGGAGAGCTCAGCGCCCTCCCGCCCACGGTGGGGACGCTGTGAGCTCCCCAGCGGCTGCAGCGAGCAAGCGGCAGGACATGCACTACATGCATCACATATATGTTGTGATGATCAGCACAACATATATGAACCAGACCATCAGTAATACAAACAAACGTTTGCAATTTTTTCACACGTTTACATTTTTAAAACACACTTGTTCCACCCTAACACAAGTTTTCATGGTTGTCCTATTTTTGAAAATCTAATGGCCAGCTCAAGAGTATTCACGTATATTTTCTGCACTGTGGTCATTTTCAGCTATTGAGGATTTGCATAGTTTTGAATTCAATTGTGACACTACCCCCAACACTTCAATATTATTACACCAATGCATAAATATGCATTGCATAAATATATATTTAATTACATGGAAGTTGGATGCAAAATTAATGTAAGTGATATCTAGTTAAGTCATACTTAGAATTAGACTCATTGAAATCAATTTATTTAACATCTCTGCCAATTTCAACAGGTCTGTTCTGAGTATGACTAACAAACCATATCACCATAAATAGCTCATTCCAAACACACTTCTTCAGTAAACAAACAACAAACAAAAAAACCCTCCAACCTTCCAAGCAGAAATAACTGTGATCATGGGAGAAGTGTGTGTCTGTGTCTGTGTCTGTGTCTGAGTGTTTGCAAATGCAATAGAAATAGAAGAGTGATTGTGAATGCACCATTTGAACCCCTCAATGCCAACCCTAAACATTGAGAGGATGTATCTTTAGATGTGTGCATCATCTTTCAACTTGTTTCATTATGCATGGCAATGGTACATTGATGATGGGGGGGGGGAGCTAGCCCCTGATACATTCTTTCAGTTTGTGGACCTAAATCCTTCATTAGTTGTTTGACCAAACTCAGATGAAACAGAATGAACAGAATGCATACTCTGAAATCTCAAACAGCTTCTGAGATGGGTGTTCCAGGAATAATAGTTCATCAGAATAGTAAATGATCTGGGAAGTCATTCCACCGATGAGGAGGCCACCTGGCTGGTACCACTCATGTGGAATGGGGAACGGATCAATTGCAGGGCACTTCACAATATCTATTTTGCATGTGTTTTCAGGCAACAGAAACAGGAGCACCATTGGCCACAACATCATGGCAACAATTTTTTGCTTTTATTTCACACTCTCCTATGCCTTGCCTACAACAACATTCTGGCTTAAGCATGCTGAACAAACTGCATATTCGCTTCGTGAAAGGAAACTCCCCAGGCTTACTTTCAACATCCAGAGAGTTACAAATACTCACAGAGATGGCCAGCACTCTGATTTGAAGCCTTAACTAATCACACAGAAAGTCAGCAATGTAATTGACAGAGCCCTGCCAGCTTCAGGCGTCCAAAGGCACAAATATTTATTTATGACAACTTTTGCTTATTGACGGCATGTTCGTGCTTGAAAGAAAGCCCTGGAGGTTTCACAAGACGAATAATTGGATAATTGCAGGGTGAGATAATGATAGCTGTAGCACTGAGATTTAATAGCAAACACGTTGGTTCTTCTCCAACCCCCAGTCCTACGAGTTCTACTCCATGGTGGGTCAAGGAATGACTTCTAGACTGAGCAAATACCAACAGGAAAGTGGGGGCCTGAGGCAGGGGTGGCCTTTCAGGTATTCTTGAACTATATATTCAATTCTCATTGATGGACCATTGGTTATGCTGGCTGGGCTATGTTGGAAATGAGTATGCAACACCCCAAGGGTCACAGGTGGTGAAATAAGGGTTGTTGTTGTTGTTGTTGTTGTGTTGGGGGAGGGTAACATGATTAAACTTGGAAAAAACCTTGCTGATAACTTGAAAGGGAAAAAAATCTGCCCCTGGGAAATTTAAGAAATTTGTCATTCCATCCCAAATTAGTGCATCTTCTCCATGAGAGAATGTGAAGGTGCGAAGGCAGTATTGTGTTTGCACTATTTCAGCACAGAATGACAGGAGTTTATTCTGTTTGTCTCTTGTGTATAAGTATTTATTCAAATAATACATAGTTCCGCTATGGGATTCAAACCCAAAAGAGGCAGAGCTAATCACCAACTTGGATTACTTTAAAAGATTATTGGACCAATCCGCAGATGATAAGATTAGGCAATATGCATACAGTCGTACCTGGGAAATCGAATGGAATCCGTTCCATAAGTCCGTTCTACTTCCAAAACGTTTGGAAACCAAAGTAGAGCTTCTGATTGGCTGCAGTTGTTGGTAATGTACTAGTTGTTGGAAAAGTACTACCGTAGTTGTTGGATAGGGCAGGAGTGGTGTTTGCAAGCTCTCCCATAGGTGCCTAATTAGCCACTGTAAGATGTTCCTTCAGGTGTAAAGGGCATCCTATCCCTTAATTTGATAGCATATAATAATAATAATAATAATAATAATAATAATAATAATAATAATAATTTATACCCCACCCATCTGGCTGGGTTTCCCCAGCCACTCTGGGCGGCTTCCAACAGAAAAATAAAATAATCTATTAAACATTATAAGCCTCCCTAAACAGGGCTGCCTTCAGATGTCTTCTAAAAATCTGGTAGCTGTTTTTCTCTTTGACATATGATGGGAGAGCGTTCCACAGGGCAAGTGCCACTACCGAGAAGGCCCTCTGCCTGGTTCCCTGCAGCTTGGCTTCTTGCAACGAGGGAACCACCAGAAGGCCCCCGGTGCTGGACCTCAGTGTCCGGGCAGAACGATGGGGGTGGAGACACTCCTTCAGGTATACTGGACCAAGGCCATTTAGGGCTTTAAAAGTCAGCACCAACACTTTGAATTGTGCTCAGAAACGTACTGGGAGCCAATGTAGAACTTTCAAGACCGGTCTTATGTGGTCTCGTCAGCCACTCCCAGTAACCAGCCTAGCTGCTGCATTCTGGATTAGTTGTACTTCCTGGGTCACCTTCAAAGGTAGCCCCACATAGAGCGCATTGCAGTATATTATATATCATATAATATATTGCAAACATGGTTCCTGTAACATAAAACACTACATTACACCATTCATTTGTACATTTAAATTTCAGTCATAGGACTCTGCTGTGTTAATAGTTAACTAAATATGGCAGTAGTTAATATGGATTGATGGGTAAATGGAGCAGCAAAAGAAACTTGATGGGGAGACATGTATATAAAAATGATCTATAATAAGTGTTGTTGTATAACAACTTTACCCCTACTAGCTAAATTAATTGGAGGCAGATTATTTAATTCTTTGTCCTAATTAGTTGGTCTCTGCTGTTCAACTCTGGCCTGAACACAACGATGTAGTATTTAGGGGAAAATATGCAACCCAGTAACCCAGCACTGGAGGCCAAGATGGAGAAGATCTCCACAGCAACCATCTGTTTACCTCTTGAGCTCAGGTAGGTTGGAACAAAGGACAACCAAACACTGCAAAATGCAAGTATGCTGAAGGTAATGAATTTGGCCTCATTAAAACTATCTGGTAACTTGCGGGCTAGAAAGGCCACAATGAAGCTGACGATGGCCAAGAAGCCCATATAGCCCAGGACGCAATAAAACATGGCAGCTGACCCTTCATTACATTGCACAATGATTTCTCCAGCTACCGAGTGTATGTCTAAATCAGGGAACGGAGGAGAGGTTCCCAGCCACCCAATACAAATACTTGCTTGAATAAGGGAACATGAAAGGACAATGGCTTGACCCAATCCTTTGCCCACCCACTTCATCAACCTGGAGCCTGGCTTTGTGGCTAAGAAAACAAGAACCACCGTGATGGTTTTAGCCAACACACAAGAAACAGCCACTGAGAAGATGATGCCAAAAGTAGGTTGACGGAGAAGGCAGGTCACTTTCCCAGGTTGTCCGATGAACAGCAAAGAAGAGAGGAAGCAGAGCAGGAGGGAGACCAGGAGAATGTAGGTGAGGCCTCGGTTGTTGGCTTTGACAATGGGAGTATCTTTGTGCTTAATAAAAGTTCCTAGTACCAAAGCTGTGATTAGGGAAAAGACTAGGGCAACTGAGGCTAAACTGATCCCTAAAGGTTCCTCATAAGAAAGGAAATTTCTAGATTTGAGGATACAGCCATCTCTGTAATTGTTTGGATATTGATCTTCTGGGCATTTGAAGCAGTCAACCATATCTGAAAAATAGAAAAAGGTTAAATTTCAGTGTCAATCCATGTAATTTGGGGAAGCATTACTTTGCCTGAAACACATATGTTTCTGTAGGTGGTCATATAAAAATGAATTTAATAGTCTCTTTATCCAACTGATTGGCTAAGGGTGAAGTGTGACAGATGTGTGTGACAGTTATAGAGAAATGAGTTCTCAAGGGAGAGTTAAAGTGTAGCTCGTGTGAGAGTTGAGGAGTTGTTAGGCAGGATAGGATTAGGAATAGGACCAAAGGCATGGGCACATGTTAAGACATATAAAATATGCAAACATTGTTACTGAAACAAATATTTCAAGCATATAGTTATTAACAGATATTTGTTGAATCAAACCACATCTCATAATTTGCCAAGCTATCCAGGCTGTTAGAAAGTCAGCTAGAAATATTAGTGTCTTGTTGGCAGCATGGGAAAAACTATGAAAAGATGACTTAAAATTTACAGCATCTTATACACTGAAAGAAAATTACATGTAGATGATGTACCGTTGGTACTTAACACCCAGTAAGTAAGCAAAAATGTATAGTACAAACTCAAATGTATGTTGGAAATGTAAGGAAAAAGAGGTCACCTTTTATCATATGTGGTGGAATTGTAAAAAGATAAAAGTATTCTGGCAAATGATATATAATGATCTTTTTAAAATGTTTTAAAATCATTTGTTAAAAGACCAGATGCCTTTCTCCTAGGAATTATAGGTGCAGATACAGGTGAAACTCGGAAAATTAGAATATCATCGGAAACTGCATTTATTTCAGTAATGCAACTTTTTAATTTTTAATTTTTCTTTTAATTTTTACAAATGCTTTCTTTTGGAAATTCCACAGTAATAAAACAAATAGTTACAATAATACAAAAATAAACATCGCTATTACATTTCATTAATTACATTCCATTTATAATTGACCCACATAATGACAAATAATTACAATTACAACAAATAAAGGCTTGACATATCTTGCTTTGCATGTCATGCATCTATCTCATATACTGGTTTCACCTTTTAAGTTGCATTACTGAAATAAATGCACTTTTCGACGATATTCTAATTTTCCGAGTTTCACCTGTATACCGAAAGATTTGAGAAGACTTTTCATGTATGCAACTACAGCTGCAAGATTGCTGCTTGCCCGGCATTGGAAAATCAGAAATCAGGAGGATCAAAGCTTCAATAGGGAACGGGACAAATATAATTGCATTTAAAACAACACTGTAATCATTTGAGTTCTTTGGCAGGCTTTCAGTAACTTGTAACGTTAAAAAGACTTTGGATATCTTGGAGGACCATGATGTGGAATATCTATAATATGCAGTTGATTTAGACATTTAAAGGAGCCATGGAGGGGAGGAGGGAAGTCCTAAGATTCGGAAGAAATTTATTTTGTAAAAATCAATAAAAAATATTTCAATAAAGGAGAAAGATTAGTGTCTATATCAGGCACCCCCAAACTCAGCCTTCCAGATGTTTTGGGACTACAACTACCATCATCCCTAGCTAACAGGGCCAGTGGTCAGGGATGATGGGAATTGTAGTCCCAGAACATCTGGAGCACCCAGTTTATATGGTGCCTGAACCAGACTGGGGAACCCTATAAGGCAAATGGGAACCAAAGCAGGCATAGAGAACATTTACCAAGCAAAAGAGATTTCAAATAAAGTACTGTCTTATTCCTAAGTGGTGAGTTTGGGCAGGGATATATATGACACAAGGGCATTCCACCGTGCTTGGTCAGTGATAGAAAATACCCATTTTCCTGTCCCAGCCATGTGATATTCTATAGGCTTGGTGTGCTGTCATGAATTACATTACATAACAGTATGACCGCTTGGCCAAGTGGTTACATACATGGTGTGGGCAATTTATCACTGGTCATAGGGCACAAAATCTGAATTAATCCTGGGTGTGTGTGGGGGGGGGGGGAAATAGATTTCTACATCACCTACCATTCTGTTTTGACATCTTCCCCTCTGGGCATGGAACACAATCATAACAGCAAAATTCCCCCCCTTCCTTCTTTTTCTTCTGTTGACCAGGGTGGCAATGTTCATTGCACACAGAGACAGGCCGCACCTATCCAGGAAAAGCGGGTTGGATGATTATAAGTACACATTCTGTCTGTAAAGCCACATATACATCCATACATCCATTGTTGGTTTACACCAGCATAGCTGAGTAAGGCAGATCTGCTATGCTTCCCTATTAAACAATACATAGACCTACATTGTTCAACTATGGAGCTACGGATCAACAAGCAATTACCATATGCCTAGAAACAGAGAATGTCAAATTGTGCTCACTGAGGAAATATTATGTGGATTTATCCAGAGCTCTGCCATATTTAATAAATACATGCTTAATATTTATAATATATACTGAAAAGATGGCTTTCAAAAAAGGAAGAAAAATATTCACCACTTGAACTTGATTTTATACAAACTCACTTGAATGATTCATCTAGAGCAGGCATGTCCAACAGGTAGATCACTGTACGTCTGTGGTAGATCACCGGTAGATCAGTGGGCTCTCCCCAAAGAAGCTAAAAAACTTTGGTTTCCCTAAAAAAAAAGCTCAACATCTTTGCCCTGCACCCCTAAAATGACCTGAACCACCCAAAACAGGGCTTTCCTTCCTAAAAAAGAGCTCAATGTCGCTTTCCTCTTCCCTAAAGAAGTTCAACAACTTTTACATGAACTCCCCTAAACAGGGCTTTCCTTCCTAAAAAAAACCCTCAACAACTTTGACCTGAACCCCCCAAAAGGGGGTAGATCACTGCCAGTTTTTAACTCTGTGAGTAGATCGTAGTGTCTTGGAAGTTCGCCACCCCTGATCTAGAGCAGTAGTTTTCAACTTTTTCAGATCCAGGACTCGCCTCTCCCCCACGCATGTAATCTGGCACCCAATTCTTAATACCTACCATACTTTTGTAGCATCATAGTGCTGCTGTTGTGACCCACCTTTGTTTAGAGAATGACTAATGAGCTGACCCATCAGTAGAAGACTAATGATCTAGTGCTGAGAGTAACTCCCAATGATACTCTAAAATCTCCACCTGGTTGAAACCTCTGTGCCACACAATTATGTCTTCATTAAGGGTGAATCCATTTCCTTGAAGAGCTTTGAGATCCTCCATTCTTCCAACTTTCACTCTATGGAAGGATGTGTTTGGGAATATGACCATGTTCATTATTTCAAATCCACCACCCATTTCCTCGTTTCCGTTAAAGGACATCATTTCTGCAGCCGAGTTGTTGAATGAAATGCTTTTAAGAATCAAATGGAGCTAATTGAAAAAGCAAAAGAAATAAAGGGTTTTGAAACAAACAAGAAAGGGATGGATACATTGTTTTGAACTTAAAAGTGTGCTCATGGGTAGTGGAAAATATGGCGTTGGAAATTTCAGCAGCCAATTCAGGCAAAGAGCAGTTATATCCATTCACTCTTCTTATCATCTCAAGAATATAGTTTCTGCTTGTCTTTCCCACAATCTGTGATTGGGTCAACTTGATCAGTACAAATAAAATTATTTCATTGTGGAGGAAGAAGTTCACCTGTCCTGTATTACAGAAACCTGAGTGGAGGGAGCTCTTTTCTCCTACATCAGCCCTCATTAAAATTCAGTGAACAGGGATCAATTTGGTCTATAGAAATCCAATTCCCCACTTCCAGGCTAACTATCCATTTGAGTGCCAGCCTTGAGTGCTCTGAGCACACAGGAAATATTTGGAAATTTATGGTGAGCCCTCTATCCTGCTGATATCTCTGCTTCAGGTAAAGGAGCAGCTCTTTAAATGTTCTTTAAATGTGTGGGTGTGGCCCGAGAAAATGTATCTATGCAGTGATAGAATCTAATTATAGGACAAATACAATTTGACAATGAACAACCTCACAATTTCATGCCAGTTATAAATAAATTGTTGTTGTTGTTGTTTATTAGAGTTACATACCACCTTTCATCAAAATATATTAGGGCAGATCACCTGATAAAAATGCAAGATAAAAATGCATATAAATAGTTAAAACAAAAACAACAAAACAGTACCCTCACTGTCAGAGGGTCGTCGTGGCTACTCTAGAGTAACTCCGCCTGAGTCCAGTTTGTCTTCAAAGAAGTTTGTTGTGCTATCTATTTACAGTGTAGAGACAGCTTAAAACATGACCTCTCATCCCAAATCAGAATCCGGCAATGGCGTACGTCTGTTCCTTCGCCAGCAAAGTAGTCTGGGCACCCCAAAGAGCCGCCCCCTTGACCTGCGTTGTGGTGCTCTCCTCATTTCTGGCGCCGGAAGGAGCGACGCCCTTTCAGTTTCCTCCCTCAGCAGTCGGTTCCCTGGCTCTGCAGTATCCCCAAGTGTCTGCCTGCATCCCTCCACCTCCGAGCTTTCCCATTGTTCCTCACTCTGATTTCTCTCCCCCTCCGAGTCTCTCCCTCCCCCTCTGGATGCTTCAGAACCACTGGTGCTCTCTGTACTTGATGAGGTGGATGTTAGGATGATGGGGGCTGGCTCCCTGTAGAGAGTCCCCCTTACACTCACAGACAACAGCACGTTTAAAAGGCTGTAGAATATTAATCAGCCAAAGACCTGGTTTAAGAGGAATGTTTTCACTCAGCACCTTAAGATATATAATGAAGGTACTAGACAAATTTCTCTCGGGAGAGAATTCCACAAATGAGGAGCCTCTGCAGAAAAGCCCTGTTCTTGTGTTGCCACCCTCCAAACTTCACGTAGAGGAGGCACATGAAGAAGGGCCTCAGAGGGTGAGTCCAGGTTGTTTTATATGGGGACAGGCGGTCCTTGAGGTATTGCTATGATTGATTATAGATTCATCTTGTAGCATTTTTACAGTACTATGTAAAAAGCATGCTTAATTGCAGAACCATTACCTGCCAGGGCTGGATATCTTGAAGATCAAATCTTCTGCTGCCCACCGTTGCTCTGTGCTCAGATCTTGTTGAGTAAATGGCATGCAAAGCATGAGCAACAGCATAGACAGCATTATAGATACTGTAGCTGTGGCCAGTCATGTCCATCTCAAACAATTGCCTGGGAAGACTATCTAGTTTCTCATCTCCACTACACGTCTCATTGTCTTGCACTGTCATGTTTATATCTGGAAATGAACAGTCAAATGCTTGCGCCCAGAAATCCTTGAGGAAACCATCTCCTTTGTTCCATCGAGGTTTTATGCTCTGAAGAAATTCCTCGAATTCTGGAAGCTCTTTTGTGTGAATGGTGAAAGAAATGGCGCCTTGGAAGAGCTGGAACCCCCAGTTTCTTTGAATGCCTGTTGCTAAGAAATCAAGCTGAGTTGTCATAATCCATACTTTGGTAAATGATAGCATCTCTACATTTCCTGGGTTTTGCATAGTTATACATGCTCTCAGCCATGCTAATGTCAAGGACTCTCCATTGATGATGCAGACATTGGTTCCATAATCTTTGAAAAATATATGAATATTTGAGAATAAATCCATAATTCCAACAAGGTCATCCCAGTGGGCTTGCGCTGGAAGCCTTAGTGTGAAAGCTGAACAGATTCCATGCTGGGAAAACAACGCTTCCAGGGTCTGTAAGAATTGTTCTCCACTATCATCATCTGCAGCAAATAGGCCTACCCATGTCCATCCGAAATGTTGAAGCAAGTGGACAATTCCACTGTACTGATGGGCTTCATTTGGGACCATGCGGTAAAATGATTGAAACTGTGTCGTCTGTTTGTCCTCTAGAGGAAATGAGCCATAGGTGAGCTATAAAGTAATATTCGCATTTAATAGAGAGAACTTAGGTGCCATCCATGTGCATGACTATAAAACAAATATATGGTGAAAGATTTTGTAGCTTTGGAAAGATTTAGAGTCAATAACTCTTCTGGGTGGTTTTTCTCAATTTATTGGCATGCAGTATATTATATATCTTTTTGGGATTTTTGGGATTTTCCTTCAGGAACTTTGCATTCAACTGTGTTTATTCATAGAATCATATAGAGTTGGAAGGTACCCGAAGGATCATCTAGTTCAACCTCCTGCAATGCAGGAATCTCAACTAAAGCATCCATGAACATTAATTTCATTGGTTCTACTCTGAGCAGGACTGTTATTTGTTATAAATCAGTATTTAGAAACGGAAACCTATTCCTGGGAAAATAAACAACAGAAGAAGTAGTAGAAGAATTATTTTTATTAATTATACCTCAGCAATCTGGCTGGGTTGCTCCAGCCAATAAGTTATGAATTATGAACAGACTTATTGTTTCTGCTCTTTGATTATGCAATTCTTTCAATGAAAGATTTGACAATGGTAATCCATTTGTTAACAAATTGCATAATTATATGCTACAATGCGGAGTGCGACAAAGTCACATGCTACAAGGCTGAATTATTAATGTCTGTAGACAAATGCAGTTTAATTAAGCAACAACAGATTAAAAACCAGTAATTTATTTATTGAAAAATTGACTTAATTTGATATGAATTGGTGTAGTCATTATTAACATCATTTCAACACCAAGTAAACTTAGACTCTGTATCTAGCAAGCAACTAGTAAGTTGAAAAGTCACTGTATTACTAATGCACAACTTTGTACTCCATGTTCGTCTTTTAATTTCCCCTCGCCCATGCAGAATTTTATTCTAACCACTGCTGACCCACACATTCTCTCCCCCCCCCCTGAATTTGGGCATCCCCAATGCAATTGATGTAGCTCTCCTCTTCGGATATTCCGAATCTCATATCCCTCCTAATTGCCTACACGCGGGCACACACACCAAAGAACAACAACTTACTTTCATAATTACAAGAGAAGAGTGTAGCCGGTGGATGTCTCCACACTCCCTTCTGCATATCCTACCTGAGGAATCTTGTAGAGACCTAGACTTTCTGTCATGAGAAAAGAGGTGTCGAAGCCAAGCCCCCCAATGACAGCCATGAGGTTTTTCTGGGTGTCACATTTGTAGTTGGCGACAAATGTGTGCGATTTGAAGAGCAGGTCCAGAGTGGCACGATAGGTCATCCTTGGATTGGAGTAGCTGTCAAGGATGTGGAATCCAAGTGTGACATTGGTCAGGATGTTGGGGTTCTTGTTGATCTCGTTGATGGTGTATGCCAAGGCTAGGGCATGCTGGTAGAACTTGATCACCCAACTGCCAATAAAGTGAAATGACTATTTAGGAGGACAGCTCTTCAAAGGAATGAATTTCTTATCATTTGTTTATCACAACAATTTATACAACATTTAATGCCATGGTTTCTAAGTTCTGTAAAAGCCTTGTTCTGTGCCCAGTAAGCACAGGACGCCTTTGCCCAGCGTCGCTGTTGCCCATAGATTACAGCAAAATACTGGGCAAGGTTTTGCCCAATATCTTGCCTGTGTGATGGGCTCATGGGAAAAAGCTGTCCCATGAGCCCTTGCAAAGGAGAGGGGAAAGCAGAGAAAAGCTGCTTCAACTTAAAGACATTTCTCAATCCTCAGAAAGATTCATATGGTGTTATATTTTCAGTGGGAGACAAAGTCCTTTTTTAAAAATTTACCCAAGCCCTTTAGAGGGAATTCACTCATTTTTAAATTCTTCTTCTGTGATCTTGTAGTCTTTTAGTTTATTATTACTGTTTATTGTGATTATTCTTTATTAATACTGTTATTTTTGGTTACATATTAGTTGTTTTATTTCTTCTTCTAAGCCACCCTGGGAACACGATTGAAGGGCCATGTTAAAATACCTCTGTTGAATACCTACCTACTTACCTACCTACCTACTGAAACATATTTTTTCAGAGGCTGTGCAGCATCTTTTAGCCACTACAGAAATCAGAAGTGCACTTTGGAGGTTTGTGGAAGCTTATGGTACACTTTATTAGTTTTGCTTAGTTGGGAAATCAACAGATACAGAAAACATGGAGAGTGCACTTTCTGGTTTTTAAACCGTTTCTCCCAAATTTTCAGTTTTGGGCACTGAATCACAATGTGTACTGCTGCACCATAGACAGACAGCAATATACAGTTCGGTGCATCTAGCCACAACATATAGAATTTTTAAATTTTGTTTCGGCTTTAAAAAGGGTGGTAATAGTACCACTGTATTCTGCTCTGGTCAGACCTCACCTGGAGTACTGTGTCCGCGGACACGGAGCAATGGATTCAAACTACAAGAAAGAAGATTCCACCTAAACATTAGGAAGAACTTCCTGACAGTAAGAGCTGTTCGGCAGTGGAATTTGCTACCAAGGGGTGTGGTGGAGTCTCCTTCTTTGGAGGTCTTTAAGCGGAGGCTTGACGGCCATATATCAGGAGTGCTTTGATGGTGTTTCCTGCTTGGCAGGGGGTTGGACTGGATGGCCCTAGTGGTCTCTTCCAACTCTATGATTCTCTGATTCTATGACCAGCTGCTGGAAACCACGGGAGGGGAGAGTGTTTTTGCGCTCAGGTCCTGCATAGGCATTTTCTTGGCTACTGTGAGAACAAAAAGCTGATCCAGTAAGCTATTCTTAAATTCACAATGAACACAATTATCTCAGGCTCATTGATCTCAGTAGGTGTACTCTGACCAACTCCATGTCATACCCACTGAAGTAAATTGCTTTAATGCACTTAAGCCCGTTTCTGTCAATGAGTCAGCTCCAAGCACAATCAAAACTGAATATCACCCCAAATCTCATACTCCTCTTATTTAAAAAGAAATACAACTATGCAAAGAAATAACAATTACTGTTATGGAAGAACAACAATCTGAAACGATTGTAATCTTAGTAACATGCACAAGACTGAAAAAGCTATTGAAAGCGCACCAACGCCATGTCCTCGCACTAATTCAAACCCCTTAATTGGTTGAGAAGACCAGCCCTAAACACTGAAAGGGTGCATCAATAGGTGTGTACACCACCTTCCAACATATTTCACCGTGCATTTCAATGATGTCATGATAACAAGGAGGGACTAATATGTGGAGCCCCAGAAAATCCTTGATTTATTATTTCATTGGAGGGGGGCAGGGGGTTTTTCACCTGAACCTCATATTAGTTATCCGTCTAAGCTCAGATGAAGCAGAAGGAACAAAATCCATACTCTGAAATCTCAAACAGCTTCTGAGATGGGTGTTCCAGGAATAATAGTTCATCAGAAGTGTAAATGGTCTGGGAAGTCATTCCACCGATGAGGAGGCCACCTGCCTGGTACCACTCATGTGGAATAGGGAAGGGATCAATTGCAGGGCACTTCACTGTTCCTGTTTTGCATGCGCTTTGGGGTAATAGGAGCAGGAACGCCATTAGCCACAACATCCTAGCAGCAAAGCTTCTCCTTAACTGCAGGCTCTCCTGTGTCATTTCTAAAGCAGCTTCCTGGGTTTTAGAAAGGTAATCAGAGTCTGCATATTCACTTCCTAAAAGGAAACTCTGCGGTCTTACTTTCAACATCCAGAGAGTTACAAAGGCATGCCTTGAATACTAGCTGGGATGGCCAACACTCTGATCTGAAGTCTTAACGACACAGGCTGTCGTTGATTAAAGTGACAGAGCAATGCCAGCCTCTTTTCCCTACTCCCAGCTTCCAATAGTGTAAGTAATTATTTATGACAACTTGTTGCTGATTTACGTGCCTTCTGCAAAGCCCTGGTGATTTGGCCAGGTGAATAATTGAACAATAATTGCAGGGTGTGATAATAATGTCTGCAAGACTGAAGGTCTCTGTAGCATTCTTTGCAACAAGCATCTTGATTTCTCTCTCTCTCTCTCCCCCACCCCCTGAATTGTATCACATGCCTGCTCTGCCTCTTAGTGGGTCAAATCAATGATTCGTTTCCAAGAATCCAAAGGAAAGTGATGTCCTGAGATGGGACAGGGGAACCTGTGCACCACCAGTTGTTGCTGGGCTACAACTCTCATCATCCTTCACTGACCATTAGCTATGTTGGCTGAGGCTGATGGGAGATGGGAGTCCAATAATTTCAGGAAACCCTGATCTCATTGTGGAAACAAGAATTAATTTTGACAGGAAGGTGAGGCCTACATAAGTGTTGAGCTAGCAAGGGAAGTCATATTTTCCCCAAGCATACCTATTTCCACACATGAATTGTTGCGTGACTTGACCTCAGAGAAGAGTAAAAAAAAAATGTTCCCCATGGGGGCAAGACAAACAGCAAAAGATATTTTTTTTCATTATCTACATATCTATAGATATACAGTGGTACCTCTACTTACGAATAACTCTACTTACGAATGTTTCTACTTACGAATGGAGCTCCATCTGCCATCTTGGATGTGGTTTAGATAGGATTTTTTCTACTTGCGAATTTTTAGATAGGATTGCTTCGACTTACAATTTTTTTCTCCCAATGCATCCCTATGGGATTCTACCCTGTTTCTCATATTTTAAGACATACCCATAACATAAGCCATAGCAGGATTTTTAAGCATTCAAGGAATATAAGCCATACCCCGAAAATAAGACATAGTGATAGGCGCAGCAGCAATGCCGGCCACAGCAGGAGGAGGAGGAAAAAAATAAGACATCCCTTGAAAATAAGCCATAGTGTGTTTTTTTGAGGAAAAAATAAATATAAGACGTGTCTTATAATATGAGAAACACATTTTTTTTTACTTACGAATGTGTGTTCAGAACGCATTAAATTCGTAAGTAGAGGTACCACTGTATGCATGTATGTGTAGTGGAGTTCATCACAGTCTCCCTGTGCGCTTCTTCATTGGTTCAACACTTTATGACATAGCTGCCAAGTTATCCCTTTTTTACAGGGATTTTCCCTTATGCTGAATAGGCTTCCTCGCGAGAAAAGCGAAAACTTGGCAGCTATGCTTTATGATAGAAACTAAGGGTCAAGTAGTGTCAGATAGGAGCTGCCTTTGCTTTCTGAGCCACCTTCTCCAAATATTGACTGGAGAGAGAAAGAAAGGTAGCTTCTCTTTGACCACAGTAGCTCTTTGCAGATATACCTCCAGCTCCTTTGATGACCCATGGAAGAGGAGGGTGCATTCTAATGCTGCATGTATGAAGCTTCATAAGGTGAGAGGTGGGACTGGGTCTCTCCTCAATGCACATCTCCTCTAATGCCTCCTGAGCTATCTTCCCTGAGCCTTTGTCATTATGGTCAAACAAATGAGCCACAGGTTTAAGGGAAGACCTGGTTGGAGTGGGGAAGCTATATCCTGAGACCAGCTGCTGCCACTACTGGCTATTCTCCTCTTCCTCAACAAGCCTGGAGACACACTGTTGTCACCACAGTCCAGGCAGCCAATTAGGATGAAGGAGTAGTAGTGCAGAGATGAAGAAGATGGCCAGAAGTGGTGTTCAGCAAGCCTGCTGATCCACAGGACAACTGCTGGAGACTTATCCTGCCTGTTCTTCTGTTGTTTGCAAGATCTATGGCTTGGCCAAGGAGGTGGTTGCATGAGCAGAATTAAACCACAGCTGGATGGAGGCAGGGAGGCAGTCAGGGAGGAAAAGAACTGCTCTAGATGAGCAAGCTTAGATTTTCTGCTTCCCCAGCATTCCTATTGTCACAAGCAAGTGGTGCATAACGTAGTAGAGAAGGTATCCCCGTTATCCCCCACTATCAAGTGAGCAGAAGCAAAGTCCATGTAGCTGGGAGCAAAAATTAGAAGGAAGTGTACAGCCCCTCGCCCTTTGAGGCATGCATAACACACAAACAGTTCTTTAAAAGCATGGGGGGGGCAGTAGACTGCCCAAAAGCTCACAAACACTCTACTCCACAGTAATAAAGGGAGAAATAATGCAGCTCCGTAGCATAAAGCAATGCGCTGCTTCCCTGATCGGCTTATGTACAGGTGAAACTCAGGAAATTAGAATATTGTCGAAAAGTGCATTTATTTCAGTAATGCAAGTTATGATTATTTTTTATTATTTTAATTTTTCCAAATGCTTTCTTTTGGAAATTCCGCAGTAATAAAACAAATAGTTACAATAATACAAAAATAAACATCGCTATTACATTTCATTAATTACATTCCATTTATAATTGACCCACATAACGACAAATAATTACAATTACAACAAATAAAGGCTTGACATACCTTTGCATGTCATGCATCTATCTCATATATTGGTTTCACCTTTTAAGTTGCGTTACTGAAATAAATGCACTTTTCGATGATATTCTAATTTTCCGAGTTTCAACTGTATATTAAATAAATTGAAAACAAATACGGTAGATTCTTTAATTCTTTCTCCGTATTAGTTGTTCTCTGTTGTTCAGCTCAGGCCTGAGTACAATGATGTAGCATTTAGGGGCAAAGATGCAGCCCAGTAACCCAGCACTGGAGGCCAAAATGGAGAAGATCTCCACAGCGACCATGTATTTCCCTCTTGTGCTCAGGTAGGTTGGAACAAAAGACAACCACACACTGCAAAAGACCAACATGCTGAATGTAATGAACTTGGCTTCATTAAAACTATCTGGTAGCTTGCGGGCTAGGAATGCCACAATGAAGCTGACAATGGCCAAGAAGCCCATATAGCCCAGGACACAATAAAACATGGCAACTGACCCTTCATTACATTGCACAATTATTTCTCCAGGTACCGAGTGCATGTCTAACTCAGGGAATGGGGGAGAGGTTTCCAACCACACCAGGCAAATACTTGCTTGAATAAACAAGCATGAGAGGACAACCAATTGGGGCAGTTGTTTGCCCAAGTACTTCATCAATCTAGATCCAGGCTTTGTGGCTACAAAAGCAAGAACTACAGTGATGGTTTTGGCCAAAACACAAGAAATTGCCATGGAGAAATTAATGCCAAATGTAGGTTGACAGAGAAGGCAGGTCACCTTCCCAGGTTGTCCAAGGAATAGCAAAGACGAGAGGAAGCAGAGCAGGAGGGAGACCAGGAGAATGTAGGTGAGGCCTCGGTTGTTGGCTTTGACAATGGGGGTATCTTTGTGCTTAATAAAAGTTCCTAGTACCAAAGCTGTGATTAGGGAAAAGGCTAGGGCAACTGAGGTTAAACTGATCCCTAAAGGTTCCTCATAAGAAAGGAACTTTCTAGATTTGAGGATGCAGCCATCTCTGTAATTGTTTGGATATTGATCTTCTGGGCATTTGAAGCAGTCATCCATATCTGAAAATTAGAAAGAAGTTCCATTTCAGTTTCAATTCATGTGTAATTCAAGGGAAAGTGTTACCTTTTCTTGAAAACAGGGGCGTAGGAAGATAGGGGTGGTAGGTGCGGGCTGCTCCCAGCAGTGGACTCCAAGGGGCGCCATTGCGGGCGCCCGCCCCGCCCCCAAAACCTGTGCCGTGCTCCCAGGAGGCGCACCCTGGCCCTGGAACATGAGCCCCTCCCCTCTGGGAGGTGCACCCCATCCCCAGAACGGGCACCAGCCCCGCCTCCGCCCCCGGTGTCGGAGCATGAAGCTCCACCACTGCTTGAAAACATACGTTTCTGCAACTATTCACATGAAAATGAATTTTAATAGTCTCTCAATCAAACTTATTGTCATGATTATTGGGTTCTGTATAGATTATTGTTGTTTTTTAAATTAGATCATGCACAATAATAACCTTTCATGACTTCCTGATGACAACATCTGAAGGCTTCGTCTATGTCGAGGAGAAATTTAAATGTGAATTAAAGGAGAATGTAATGATAACTTCTGTTGGTACAGATTTACAAGATGTTGCAAGCAACTGGTGCTTCATATGCAGGAGATGAAAGGGCATTTTACAGCTCTGGGGCAATGGCAGAAAATGCCCATTCTCTGGTCACCACTCTGTGGTATTTTATAGGTTGGGAGTTTTGCCATTAGTAGAATTGCATGACAGTATTATTGTTTGGACAAGTGGTTACATGCACACTGGGACAAATTATCACTTATAATAAGGATAAGGATAATTTTACAGTGGAACCTCTACTTACGAATTCAATCCGTTCCCAATGCACATTCATAAGTAGAACCATTTGTAAGTCGAAACAATGTTTCCCATAGGAATGCATTGGGAATGGATTCATTCGTTCTGGGGCCTTAAAAAAGGCACTTTAAAGGCCGGCGGGAGGCTTCCGGCGGCTGCAAGGGCCCGATCCGGCATGAGGCCAGCAGATGTAGCGGCGGCGAGCGTGGAGCAGCGAGGCCGGCAGAAGGCCTGCAGAGCAGCGGCGGCAGCGGTGAGGGCCCGATCGTAAGTCGAATAAATTTGTAGCCGAATAAATTTGTATGTCAAGTTGTTCGTATGTCGAGGTACCACTGTATTTATACCCCGCCCATCTAGCTGAGTTTTCCCAGCCATTCTGAGTGGCTTACAGCATATATTAAAACATTCCCAATTAAAACTTCCCAATACAGGGCTGCCTTTAGATGTCTTCTAAAAGTTGTATAGTTCTTTATCTCATTGACATCTGAAAGGAGAGTGTTCCACAGGGAGGGCGCCACTACCGAGAAGTAGTGATAGGGCTGAGTGATAGGGTGGAGATGCTCCTTCAAGTATACTGGGCCAAGTCCCAATGATCATTGGATATGAAATCTGCATTAAGGTTGTGGGTTAGGAAAATGGTTTCAACATCACCTACCATTCTGTTCTGAAATCTTCCCTTTGGGGCATGGAACACATTCATAGCAACAAAATTTCCCACCTTCCTTCTTTTTCTTCTGATGGCCGGGGTGGCAGTGCTCATTACACAAAGAAACAGGCTGCACCTATCCATAAACAGGAAGGGGATTGGGGCAGAAAAGATATGTGCAAGCTCTCACTCACTCTCTCATTTATCTGTCCTTTGATTCACACCAGAGTAGCTGAGAAAGATGGATGCTGAAATGTTTCCCTATTAATTTTTTTGCTTTTAAAAATGAATCTGTTTTTCTCAGTCACTGTAATAGATAGAGATAAATATGTAGAGCCCTACAGAAACTGTACTTATTATTCAGCTGCTCAAGAAACTGATATCTCAAGCAATTACCATATTCTATACAAGCAGAAAGTACCAAAATATGTTCTTTGGGGAAATCTTACATGGATTCTTCCAGAGCACTACTATATTTAAGTATTCTTAAAAGGGTACAAAAAACTTTGCTTTCAAAGTAGGAGTGGAAATATTTAGCATTTAAACTAATATTATAGATCTGGATAAGCCACTACAACCTCAGATTAGTCATTCACCTGAATGATCCATGTAGAGAAGATTTTTTTTCAGATCAGAGATGCACCTTTAACCAAACATGGATCTTGGTACCCATTTCTTGATATTCTTAATATTTACCATGTTTTTGTATGGTGGTAGTACTGCTGTTGTGACCCACCTTGGAATAAACAGTGACTCAATGGTGGACCTGACCCACCAATAGAAGTCCAAAGATCTAGATAAGAGAGCAGCTCTCAAGAACACACAGATACCCCCACCTGGTTAAAGCCCGTGTGCCACACAATTATATCTTCATTAAGAAAGAATCCATTTTCTCCAAGAGCATTGGAATCCTCCACTTTTCCAACTTTAACTCTCTGGAAGGATGTGTTTGAGAATGTGATCATATTCATTATGTCAAATCCACCTCTCACTCTTGTGTTCCCATTAAAGGAAACAGTTTCTCCAGCTGAATTGTTGAATGACGTACTTTGAAGAAATAGATGGAGCTAATTGAAAGGGGAAAATGCAGGAGTAGATATGTGGGTCATTAGCATATTGCCGACAATGTACAGAACTCTGGATGTTCTCACCCAGTGGTTTCATGATATGTTAAACAACATAGTGGATGAAACTGATCCCTGAAGAACCCCACATTGAAGGCTCCATGGGGCTGAACAGAACTCCCCAAGTATCACCCTCTGGAAGCATCCATCCAAGTAGGACCAGAAGCACTCCAAAGCACTTCAAATCTTGATTGAAAAGGATCTAGAAATTCAGTTTCCTCCAAGTCAACACACTCAGCTTTAAAACATTAGAGAGTATAACAGATGTAACTTATTTCTGCAGGCCATCAAATTGTCATATAAACAGGGTTTATATATAAATGAATGAATGAATGAATGAATGAATGAATGAATGAATGAATGAGAGTGTGCTTTGGATTTTGGAAGTGAGTAACAGATTGGAGTTTTAAATGGGGATTTTGAATGCTGGTGAAGTTGCATTTGGAGTAGAAGAGTGTTGGAAAGGTTGTGGCAGAGTTAGTGAGACATAGTGGGGTCAGCAGTATTGTAATGGTGCTGCTGAGGCTACTCTTGAGTAAAGACGCCCAAGTCATCTCTGCCTTTAAGAGTTTTATTGTGCATAGTATTTACAGTGCAGAGATAGCAGAAAACATGACCTCTCAGTCACTCGCAGAATCCGGGAGTGGACGTTTCCTGTTGCGTGACCAGCATAAGAGTTTGGGCACCCTGAAACGCCTCCTCCCGACTTTACGTTTGGTGGCACACCTTAAGGGGCTGGCTGTTCCCCTCCACCTCTTGGTCATGGCAGTGCAAGGGCTCTCCAACATCACTGAGCCCTGACACCTCCGTTCCGCTAACTTTCTGATTCCCTTCACCTGACCCACTGCTGCTGCTCTCACTGGGTGAAGTGCTGGTCAGCAAGAGGAGGGAGGTTCCCTGTAGGAAGGTCCCCTGACAATTATTAATGGTAAATTATTTAGGACAGGGTGGCCAGCTCCCAAGAGGCTGCAATCTACTTTCTGAATTAAAGTCTGGCAGTGATCTACCCCCATCTTTGGGGGGTTCAGCTCAAAAGTTGTTGAGCTTTTTTTAGGGAAGCCAAAGTTGTTGAGTTTCGGGGGGGGGGAACCAGTGATCGACCACAGATGTCCAGTGCTCTACCGGTAAATCATTATCTAGCTGTTGGCCACCCCTGATTTAGGAAAAATTTTGAGGGAAGATTTTGTTTAGGTATATTCAGAAGAGTAGAGTAGGTAGGAATGTTTCTATGAACAAAAGTAGCATCAAAAAGTATACAATGGAAGCCATATAATTCTGTGCACTGAATAATTACTTAGGCTTTCAGTGTTTCCTCATACCCATATGCCTCTCACTCTAGAGGAATTAATCATTCAGAGACTTTGCATTTGTGGGGTCAGTGAAGGAAGTTTAAAAATCCTCTTCCACTAGTGCCATGCCTCTCACTGACAGGCATTAGTGTGTTGTGGAGGGGGGAGTGTAGCAAAAGAAGCCATATTCTTTAAATGTAAGGTGTTGATGTCACCATATAAAAGGAAGAATCTATGCAGTGAGAGACAAATCATCTCCACCCCACCCCCCACCCCCACCCCAAAATACAGGATGAAATAAGATTCCACAGTTTCATCCCCATTCATAAAGGATTGTAGTCTCAACTTTTACAACATTGTATCTGTACAAAGCTATACAAAAGTTTAGATGTGGAGATATTACCTGCCAAGGCTGGATATCTTGAAGGTCAAATCTTCTCCTACCCACCATTGCTCTGTGCTCAGATCTTGTTGAGTAAATGGCATGTAAAGCATGAGCAACAGCATAGATGGCATTATAGATATTATAGCAGTGGCCAGTCATGTCCATTTCAAACAGAGGTCTAGGAAGACTATCTAGTCTCTCATCTCCACTACATGTCCCATCAGCCTGCACTGTCACCTTCGGATTTGGAAATGAACAGTCAAATGCTTGCTCCCAGAAATCCTTGAGGAAACCATCTCCTTTGTTCCAGCCAGGTTTTATGCTCTGAAGAAATTCCCCAAACTCTGGAAGCTCTTTTGTGTGAATGGTGAAAGAAATGGCACCTTGGAAGAGCTGAAAACCGAAGGCTCTCTGAAAGCTCGTTGTTATGAAATCAGTCTGTGTTGTCATTATCCACACTTTTCTAAATGTTGATGTCTCTGTATTTCCAGGATCTTGTACAGCAATAAAAGCTCTCAGCCATGCCATTGTCAAATACTGTCCATTGATGATGCATGTATTGGTTCCATAACCTAAGAAAGATGCATGGATACTTGAGAATGTAGCGACAACTTCATCCAAGTCGTTCCAGTTGTTATGTGCTGGAAGCCTTAGTGTGAATGCTGAACAGATTTCATGCTGGGAAAACAACGCTTCCAGGGTCTGTAAGAATTGTTCTCCACTATCATCATTTGCAGCAAATAGGCCTACCCATGTCCATCCAAAATGTAGAAGCAAGTGGACAATCCCACTGTACTGATGAGATTCATTTGGGACCATGCTGTAAAATGATGGAAACTGTGTCATCTGTCTGTCCTCTAGGGCAAATGAACCATAACTGAGCTACAAGGTAATACACATGTTTCATAGAGGTAAGTTTCGAGTCCACCATTAAATTAAATTAGAGTCCATTAAATAAAATATGATAAAAGACTTTAAAACTTTAGAACAATTTAAAGTTAATAACTCTTTTGGATGAATTTTTCCGAAGTTATTCACATGTGGTAGAAATTTAGTATTTTGCTACTTACTCATATTCCCTTTCAGAAACTTAGCAATATTCCAGAATGATAATTAAAATTAAGGGTTGCAGCCAAATAAGTTTACTTAATATAGAGCCATTAAAATCAACAGACCTATCATTGTCATAATGACCATTTGTTTCCATGGCTCTACATTGAGAAAGCCAGTATTTGACATAACCCAAAATGCAGAAATTAAACCTACTCCAGAAGTAATAGATGAACCTAGACTTTTGCAGGTCAGCTGCATCTGCAGGAGTTCCAGACAGATGTAATTAAGTTCATTTTCTATTAATATTGTTGGCTCTACTATTATTATTATTTTTTGTTTTTTGTTTGTTTTTCTGTGTATTACTTATGTCAAAATTAAAATAATAATAAAAATTAAACCACAACACAAGAACAAGAACAGTTTTCTCTCAGAATTTCAAGAGAACATGTAGCTTGGAAATGTCCCCACACCGTCATCTATATATCCTACCTGTGGAATCTTATAGAGACCTAGAATTTCTGCCATCAGAGAAGAGGTGTCTGGATTATATCCCCCGATGACAGCTATGAGGTTTTTCTGGGTGTCACATTTGTAGTTGGCGACAAATCTGCGTGACTTGAAGAGCAGGTCCAGAGTGGCACGATAGGTCATCCTTGGATTGGAGTAGCTGTCATGGATGTGGAATCCAAGTGTGACATTGGTCAAGACATTGGGGTTCTTGTTGATCTCATTGATGGTGTATGCCAAGACCAGGACATGCTGGTAAAACTTGATCACCAAGCTGCCAATAAATTTAAAATACTATTTCAGAGGACAGTTCTTCGGTATCAGAGGGAAGGATCTTTGCCAAACCACAATTCTTCTCCAAAGAGGATATAAAGTGTATTGTTCTGGGGAGGACGTCTGAAGGCAGCCCTGCATAGAGACATTTTTAATGTTTGATGTATGTCTTAGTGTGTTTTTATATTTTGTTGGAAGCTGCACAGAGTGGCTGGGGCAACCCAGTCAGATGGGCAGAGTACAAATTAGAAAAATATGGTGGTGGTGGTGAGACAACCTAGAGACCCACCTCAGCTAAAAGCTTTCTCGGTGATAGTGTTTGAATTTGCTTTTGTATAGGGAAGTTTTTTTTAATGTTTGATGTTTGTTATAAGAATTCTAAGGTCTCAAATATGGAATAAATATCCACAAATGCTCACATATATAAATATATAAACCATGTGTCTGAAATAGTACAGGAGAGCAATCCTGAAGCCATTTTGACTCCCAATGACCTCAAATATTCCTCTGCAGTAAGGGAGGCAAATAGGAAAAGCTTTCCCATTGTTTTTTCACTTACAAATCCTTCAAATATTGTCTTAAGGTCATGTCTGTGTATGAATAGGGCGAGTCTGTGACCTGGATTCAGGAGCTAAAGTATTAACCATCACACAAAAAATGGTGTCACTGCACTGGTAATGCAATCAGCGACCACTACCGGTATCAGATATCCTGTCAGACAGGATTTCCGTTGTAGACCGCCTCCTATGATGTATGGATGATGTTTTTGAGGTGGTTTTTGGCTAACAGGCTTGGGCAATGTCAAAAGTCTTTAAAGGCTCCTGCACACTTTTGTTAAGGGTCTCTCCCTCCTTGGAAGGAGGGGAGGGAACTCTATTGCAACAGAAAAAAATAAATACCTGCCTTGCTTTCCACTGGATCCGGCCTCCATCCTTTCTTCTCTGACCAATCATGGACTTAGGGGACTCAGAGTCCCATGTAGAGTTGGACAGCAAAAGCCAAATCCCAATCCAATTTTTACATCAGAGGTCAACAAACTTTATCAGCAGCGGGTGGTCCACTGTCCCTCAGACCTTGTGGTGGGGCTGGCCTATATTTTTTGGGGGGGGGGGGATGAACGAATTTGTATGCCCCACAAATAACCCAGAGATGCATTTTAAATAAAAGGACACATTCTACTCATGTAAAACATGCTGATTCCTGGATCATCTGCAGGCCAGATTTAGAAGGCGATTGGGCCGGATCCTGCCCCCGGGCCTTAGTTTTCCTACCCATCATGGCCTATTGTGTTTTTGATAATCTGTTGCAAGCTCTCCAGAGTGGCAGGGACAACCCAGCCAGATGGGCAGCATATTATTATTATTATTATTATTATTATTATTATTATTATTATTATTATTGAATACCAGCAGCTGGAAACCACAGGAGTGGGGAGCTCTTACTTCTGGGCTTCCCTTAGACATTGGGTTGGTCAATGTGAGAAGATGTCATTGTTCTGATCCAGCAGGTCCTTTGTATATTTTTAATTGGCATGGTTAACTTAGGTTCATTAATCTACTCTGATACAACCCAAAGTTGTAGCCATTGAAATTTATTGATTTTACTTAAGTATATTTCTTTCAGTGGGTATTCTAAGAGTATGTCCAACACTGGATATCATCCTAAATCTATCATCCATAATAATAATAATAATAATAATAATAATAATAATAATAATAATCCAACTTCTAAATTAGAAGCACCAATCATCAGGGAGAATGACATATTAGTTATCTCTTCAAGCAGACATGGAACGAAAATAACAAAATTCATACTCTGAAACATCAAATAGCTTCTGAGAAGGGTGCTCCTGGAAGAAAAGTTCCTCGGATATGTAAATGATATGGGAAGCAATTTCACCTATGAGGAGGCCACCTGGCTGGTACCACTCATGTGGAAGAGGGAAGGGATCATTTGCAGGACATGTTTTGCATTCTCTTTTAGGCAACAGAAGCAGGAGCACAATGAACCACAGCATCCTGGGAGCAAAGCTCCTCTTTGTGTTCTCTCTCTCTCCTGTGCTGTCTCTCCTGTGGCTTATTTAAAGCAGCATCCTGGCTGGAACAAGATAAACAGACTTTGCACATTTACTTCCAAAAAGGAAACCCTGCAGTCTTACTTTCAGCATCCAAAGACTTTCAGATGCATGCAGGGATGGCCAGCACTCTGATTTGAAACCTTAACTAGTTACATGGACTGCCGGTAAGAAAGCTGCAGAGCCCTGTCAGCCTCTTGTTGCTACTCCCAGCTTCCAATAATGCTCATCTGGAGAGCCCTGGAGGTTTGGCCAGATGGATAATTGCAGGAGGTGATAATGATACCCTCAGGGCTGAATCTCTGAGTAGCACTCTGAACAGAAAACATGTTGGATCCTCCCCACCTGCTGATTGCAGCACAAGCCTGCGCTGTCCCTTAGTGAGACAAGGAGTGGCTACCAGGCTGGGGAGGGGGGGGGGAAATCAACAGGAAAAGGAGGCCCTGATACAGGGGTGGTTAACCTGTGACCCTCCATATGTCGCTGGACTACATCCCATCACCCATGACTGACTATTTACTATGCTCACTGAGTATCATGGAACAATTTCACTATCAGGAAGTAAAACATTTGAAGTTTTGTGGGAGATTTTAGCTTATTTCTGTGGTTCCTTGCATTTATTTTTATCCTTTCCTGCATACTCCAAATTGTCTTAACTTATTCTTTTATTCGTCTATTTTGATATATCTCTCATATGTATATATTTAAACCTGCAGGTTTTTTACAACAATCCTGCCAATGTCTTGATTTGTTTACAGTTTGTTTGGAAATACACAATAAACCACTTCAAGAGAAAAGCTTATATTTTTTATGAATGTTATCTTAAATATCTTTTTCAATTCATTATATTATATATAATTTCCCAGTAAGCTTTTCACCTTGTTACAAGACCACCACATGTGAAAAAGGTGCCTTCTTCTTTCTCTTTACATTTCCAACACTTATTTGGTTTTGATTTATACATTTTTGCCATTCTACTACGGTAGGTGTTTGGTACCATCTATATAACATTTTCATATAATTTTCTCTTAAACCATAACATGCTGCAGAACTTATATCTGTATTCCGTAATTGTACTCATGCTTCCATTTCTATATTATGGCCAACATCTATCGGCCAGTGTATCATTGAAGATTTCACATGTTCATCCTTTGTCTCCCATTCCGAGAACATTTTGTACATTGTAGACATCACTTCAACATTACTATTTAAAAGGTCTTTCTCTAACATTGAATATGTTAATGATCTGAGGAGGAACCCCACTAATAATAATAATAATAATAATAATAATATTTATACCCCATCCTTCCCAGTCAAGACCGGGCTCAGGGCGACTAACAACAAAAATATCAACACAAGTATAAAAGAAACAATTCAATTAAAATGCAGATTAATACAATGTTAAAATTCATTTTTAAAATTAAAAATCTACAAGTAAGATAAAACCATTATAAGATAAAACCTTAGGGGAGGGTAACCCCGGGGTCAGACTGCGTCAGTCCAAAGGCCAAGCGGAACAGCTCTATCTTGCAGGCCCTATGAAAAGATGACAAATCCCGCAGGGCCCTAGTCTCCTGAGACAGAGCGTTCCACCAGGTCGGGGCCAGTACTGGTCCTGGTCGAGGCCAGCCTAACCACCTTGTGACTCGGGATCTCCAGTATGTTATTATTTGTAGACCTTAATGTCCTCTACGGGGCATACCGGGAGGCGGTCCCATAGGTACAAGGGTCCTAAGCCGCATAAGGAGCGCACATGGCTGGTACCAGTCATGTAGAATAGGGAGGGGCTGATTTATACAACAAACTATTTTGCTAACTAGGGGAGGTAGCAGCAGCAGCAGCAGCAGCAGCAATGCTATTAGCCACAGCATCCTGAGAGAAAGTTTTCACAAAGATGTGTCATATGTCCACCTAAAGCAGCTGCCAGCCTCGAGGAGTTTATATTGGATGATGTCTGTGACTTGTGAAAAAGAACCTTATTGGTCATACTTTTAGCATTAACATGGTGACAAATGCATGCCTCAAAAATTAACTGAGGTTGCCAAAGCTGCTTTTGAAATCTGGTTTATAACATGAAAAAGCGGCTCTGGGGCAAAGTCTGGCCGCTCAGGAGCTGGTTTGGCCAGCAAAGCGGGATGGGGCTGCCTGTAGCCCACCAGCTAATAGAAGAGAGGCTGACTCATCATGATCGCTTCGGTGCTGTGCTTTCAGAGGGGGGCGCTGGAGGGAAGTTTGTGCCGCGGCGCTGGATGGGCGTAAGACGGCCCTGACTTCTACACTTGCTGATTGATTGTTTCCATATATATATATATAAATTTTCTGTTTTACAATTTAGAATACTCAATTAAAAATCCTTAAAATATCAATGACTTCCCTTCTTTTCTTTCCATGGTTCCTTTTACATATTATGAATCCCTGCATATTTTACATAATAATAATACACAAGCACTTGACAATATCTTCCAATATTTTATTTATTTATTACAAATATAGCTTTTTCAAATAATATCTCTCACAATTCAGACGAAACATTCACAAACATATAAACCATAAACAATATTAAAGCCAGGGTAGAATCAAAGAGCTCATCAGAGCAGAGGAAGGAGTATGGGGTGGAATTAGGCTTTCCAGGCCTCTATATGTTCCTAGGTCACACTCTTCCCTGACCCAACTCAGAACCCCAAGCGCTTTTGCCCTTCGGCATTTTACCCTTGAAGTTCTAATAAGTCCTCTTGCTTGGATGGAGGATAGACAGCAGCCTAAAAGTGTGTGTAGAAAATAGCCTGCTATACAAATATCAAAATATGTGCTTAATGTGCATAAAATGTGATGTTTGTAGCATTTTGCAATGACTGGAATACAGACAGCTTTTCAATAAAACCTATTGGAACAGATTCTTGTGGTGGAGCCTACTACTCATGTCTACTCTGCAGAGGGTCTAAATCAAGAAATTCATCAGAAATAATTAATGCAAGTGGCTATGTAAATATTTCCCCACCTCAAAAAATTGCAATATTAGTAAAACCATCACAAGCTATTATGACTATGCCAGAAAAGAAAAGAAAAAGGTCACTGAGTAGCCATTAAATGCAGCAGTAAGTAGGGAGGTATTTGGGGGGATGCTATATTAGTAAAACCAGCACAAAGTATTATCATTATGCCTGAAAAGAAAAGATAAAAGGTCACAAAGGGGCCATTAAATGCAGCAGTAAGTAGGGAGGTATTTGGGGGGATGCTACTAAGTATGGTGTAGAGGTAAGGGTCTTGTGGAGGAGGGTCTTCTCATCTGGGCAGCCCATGAGTTCCATATACACTGCCCAGGCTTATGCCCCAGAGAGGTTACATTGGTGCTACAAATACAGCAAAAACAATGAGGGAGGCAACAACCAATCCCCTCCTAGCAGAAGGAAAACAAGGAGGGAACCAATCTAACTTTTCTATGCCGGAATTTCCAAAGTCTGTGAGCAGCCACCAAGAAGGCCCTGAATGGAAAAGTAATGTATTTGCTCCTACACTAAACATCCAGGTGGAGAAAGAGAACTATATTATTATAAAATAAAAATAAAATAGAAAAATTCCTTCCAGTAGCACCTTAGAGACCAACTAAATTTGTCATTGGTATGAGCTTTTGTGTGCATGCACACTCCTATTTTTCTATTTTATTTTTATTTTGTTTCGACGGCAGACCAACACGGCTACCTACCTGTAACTATATTATTATCTCTTCCGTAGTTGCTCCTTGCTGTTAAGCTCTGGCCTGAACAAAATTATGTAGCATTTCGGCAAAAATATGCAACCCAGTAAACCAGCACTGGAGGCCAAAATGGAGAAAATCTCCACAGCCACCATGTATTTCCCTCTTGTACTCAGGTAAGTTGGAAGAAATGAAACCCACACACTGCAAAACGCCAGCATACTGAAGGTAATGAACTTGGCTTCATTGAAAGTATCGGGCAACTTGCGGGCTAGGAATGCCACAATGAAACTAGCAATGGCTAGGAGCCCCATGTAGCTCAGGACACAGTAAAACATTGCAGTGGACCCTTCATTACATTGTAGAATCATTTCTTCTGTTACTGAGAACATGTCTAAATCAGGAAAAGGGGGAGAAGTTGCCAACCACATAGTACAAATACTGGCTTGAATAAACGAGCAGGAAAGGACAATAGAGTTGGACACATTTTTCCCCACCCATTTCTTCATTCTGGATCCAGGCTTTGTGGCCATGAATGCTAAAGAAACAATGGTAGTCTTTGCCAGCAAACAAGAAACAGCCACTGAGAAGACGATGCCAAAAGATGGTTGGCGAAGAAGGCAGGTCACTTTCCCAGGTTTGCCCAAGAACAGCAAAGATGAGAGGAAGCAGAGCGAAAGGGAGACCAGGAGAGTGTAGGTGAGGTCCCGGTTGTTGGCTTTCACAATGGGGGTATCTCTGTACTTAATGAAGATTCCTAATACCCACAGTGTAATCAGGGAAAAAGAAATAGCAAGGAAGGCTAAACTGATCCCTAAAGGTTCTTCATAAGACAGAAAGCTTTTTATTTTGGGGATGCATCCATCTCTCTTCATGTTGGAATATTGATTCTCTTGGCAGCTGAAACAGGAACTTATGTCTGAAATATAGAAACAGATCCTATTTTGGTTCCAATTCATTTATATGTTATGGGTATTTCTCAATCTGCATTACTTTTGTTTCCTATGCAGACTTGTACCTGCTAGTTTGAATTGTAATGGAATTACATTAAAGGATTGGGATGTATAGCTAGCGAGTCCCACAGCCCGTTGCCCAAGAACATAGAAATACAAGTTATGTTCTTACCGTCCTCTTTTTATTCTGTATTTACAGAGAGATGTTGTAAAATCCACCCTCTTGGAAAATGGTGTTGTCCCGCGTGAATCTCCACCACACACCCCACCTCTTCCACTTCCTACTTCATCAAGCTCTATGTCTCTGAGAAGTTCCCTCTGTCTTTGAGCTCTTTGCTCTTCTACTTTCAAGGCTCCCTGGGTTCTGGGAGGGGGGGGGAGGCTGGAATGCTTTCCAAAGACTCTGTGTCCGTCAGCTCCCCCCCCCCGTAGTGCTTCCTCTTCCTCCTCCTCTCTCATTATTTCTCAAACCCCCCCACCAGCCTCTAGGTTGTGAACTCCATCAAAACTGTCTTCCTCTGGCCCGGAAGGGTCATTCCTCCTCTGCCCAGTTCCTGACGATGACAGAGTATTATAGGGAAATATTGGGAACATCTGGGAAGAAGGGCAGGGAGTCAACTTTTAATATTTGCATTAGATCTGAAATAGTTTTATATTGATTTGTTAAAAAATATGAAAATCAATAAAGATGAATAGTCAAAAAATGAATTGTACCCATAGTGATTAGGAAATCGAGTTACACTTGCAATTATCATTGTTATCTCTTTTAAATCAGAACCAGTGAATGTCCTGTGTGAGTGTCTGGAGGCGGTTGGAGGATGGATGGCGGCTAACAGATTGAGGTTGAATCCTGACAAGACAGAAGTACTGTTTTGGGGGGACAGGGGGCGGGCGGGTGTGGGGGACCCCCTAGTCCTGAATGGGATAACTGTGCCCTTGAAGGACCAGGTGTGCAGCCTGGGAGTCATTTTGGACTCACAGCTGTCCATGGAGGCACAGGTTAATTCTGTGTCCAGGGCGGCTGTCTACCAGCTCCATCTGGTACGCAGGCTGAGACCCTACCTGCCCGCAGACTGTCTCTAGTTATTTCCTGCTTGGACTACTGCAATGCGCTGTATGTGGGGCTACTTTTGAAGGTGACCCGGAAACTGCAATTAATTGAGAATGTGGCAGCTAGATTGGTGACGGGGAGCGGCCGCCAAGACCACATAACACCGGTCCTAAGAGACCTACGTTGGCTCCCAGTACGTTTCTGAGCACAATTCAAAGTGTTGGTGCTGACCTTTAAAGCCCTAAACGGCCTCGGTCCTATATACCTGAAGGAGCGTCTCCACCCCCATTGTTCAGCCCGGACACTGAGATCCAGTGCCGAGGGCCTTCTGGCGGTTCCCTCACTGCGAGAAGCAAAGCTACAGGGAACCAGGCAGAGGGCCTTCTCGGTGGTGGCGCCCGCCCTGTGGAACGCCCTTCCATTGGAGGTCAAGGAGATAAACAACTACCTGACATTTAGAAAACACCTAAAGGCAGCCCTGTTTTTAATCTGTAATATTTTAATGTATTTTTACACCCGGCCAGATAGGTGGGGTATAAATAATAAATAATTATCTCCAAATGATAATGGGCTGGTGTTAAATAATTTTTGTCTTTGGTTTCATAGTAACTTAAAGTAGTCTCCCCCAATTTGGTGCTTTTGTGCTACAACACCCATCATACACAGCATGCATGGTCACTGGACATCTAGAGGTCACCTGACTGGGGAAGGCTAAACCAAAGCATAATTAACAGCAATCAAAATTGTAACTTTACTCATATGCCTCACTACATTAAGTGGATTTTCCTTGTGTCAAGTAAGTTTGCCTTGGTCTGAATGCTTCTTGTACTCTGATTTCTGAAAGATTTCTGGAAACAGTCTGATTCCATGACTGACTAGCTTGCCAGGGCATTATATTCGTAACAACGATAATTTAACCATTGGAAATGGTGTTCCAGAATTGTTCTGAATTATTCAACCCTGTACAATGGAAAAAGTCACCTACCAATCTGGTTTGAAATCTTCCCATCAGGGCATTGCTCACAGTCATAGCAGCAAAATTTATGCCCTTCCTTCTTTTTCTTCTGATATCCCGGGTGGCAGTAGTCATTGCACACAGAAACAGGAAGCATCTATCCATGAACAGGAAATGTGTTAAAATTGAATTTTAGAAACAAACAAACAAAACATCAAAACGTAAATAATCTGAAATTGTCTCCTAACTGAGAAAAGTGGCTGGTGGGGCATAAAATGTTTGCATCTAGGTCCCACTGAACCCAACTACAGTGGTACCTCACAAGACGAAAATAATTCATTCCGCGACTCCTTTCTTCTTGCGGAAATGTCACCTTGTGAAGCGCAGTTACCTGAAATTGGGGGGAGGGGGTGGAAAAAAACCCGGCAAAAAACCTTCATCTTGCAAAGCGTGGCCACAGAAACCTTTGTCTTGCGAGATGCTTCGCGCAACGCGCAACGCAAAACGCTTTCGTCTAGCGAGTTTTTATATCGTGTGCGGCATTCGTCTTGCGAGGTACCACTATATATATAATATATATTCAAAGTGTACCCAAACATCCCACCTGCTTAAATGTTCTGTGCCACATTATTATATCTTCATTAATGATGAATTCTTTTCCTCCGAGGTCTTTGGGGTGCACATTTCCAACTTTCACTCTCTGGAATGACCTGTTTGCGTATATGACCATGTTCACAATGTCAAATCCTCCTTCTACTTCCCTTTCATCATTGAAAAACATTGCTTCTCCAACTGAGTTGTTGAATGAAATGCCTTGAAGAAATGGGTAGAGCTAACAGAAGGAAGAAAAATAATAAATTTTGAAGAGATGACAATATTTTGGAGACTTCATGCCAATATTTGAGGCCCGGGATTTTCAACTTGAGCTGTAGATGACACCTAGCTCAATTTCTCAGGTGAGACCAGTAGAATTTGGAACATGAAACAGGCCTCTGTGATTTACTTTGACAAGGGTGAATACATAGAATCTGAATCCCAATAGGGTATTTTCAGGTTTATAAGTAGGATGGGACCCTATTATATTCACTCTTAGAGACCTGCACAAGCTGCCAATTTGTTACCAGCTTATACCTGAGATTTTATAAATAAGATGTAAAGCTATACAGATCTTTGGACCTAGGTTCTTGAGGGACACCCTCTGCCCATTCAAGTTGTTTGTGTGTGCCTTTGCAATAAGTTCCTGATTTAATATGTAATCACATATTGCAATAGTCCAGTATACCTAAAGGAGCCTCTCCACCCTCATCGTTCTGCCCGGACACTGAGGTCCAGCTCCGAGGGCCTTCTGGCGGTTCCCTCATTGCAAGAAGCCAAGTTACAGGGAACCAGGCAGAGGGCCTTCTCGGTGGTGGCGCCTGCCCTGTGGAACGCCCTCCCATCAGATGTCAAAAAGGAAAACAGCTACCAGATTTTTAGAAGACATCTGAAGGCAGCCCTGTTTGGGGAGGCTTTTAATGTTTAAGAAATTAGTATATTTTAATGTTTCTGTTGGAAGCTGCCCAGAGTGGCTGGGGAAACCCAGCCAGATGGGCGGGGTATAAATAATAAATAAATTATTATTATTATTATTATTATTATTATTATTATTATTATTATTATATATTACATTCAGTGAAATGATAATAAAACAAACAAACTTTGAGACACTACCTGCCAAGGCTTGAGATGTTGAAGTTCGAAACTTTTGCTAGCCAATATTGGCTTGTGATTGGATTTAGATTTGTAAATAGCATGCATTGCATGTGCTATACTATACACAGCATTGTAGATGCTGTAGCTGTGGCCTGTCATGTGCATTTCAAAGAGAGCATCAGGAAGACTCTCAAGACCTTCCTCTCCCGTACAACTGTTTTCTGTTGGTATGCCAGGATTGGGAAGGGAACAGTCAAATGTTTGCTCCCAAAAATCTTTGAGAAAACCATCTTCTTTGTTCTTGTATGGTTTAATGTTTTGGAGAAATTCTTTGAAGCCTGGGGGGTCTTTTGAATGAATGCTGAAGGAAATGGCACCATTGAACTGCTGTAAATCCATGTTTCTTTGAAAGCCTGATAATAGAAAATCAACCTGGGTTGTCAAAATCCAAACCTTTCCCAACAATGTGGTTTTCCCCTTGTGGGGGTCTTCCAAAAAAAAGAAAGCAGTCACCAGCCATGTAAATGTTAAATTTTCTCCATACAAAATGAAAACATTAGCTGTATGTTTCATGAAACGTGAATATATATCTAAGGCAAAATAATAAAATTCATCCGTGAGCTTCAGATTTGCTTGTTCTGGGATTCTCTGTGTGAAGGCTGAACATATTTTATTCTGGGAAAAGTAATATTCCAGGGTCTGCAGGAAATTTTCTCCAGTGGCACCATCTACAACAAAGAGTCCAACCCATGTCCATCCGAAATGCTGAAGTAGCCAGACAATCCCCATATATTGTGGGGCTTCAGGGGGGACCATGCGGTAAAAGGAGGGGACGTGACCTGGAGTACTCTCTTCTGGGTGATATGTGCCATACATGAACTGAAAGAGAATTTACAAAGAGAGATATTTTAGGACCAGTGTTTAAATGTTAGGTGTTTTTTATGCAACAAGTAATTGTTGAAGGTATTTGTAGGTTTAGGAGACATTTTCTCCTCCAAATATTAAATCTAATATTAAATATTAAATCTGATCAAGGAAGGAGCTCACTTACATTAGTACAGTCATATCTCGGTTTAAGTACACCACGGTTTGAGTACTTTCAGATTAAGTACTCCGCAGAACCGTCTGGAACGGATGAATCCACTTTCCATTACTTTCAATGGGAAAGTTCGCTTCAGGTTTAGTTCACTACAGGTTAAGTACGGACTCCCAGAACCAATTACACTCATACTTCGGGTTAAGTACGCTTCACGTTGAGTACTCCGCGGACCCGTCTGGAACAGATTAATCCACTTTCCATTACTTTCAATGGGAAAGTTCGCTTCAGGTTAAGTACAGACTTCCAGAACCAATTGTGTACTGAAACCGAGGTACCACTGTACCTGCATTATGTTCTTGGTCATTCTCTGTGATAGGTGGCAAACTTTATACCCCTAGACCATAACATTTGGATGATGTGATCCTTTTGTGCAAGCCATGCTGACCCACTTTATAGTCAACATCATATATGATGCCAGTGGTGTGGTCAATATAACCTGGATCAGGATGTAAATCACTATGCAAGGTATTGAGCAAGAAAGTCTGGATCTATTGCATACATTTAAAGTATATCCAAAACACATGTAAAACACATGACTTCCCCCAAAGAATCATGGGACATCTAGCTTCTTAAGGGTAGTGGGAACTGTAGGCCTGTGAGGGGAGAAGCTAAAGGTCTGAAGACCCTTTGACAAGTGATGGGTTTTAAATGTATAATGTGGAGTGGCCGACTTAAGAAAGGTGTTTCTTAAGTGCATTTCACAATGAACTCTGCTAAGTGTTCTGCAAAGTGCCAACTCGGCAAGAAAGCCACCTGATGTCACCGGTCAAACAGGGTCCATGTAGAGCACGGGAGACAGTGATCTAGACTGCACCCCCACTCCATGACTTAGGAGGAGAATATGTGTCACCAGGAAGGGGAGGATTCCTTCTCGATTTTGGACGAATCCCCCCCCCCCCACAGATTTAGAATACATGGTAGGCTTTCTGAAACAGGCAGTTGCTCTCCAACACATGAAGGATAACCAGGAGTGTGACTAAGAGGACATGTTTAACACAAACATCCCATCTTCCTACACCACATTATTAACATCACATTGGCATACAAATACCTAAATAGGGTTATGGTGAAACACTCTTCCACGAGGATTTTCTCTGAATTGTGTAGTCCCTCCACCCTTCACCGGACATTCTGAATCACCAGAACACTCCCAGAACATCAGTGAAAGACCCATTCAAATACTTGCCTGTGGTATCTTGTAGAGACTTAAGATGTTGTCCATGTGGAAGGTAGTATCAGAGCCAAGTCCCCCAATAGCAACGATGGGGTTTTTATGGGCATCACATTTGTAGTTAGGGGAAAAGCTGTGTGATTTGGAGAACACATCCAGAGTGGTACGGTAGGTCATCATTGCATCAAAGAAGTTGTCATATATGTGGAATCCAAGAGTGACATTGGGCAAGATCTTGGGGTCCTCATTTATCTCATTTACAGCAAATGCCAAGGCCAGGGCATGCTGGTAGAATTTTATCATAACCCTGCAAATAGAGCTAAATTAATCTTTCACCTAACTTACAAATTGCTGTGGAGTTTAAGGACATTCTTTTACTTGTTACATATGTTTCACAGCTGATAATTTACTTTATTCTTCAGTTTAGGCAAAATTAGGTTTACTGAATTCATCTTTGTGTTCTAGACGTCCTGAAATGATTTACAAGAAGAATAAATGCAGTAATAAAAATACATAAGCATAAGAAAAAACATAGTCAGAGTAAATGCATTCAATCATTAGTGCTGCCAGAATGTGTGGGGAAATGAAAATGCCATTGCTCGAAGGAGAAATGAAGATAAAGTTGGTGCCAAGCAGTCCTCCCAGCGGAGATGGGGCGATGCAATAGAAAACTTAGGGTACAGTAATTTCTTTCTGAATTGTATAGAAAGAGATGTTATCATAACAGAGGATTTATTTATTTATTTCTAAAGTTTTTAAGAGAGAAACAATTAGAAAAAAATCATAAACCTTTATTCATCTCTCCTAAGAGCTGGACCATAAAGAAGGCTGATCGCCGAAGAATTGATGCTTTTGAATTATGGTGCTGGAAGAGACTCTTGGGAGTCCCATGGACTGCAAGAAGATCAAACATATCCATTCTGAAGGAAATCAGCCCCGAGTGCTCACTGGAAGGACAGATCCTGAAGTTGAGGCTCCAATACTTTGGACATCTCATGAGAAGAGAAGACTCCCTGGAAAAGACCCTGACGTTGGGAAAGATGGAGGGCACAAGGAGAAGGGGACGACAGAGGACGAGATGGTGGGACAGTGTTCTTGAAGCTGCGAACATGAGTTTGAGCAAGCTGCGGGAGGCAGTGGAAGACAGGGGGCCTGGCGTGCTATGGTCCTTGGGTTCACGAAGAGTCGGACACAACTAAACGACTAGACAACAACAACAAATCATGATCGTCACATGGAATCTACTGGATCAGTGACAACTTATTTCTGAATTCTACTTTCCTGGGAACAATATGGGAGAGCAATTATTGTGCTCATATAGTTATTTGTGCTTTCTATAGGAACCTGGTTGCCTATTGTAGGAAAGCTGAATTAGGCTGGATTAGATAGACATCCATGTGCTTAAGGCATTAAACACTTAATTAAACACTCTGCTAGTTCCCCAAATTATTCAGGGCCAAGATCTGGGTCATTTCCAGATGATCAGCCACTCCAAAGTTCTTGATCTTGCCCCAGTTGTATTTGGTGGAGATGCACAGCACTGATTATTTATAAAACATGCACTCAAGAATTGTGTTTGAAATCTTCTTGAGAATTCATTTTTCTTCCTGGAGCTCTCACACTTTCCCTCTCCCTCTCTACTGTTGTTGTGGTTTACAGTTTTTTCAATGTTTCCCTCATTTCCACACGTACTTAACTAAGTTTGATAGTATTGAATTTTCAATATATTTTCTTCGTCTTCATTTACCGTGATATTCACTTCTGTACTCTCATACCCTCCCTCTAGAAATAGGAATCATGTTGCATGCAAATATGATGCGACCTAAAATCCTCTACACACTTACTTGGGAGTAAGCCCCATTGGACTCAGTGAGGGTTTTTTTTTTTGGCTCAGTAGACATTCATAGCATGCTGCTGAGAAATTGCATACCACTAAAATGGTATGTTTAAAATTCTACAAGGCAGGCTTAAGCAGTATGTGGACCAAGAACTCCCAGAAGTGCAAGCTGGAGTTCAAAGGGACAGAGGAACCAGAGACCAAATTGCAAACATGCACTGGATTATGGAGAAAGCTAGAAAGTTCCAGGAAAAACATCTACTTCTGCTTCATTGACCAAGCAAAAGCATTTGACTGTGTCGACCACAGCAAACTATGGCAAGGTCTTAAAGAAATGGGAGTGCCTGATCACCTCATCTGTCTCCTGAGAAATCTCTATGTGGGACAAGAAGCTACAGTTAGAACTGGATATGGAACAACTGATTGGTTCAAAATTGGGAAAGGAGTACGACAAGGCTGTATATTGTCTCCCTGCTTATTTAACTTACATGCAGAATTCATCATGCAAAAGGCTGGACTGGATGAATCCCAAGACGGAATTAAGATTGCCGGAAGAAATACCAACAACCTCAGATAAGCTGATGACACAACCTTGATGGCAGAAAGTGAGGAGGAATTAAAGAACCTATTAATGAGGGTAAAGAGGAGAGCGCAAAATATGCCCTGAAGCTCAACATCAAAAAAGCTAAGATAATGATCACTGGTCCCATCACCTCCTGGCAAATAAAAGGGGAAGGGGAATGGAGGCAGTGAGAGATTTTACTTTTTTGGGTTCCATGATCACTGCATATGGTGACAGCAGTCACGAAATTAAAAGACGCCTGCTTCTTGGGAGAAAAGCAATGACAAACCTAGACAGCATCTTAAAAAGCAGAGACATCACCTTGTCAACAAATGTCCGTATAGTTAAAGCTACGGTTTCCCCAGTAGTGATGGAAGTGAGAGCTGGACCATAAAGAAGGCTGATCGCCGAAGAATTGATGCTTTTGAATTGTGGTGCTGGAGGAGACTCTTGAGAGTCCCATGGACTGCGAGAAGATCAAACCTATCCATTCTGAAGGAAATCAGCCCTGAGTGCTCACTGGAAGGATAGATCCTGAAGCTGAGGCTCCAGTACTCTGGCCACCTCATGAGAAGAGAAGAATCCTTGGAAAATACCCTGATGGTGGGAAAGATTGAGGGCACTACGAGAAGGGGACAACAGAGGACAAGATGGTTGGACAGTGTTATCAAAGCTACCAACATGATTCTGACCAAACTGTGGGATGCAGTGGAAGACAGGAGTGCCTGGTGTGCTCTGGTCCATGGGGTCACGAAGAGTCAGACACGACTAAATGACTAAAAAAAAAAAAAATCAAAGGGTCATTTTTTACAGGAGAACAACCCTGTGTGTGTGCTACAAAGGACAAGAGATCAAAAAAGAATATTCTTACACCAAATTAAGTATACATGCACTTTAATTGAATATATTCTCACAGGCATAAACAAACCTTTCTGATTGTGCTGAGGTCAGGCAACACAAAGAGGAAAATAATAATAATTTCTTACACCGGTGTATCAAACAGGTTCTGAGAAGGTGGCTCCTCAAATGAAACTTCACTGATCAAACTAACGATCTGAGAAGTACTTCCACCAATGACCAACCCTCCTGGCTGATACCATTCATTTACAACAGGAAAGGGATCACTGACAGGGCAGGGTACATCACAAATTATGTTAGGCAGCAAAAACAGCAATTCTAGAAGCCAAAGCATTCTGGTGCCAAAGTTTTCATATAGATCCATCATATGTTCATCAAAAGCAACTGCTTGTGTTAAAGAGCTGACAGCGGATGATGCCCTATTTTTTGCATCAACATAGTTACAAACATATGCCTTGGAAACAAATGGAGATTGCCAACGCCCTGATTTAAATTCATCTCATAACATGAAAGAAGGGGGAAGCAGGGAGAAATTACATTGCCTCCTTCTTGCTCCTACACCCGTCTCTCAATGATCTATAAGCATTTTCAGACTTTCTTATGGCATGTTTTTTTTAGTGTTTACTTGGGAGAACCTTGAGATCAAGTCATGGTGGAGTAGATAATTGCAGAGGGAGATAATTGTTTCTTCCTGAGTAACATTTTAATAACAAATATCTTAGGTCCCGTCCCTCCCCCAAATACACACACCATGTTGACCTCAAAGAGGAGTGGGAAGTCTGTTCCAAGTTTTTGTGATGAGCAAACACCAAAGGGGAAAAGTTAAGTTCCCACCTTGACTACTGCAATGCGCTCTACGTGGGGCTACCTTTGAAGGTGACCCGGAAGCTACAGCTAACCCAGAATGCGGCAGCTAGACTGGTGACTGGGAGTGGCCGCCGAGACCACATAACACCAGTCCTGAAAGACCTACATTGGCTCCCAGTACGTTTCCGAGCACAATTCAAAGTGTTGGTGCTGACCTTTAAAGCCCTAAATGGCCTTGGTCCAGTATACCTGAAGGAGCGTCTCCTCCCCCATTGTTCTGCCCGGACACTGAGGTCCAGTGCCGAGGGCCTTCTGGCTGCTCCCTCGCTACGAGAAGCTAAGTTACAGGGAACCAGGCAGAGGGCCTTCTCGGTAGTGACACCCACCCCGTGGAATGCCCTCCCACCAGAGGTCAAAGAGAACAACAATTACCAGACCTTTAGAAGGCATCTCAAGGCAGCCTCATAGTTACAGGTAGGTAGCCGTGTTGGTCTTACATAGTCAAAACAAAAATAAAAAAATTCCTTCCAGCAGCACCTCAGAGACCAACTAAGTTTGTCAATGGGTATGAGCTTTCGTGTATTTCAGTGTAATATGAAGAAGTGTGGATGCACACGAAAGCTCATATCCAATGACAAACTTAGTTGGTCTCTGAGGTGCTGCTGGAATATTTTTTTTTATTTTTGTTTTCCTCAGATATCAACAAAAGGAAACATTATATTTCTTGTCTTACAAGGATCATTCTATATCTGCCAGGAGATGTTTGGTGTTCCAAATTCTCTTTAAATATTTTCTTTCTGTGTTTTTGTTTGGGGTGACCTCTAACTCTCCCTGTCATCATGGCCATCTGCAGGTATTCTGTCATTAGGACCTGCCATGCGCTTAAAATGGGTATTTTTTCACTTTTCCAGCTTCTTGCAATTGAAATCCTGGTTGCTACTGTTGTATACATGAAAGTGGTCTAATTTCTTTTTTTTAATTTCTGTTGACATTATTCCTAGGAGGAAGATTTCAGGCTTTTTCTTAAATGAAAACTTAAATAGTTTTTTTTTTAAAAAAAAAATCATTATAGATATTATCCCAAAATTCTTTAATGGCTGTGCATTGCCACCACATGTGCACGTATGACCCTATTCCACCTTTGCACCTCCAGCAACTTGGTGATCTATTTTTGTACACCTTCGCAAGTTTTGCTGGGATGTGGTGCCACCTGTATTGCATTTTCATAATATTTTCTCTTAGGTTGTAGCACACCATAAATTTGATATCCTCCTTCCAAAACTTCTCCCACTGATCCATATAGATGTTGTACCCTAGATCTTGAACCCCTAGATGGTTATCCCAAATAGAGATAATTACCACAAAAAAATTAAACACAGAGGGTGTATGGGGAAAATACAAAGATTTATTAGAGGGAAAAGAGGGGGGATTTAAATTAAGGAAATATGAGGAGATTAAACAACATTTAACGGGCAGGCTCCAATATCACCAAATATATAGTAGATTTAAAGAGGATAATGCTTTCAGGATAAAGGTTTCAGGATCGAACCCTCTCTATTAGAGAAGAACTTGCTGCAGAACAGTCGGGAAAACATCTCTAAAATGTATAGCATACTTTTGGAATGGGAGGTTAAAGATGAAGTGGTTAAGGAAACCATGACAAAATGGGCAATGGACCTAGGGAAACCCATTCAAATGGAAAGCTGGGAAAGGCTCTGGAAGGTATCATGGAAATTTACGGCGTCAGAGGGAATCAGGGAAATTTGATCAAGATGTTTTATAAATGGTACCTGATGCCAGATAAAATTCACAAGATGTATAAAACTAGAGATAATCGGTGCTGGAGATGCCAAATAGAGGTTGGGACTTTCCTAAACATATGGTGGCATTGTGAAAAAGTAAACCCTTTTTGGAATGAGATATTAGAGGAATTGAAAAAAAAATTAAATATAATATTTTAAAAAACTCCCGAGTCTCTCCTATTAGGAATGGTAAATGAAGAGATATCTAAACAAGATGAAAAGGTATTTTTGTATGCAGGGGCAGCGGCAAGAATGTTAATTGCCAAGTTATGGAAAAAGCAAGAAATCCCTAGTATTAGAGATTGGCAAGAAAAGGTGATAAGTTACGTAGATTTGGCAAAATTGACGAATTCAATTGGGGGGGGGTAGCAATAAGAAATTTAATTATAATTGGGGAAAATTTGGGGAGTATCTGAAAAGACTTGGGTTTAATTCTAATATTCTGTAGTTATTCCAAGATGGAAAGTTAAGGAAAGCAATATATAGGTAGATGAATTAACAGAATGAATTAACAAAGACAAGTGGAAGTCTATTTATAGAAGATTCTGCAAGATGTTAAAAGATAAGTAATGATAAATATTACGATAAGATTTAATCAAAGTAGATATATGTGCTTGATACTTGATAGAAGATTTTTATTTTTGTTGATTTTTGTTGATATTGTTAATATTGGTTTGTTTCATGATGTTTAGTATTTTATTTTCATTTGCTTGTATGTTTTTAATCTTAATAAAGGTATAAAATTTAAAATAAAATAAAAAAAGATCTTGAGCCCATTTTACCATTGCTCCTTTCACCGTTTCTTCCTTCACCTCCCATTCTAGGAGAAGGTTATAAATTCTTGAGATATATTTTCCAGGGCTTCTGGGCACTTACTCAGACTCAGGATCTGTGTTTCTTTTTGGAAACACAGCGGAGACTGTGGTAACTTTATGATAGATGGTGTATTTACATGTATATACAGCCTGAGCCTATCCATTCTGAAGGAAATCAGCCCTGAGTGCTCACTGGAAGGACAGATTCTGAAGCTGAGGCTCCAATACTTTGGCCACCTCATGAGAAGAGAAGAAGAATTTGAAATCTGGTTTATAACATGAAAAAGAGGAAACTAGGCAGAAATTAAATTAGCAGAGCCCTGACCAATTCTTTCCTCTAATGCCATTCCTCGGTGGCACAAAGGTTGATTCAAAATCACTTCTACACTTGCTTATTGACTGTTTCCTTTTCTATATATATAGTTTTTTATTAAATTTTCTGTTTTACAATTTAGAATATTCAATTAAAAATCCTTAAAATATCAATGACTTCCCTTCTTCTCTTTCCATGGTTCCTTTTACATATTATGAATCCCTGCATATTTTACATAAACTAAACCATTCAGTATTTCATTATTAAATCCATCAAAACTATTTTACCCTATTGAATTTATCTTAATTTATGCCAACGTTTCAAGTGTACACAATTTTTGCCCTCCCCCCATATATTCCATAAACATTTTCCAATCTTCTTTAAACTTATGTTCTTCTTGTTCTCTTATTCTGTATGTTAGGTCCATGAGCTGGGCATTTTCCATCACCTTAAGTTAACCATTCTTCTTTAGTTGGGACCTCCCTTATTTTACATTTTTGGGCTAACAAAACATGGGCCGCAGTAGTGCCCTACATAAAAAACCTTCTTTTGGCACCTTGAAATCTACATCTGAATTTTCTCCAACAAACAAGTTTGTTTCCTAATTCTTTCATGAGTAATAGTGGATTAGATAATTGCAAGGGGAGATAATTGTTTTGTCAGAACTAAAGGCTTATCCATGCTTTGTCTTGTTCTGCTGCTCTTCCCTGGGGAAAACTGCTCTTTAGCATTCAAATAGGAGCAAACAGCAATTCAGGTTTCCCCTGGATTGTATTTTGCTACATATTTTGGTTGGAAAAGTGAAAAAAAAATAGGTCGCTTCTCATTAAAATGCAAACAAAATACTATCCCATACTCATGAACACATTTCTGGATGTGACTCATGGTCCTGGTTGAAGAGACTTTTCCCTATTCAGCTTTTTGCTTATTAAGTAAGATGACAAATTTCAGGAATGCTCTATCTGCATTTTGGAGCTATGAAATAAACACAGCACCCCATGGATAATCATTTTTATGAACACTATACGGAGGCACCAAGAATTGAACTTGTGTCCTTTTTTGCATGTCTATGGATGGAAGGAGTTCGGCTACTGTCCAAATCAGGAAGAGACATGTGATGTTACTTGGTGACTCTTTGCTGAGAAAGCCAATCCTACTATTTTCAGACCAAAGTAAAAAAATAAAAATAAAAATCTGTGCCACAATAACATGATTTTTGGAGGTGTGTTGTCTTGCATGTGTGGATATCCAGGATGTATTGGACGGCTTATCATCAATCTTATCGGCCATTATCTCCTGCTGCTAATTCACATGGGGGGGGGGGAGAGAGACTGCCAGGCATTGCTTGACATTGCTGGACTTTGCTTAGTGCATTGATGGTGTTGCTCCTACTTTTTGAAGGCTTTGGCCTAGAATGAGAGAGGGAGGGATGTGCATGACCTGCTGCGTCAATAGCGTAGTTAGGAAAAGCTAGGAATTTAACTTTTTAAGACAGCATCTTAAAAAGCAGAGACATCACCTTGCCGACAAAGGTCCGTATAGTTAAAGCTATGGTTTTCCCAGTAGTGATGTATGGAAGTGAGAGCTGGACCATAAAGAAGGCTGATCGCCGAAGAATTGATGCTTTTGAATTATGGTGCTGGAGGAGACTCTTGAGAGTCCCATGGACTGCTAGAAGATCAAACCTATCAATTCTTAAGGAAATCAGCCCTGAGTGCTCCCTGGAAGGACAGATCGTGAAGCTGAGGCTCCAATACTTTGGCCACCTCATGAGAAGAGAAGAATCCTTGGAAAAGACCCTGATGTTGGGAAAGATTGAGGGCACTAGGAGAAGGGGACGACAGAGGACAAGATGGTTGGACAGTGTTCTCGAAGCTACGAACATGAGTTTGACCAAACTACGGGAGGCAGTGCAAGACAGGAGTGCCTGGCGTGCTATGGTCCATGGGGTCACGAAGAGTCGGACACGACTAAACGACTGAACAACAACAAGGAATTTAACTAACTAATTAATTAATAAGCCACCCATCTAACTGGGTTGTCCCATACTGGTTGTTCTAGATAAATTCCCCCCACAAGGAATGTTCCAAGCACTGCATAGATAAGTCCATTATTCCTGATCCCTTCCCTTAGAAATTTATAAAAAGGTAAAGGTAAAGGGACCCCTGACCATTAGGTCCAGTCATGACTGACTCTGGGGTTGCAACGCTCATCTCATGTTATTGGCCGAGGGAGCCAGTGTACAGCTTCCAGGTCATGTGGCCAGCATGACAAAGCTTCTTCTGGCGAACCAGAGCAGCGCATGGAAACACTGTTTACCTTTCCGCCGGAGCGGTCCCTATTTATCTACTTGCACTTTGATGTGCTTTCGAACTGCTAGGTGGGCAGGAGCTGGAACTGAGCAACGGGAGCTCACCCCATTGCAGGAATTTGAACCGCCGACCGTCTGATCAGCAAGCCCTAGGCTCAGTGGTTTAACCCACAGCGCCACCCGCGTCCCTAGCACTGCATAGCTAAGTCCATTATTCCTGATCCCTTCCCTTAGAAATTTATAGTCAGTCCTAAGATTTTAAACCACTTAGTCACTACCTATGTAAATATTTTAGTATAAAGTGAGACAGGAATGCTAGTGTGAGGGACAAGGGATACAGGGAAGTCCCTCCCATCTTAAGTTCCAGCCCATCACCAAGCGCTGGAGAGAGTAAGGAGAGCTCTGCCTCCAGCGGAGAGTCAGGAAGTGGTGTCCGAGGCTCAGGCAGGGTTGTGGAGCCCATGCCTCAGGTGGGACAGGAAGTTGGACGCACGGGGGGGGAGGCCAATCCCCCCAACTCCCGAATTGCGACGCAAACGTAGGGGGAAGAGGTTGGGTCTGCCAAAGTTGTGGTGCTGGAAGAAAACGCGCCAATCGCCATTCGGGAGTTCTGACACCTCACCTTAAGGATGCATTTTTACTGCTCTGAACACTGTAAATAGTCAGCACTTAATAAAAGCCTTAAAAGACCATGCTGGAGTCGTTACTCTAGAGTAGCCATACCAGGCCCTCTGACAGCAACTCCCGAATCTTTTTTGGCTACTTTGGAGTGCAGCGATGAGCGCTCAAGAGGCTGAGCATTGGAGGCTGGAGGCTGAAGCAGCGAAGCAGGAGCTACAGACCCTCACAGCGCACGCACAGCAGCAATTGCATGCCGCTCAGGAGGAAGCGCGAGGGGCGCAGGAGGAGCTGAACAAGCTGGTGGACCAGGTGAGGACAAAAGAGGAGACTGAGAAACAGCTAAGGGTGATGGTATTAGACCTGCAGAAAAAGTTGGAAGAGGAGAAAGCCGCTAGAGGTGGGGGGGCACCCCAGCCGCAGCTAGTCCAAGTGAGAAGGGGACAGAGCCTAGTCACCAAGTTCAGCGGAGACCCGAGGGAGTACCTCGGATTCGAGACTGAGATAAATTATGCGCTGGAATTGCATGCAGCAGAATTCCCAGATGACGCGCACAGAGTCTACTTTATCATAGAGCATTTGACGGGGGCCGCCCGGGAATGGGTAAGACCGCTCATCGCGCAAAAAAATCCTTGCATGAAGAACGCAACTTTATTTCTAGAAGCTTTAAAATTAATGTACGCTAGCGACAGTGAAATGGAGGCCACTAAACAGGAGCTTCATGACCTAACACAAGGAAAATCGACAGTTAGAGACTACTGGGCGAAATTCACCATGCTGGTGCACAAACTGGGGTGGGATCTGAACAGTGAGCCAGTGAAATCAGCCTTCTACCTAGGTTTGCATGCAGACGTTAAGGATGAGCTGGCAAGAGGTCCTAGACCGCAGACTATGGATCAGCTCAGCAAAGCGGCGCTAGCGGTGGGGGTGAGGCAGGAATCCAGATGGTATGACAAACAAGCGACGCGCGCAGCAAAACCTTGGTTCCCACGCTCTCAGGACAGACCACATCACCAAAACCCACCCCAGGGACCGCCCCCAGACCCGCCCAGACCAAGCCCAGAGCCGGAACCGATGGAGATCGGGGGAGCGCGCGCGCGGGCTTTTCAAACCCCGGCGGCGCCAAAACGCAAGGAGGGAAGAGGAGGGAATTGCTTTCTCTGCAACTCCCCCCGGCATCGCGTCAGAGACTGCCCTCATCGCAGGGAGTGGCAAGGAAAGGCGGGAACGGTTGTACCTTCCCCCACTGACGTAGCACCACAGCAGGGAAACGAGACAGCCTGGCTGCAGGAGACAAGGGGCAGCAGCCAGGCACAGTCAGCAGTGAACAGCCCCAGCCCGCCCACCCGCACAGAGAGGAGCAGAGCCAGCCCACCCCTCCCAGAGCAGGAGTGGTTCTAGAAGTCACGCTGACGCTCCCAAATGGCTACCCCCTGTCAGTCCTCGCCTTAATTGACAGTGGGGCATCTGCCAACTTCTTCTCGAGAAACTTTGCAGAAGAGCACCAAATCCAACTTCTGCAGCTGGATTTTCCCCTGCATGTGGCCACCATTGATGGCAGAGAGTTGCTGGGAGGGGCCATCACTCATCAAACCCCCCCCCATGAGAATGACGGTGGGAAGGCACTCAGAGACACTGGCTTTCAACGTCACGACCATCTCAGACCCCCCCATCGTTTTGGGAATGAGCTGGCTGGCGCGCCACGACCCTTCCATAAGTTGGCACCAGAGATGCATCACGTTTGGGTCGGACTTTTGTCTGGAACATTGCATGCAGCACCAACCAGGGGAGGGGCCTCCGATAGCCACGGTGGCCACCATGCACGTCAAAGGGGGTGAGGCGATACCCAAGCCGTACTGGGACCTGCAGGAGGTCTTCAGCGAAGCGGAGTCCGACCACCTACCCCCACACAGGCCTTTTGACTGCCAGATCAACCTGGTGCCGGGGGCAACTATACCCCCAGCCAAGCTGTACGCCATGTCAGACCAGGAACTGGAGGATCTGCGTGCTTTCATCGACAAGAACCTCAAGCGGGGGTTCATCAGAGAAAGCAAGGCAGCAGGGGGCAGCCCGGTCTTCTGGGTGGACAAGAAAGACACGCAACAGCGCCGCCTGGTGGTGGATTTTAGACGGCTGAATTCGGTGACAGAGCCAGTGGCTTTCCCCATGCCCAGAGTGGATGATCTCCTGACAGCGGCACGCAGGGGCAAGATTTTCACCAAGCTAGACCTGAGGGGGGCGTACAACTTGATCAGGATCCGGGAAGGCGATGAATGGAAGACCACGATGTTCACGCCTCTGGGCTCTTTTGAATATCTGGTGATGCCCTTCGGGTTGCAAGGGGGCTCAGCCTGCTTCCAGGCCTTCATGCACCACGTCCTGGGGTCCCTCCTCTTCAAGAACTGCCTGGTCTTTCTGGATGACATCCTTATCTATTCCAATGACCCAGTGCAGCATGTGAAGGATGTCAGGGAGGTGTTGCAGCGCCTGAAGGACAACCACCTGTATGTGAAGCTGGAGAAGTGCAAGTTTCACACCAAGGAGGTGGACTTCTTGGGCTACAAGCTGTCAGACAAGGGACTGGCAATGGACAAGGACAAGGTGCAGACCATCCTGGACTGGCACAGCCCCAGGACGCGCAAAGATGCCCAACGACTACTAGGCTTCGCTAACTTCTACAGGAAGTTCATCCAGAACTTCTCTCGGGTCACGGCTCCCATCACCGACTGCCTGAGAGGCAAGCAGAAGTTCAGGTGGACACCAGAGGCACAAGCAGCGTTCGAAAGCCTCAAGAGGGTGTTCGCGTCAGACCAGCACCTGTTCCACGTGGTGCAGGATGCGCCCCTACGCCTGGAGACAGATGCTTCTGATAAAGCTGTGGGAGCGATTCTGTTGCAACTGGACGCCAACAGAGAGTGGAGACCCTGTGCCTTCTTCTCCAGGAAGCTGACCCAGCCTGAACGCAACTACACAGTGTTTGATAGGGAACTTCTCGCGATCCACGCGGCGTTCCAGCACTGGCGACACTTCCTGGTGGGCGCCAAGCACCCCATCCAGGTGTGCACAGACCACAAGAACCTGGAGTTCTGGAGAACGGCCAGGGTGCTCAACCAGCGGCAGATACGGTGGGCAGAGTTCTTCTCGAACTTCAACTTCTCCATCCACTACATCCCGGGGGAGCAGAACGTCAGGGCGGATGCCCTCTCCCGCAAGCCAGAGTACATGGAGGAGGAGTTGCCACCAGCACCCAGGCACGTTTTCCCCCCATCTGCATGGTCATGCGGTGCAGCAGTGGTGAGCGAGGCAGAACTCACAGCACTGACGGCAGCGGATGAATTTGCCACCCGCATCTTCAGAGACCTGAGAGGGGGGAGGGAGCAGGCCAAAGACTTTGAGGAGAAGAGGGGTTTGCTTTTTTACAGGGGAGCCCTGTACCTCCCGACCAAACAGCTGAGAGGTAAGGTTCTCAAGCAGATGCACGACAACCCAACGGCGGGTCATTTCGGAAGGGACAAAACCACTCACCTAGTCATGAGACACTTCTGGTGGCCAGGGGTGCGGGAGGATGTTCGGGATTATGTCAGGGGATGTGACACCTGCCAGCGAGCAAAGGTGGTCAGAGCGCCACCAGCAGGTTTGCTGGAGCCATTAGCCACACCGCACAGGCCGTGGGAAGTAGTGTCCATGGACTTCATCACAGACCTGCCGTCGTCCAGGGGCAAGACCGCAGTGTTGGTGGTGGTGGACCTCATGTCCAAAATGTGCCACTTTATACCGTGTGCCAGGGCGGTCTCGGCAGAAGAGACGGCCAAACTGTTTGTGGACCACGTATTCCGACTGCATGGATTGCCTTTAAGAGTTATTTCGGATCGTGGCCGCCAATTTGTTTCCAGGTTCTGGCGACGGCTCATGAACCTCCTGCAGGTGGAGGTCAGCTTGTCGACGGCTCGGCACCCGCAGACCAATGGACAGGCGGAGCGGGTCAACGCCATTCTGCAGCAGTACCTGAGATGTTACGTCAGCCAGAGGCAAACGGACTGGGTGGATCGCCTGCCACTGGCAGAATTTGCCTACAACAATGCGGTGCACGTCTCCACAGGGGTGTCGCCCTTTAAGGCCAACTATGGGCGCGACCTCAGATCTTTCCCGGAGAGGGAGGGGGAGGAGGAGGAAGAGGGCCCACAGGCCGAGGAGTGGGCAGAGGACCTGGAGACGGTGCACCAACAGCTCAGAGAACACTTGGAGAGGGCCAAGGAAGCGTATAAGAAGGGGGCAGATCGCCACAGGCGGCCGGGAGAGGTCATAAGGGTGGGGGACAAGGTTTGGTTATCCTCGGAAGGTCTTCCCACCAGGGGGCGATGCAGAAAGTTAGCACACAGGAGGCTGGGCCCCTTCACGGTCACGCAACAGGTCAACCCGGTAGCCTTCAGGCTAGCACTGCCGGAGGACATGAGAGTGCACCCAGTGTTTCATAGATCACTGCTGTCGCCGTACAGGGAAAGTACCAGGTTCAGGGACAGCGATCAGCCTCCAGAGGGAGGGGGGGAGACGGGAAACGCCCGACAGCTCAATGAGGCAACTGAGATTTTAGACTCAAGGAGAGGGGTGAGAGGACTGGAGTACCTGATAGCATGGGAGGACACTCCGCCATCCCACAATGAGTGGATACCGGCCACGGAAGTACCTGAGGAATTTTTAGTGGAAGAATTCCACGCCCTGTTCCCCCACAGGCCCAAGCCCTGGCACATGGAAAGGGAGGGAGAGGGGGAGGAGCAGGAGGAAGGGATAGCAGGCAGCAGCTCCCCATGGAGATGGGAAGCGGAATTTGAGGACACGGAAGAAGAGGTGTGGGTTTCACCGAGGTCAACGACGTCAGAGGCAGGAGAGGACTGGCAGAACATTTTTACTCCCACCAGCTCTGATGCCACTGACTTCTTGGGATTTCCGTCTTCTCAGGGGGAAGGAGAGAGATCGCAGGATTGGGGGGAAATTTTCACACCCACAGGCTCGGATGCCACAGACTTCTTGGGATTTCACTCGTCCCCAGCAAGCAGAGAGCCACTGGGGAGGAGGAGAGAGGAGCCTGGGAGGGGGGTGGATGTGAGGGACAAGGGATACAGGGAAGTCCCTCCCATCTTAAGTTCCAGCCCATCACCAAGCGCTGGAGAGAGTAAGGAGAGCTCTGCCTCCAGCGGAGAGTCAGGAAGTGGTGTCCGAGGCTCAGGCAGGGTTGTGGAGCCCATGCCTCAGGTGGGACAGGAAGTTGGACGCACGGGGGGGAGGCCAATCCCCCCAACTCCCGAATTGCGACGCAAACGTAGGGGGAAGAGGTTGGGTCTGCCAAAGTTGTGGTGCTGGAAGAAAACGCGCCAATCGCCATTCGGGAGTTCTGACACCTCACCTTAAGGATGCATTTTTACTGCTCTGAACACTGTAAATAGTCAGCACTTAATAAAAGCCTTAAAAGACCATGCTGGAGTCGTTACTCTAGAGTAGCCATACCAGGCCCTCTGACAGCTAGGCTATATCGAAATAAAACATAAGCACTTGACATACCATAATCCTACAATTTTCCCCAAATCTTTATGTATTTATTACAAATATAGATTGCTTTTCCGAATAATATTGCTCACAGACAACACAGTCTTTAGCATATGCAATGTCGGGGTGCAAAGATCCGTCCAGCGCCCCCAAATTTAGTTTACCCCCCAAATTAACTTTTATTATGCTTATGTCAGAAACCACGCTTATGCCTTATCTCTTGTTTACAAAAGAATGGAGGAAAAAGAAACAAACTGTTTTATTTGCTCATTTATTTACATTATACTTAAGTATACAACACCACCACACTTAAACTTATAAGTATTGTTTAGGCACCTCCTTAGGAGAAACATCAGTCGTGTCAAAGTTGCTGCTCACCCTGCTGCTCAATACAAAACAATACGTAACATAATATTTTGATGTAAGAGTTAATTTCACGTGCACAGCACCGTTGAGAATGATAAGCGCTGCCGTTGTGAATGACAAGCGCTGCCGCTAGTGCAGCACATCTTTGGTAAATGAGTGCACAAAGTCGAAAGTCCTTTAGTGAAACAGTAGGTATACATTACGGTAATACCTAGGTATATATGTATTTTGTTTTTCTAGCTTGATCAAAATTATTTATTATTTCGTAACAGGGTAGATAGTTAAGAGCTTAGGTGGCTTCAGCGGCGGGCGCCTGGCAGCCCCCAGAATTCAGCGCCCAGGTGCCCCACACCCCTTGCACCCCCGGGTAAAGATGGCCCTGCTCACAGAGTAATTTAGACAAAACACTCATAGTTGTTGACCTTTTTTATAGGATTGAAGTTGTTCAGCTTTTTAAAGGATTTAGCGACAAAGTTGTTGAACCTTTTTCTCTTTTTTACAATTTTATGCCAGAATAAGCCATAAACAATGTTGAAACCAAGATAAAAACAAACAGCTCATCACAGCAGAGGAAGGAGTTCCAGAAGGGATTAGGCTTCCCAAGCCTCTCTATGTTCCTAGGTCACGCTCCTCACTGACCCAACTCTGTACTCCAAACGCTTTTGCCTTTCTGCATGTTACCCTTGAAGTCTAATATGTATGTGTCACAGTGGCCTGGGTGGGCTACTTCAGAGTAACGACTCCACACAGCTCTGCATTTTATCCTTTTATTAGTGCTGTGTATTTACAGTGCTGAAAGCAGTGTTATTTACAGATAGTGGTACATGTTGTCAGTCTTCCACAGTACCTCTGAATGGCGATTCGCGCGTTTTCCCCCAGCAAAGTAATCTTGGCATACTGAATCTCCGCCCCCTGTGCTTTTTACGCAATTCCGGAGTAGCTGGGATTGGCCTCCTTCCCACCGTCTCCCTGCTTCCCTGTTCCTTTCCCCGGCGGTGCCTGTGCTCCGCTAAGGTACTCGAGCTCCTGTTTCCACTTCCTGAATCGCCACTCGAAGTCTCCCCCTCCCCACTGGGGGAGCAGCTGGTATTCAAGATGGGAGGGGGCTGCCGGTACCTCTTATCCCTCACAGTATGGATGGAGGATAGAGAGGAGCCTAAAAGTGTGTGTAGAAACTAGCCTGCTATACAAATATCAAAATCATAAAATATGTGCTTAATGTGCATAAAATGTTATGTTTGTAGCATTTTGCGAACAAAGGTTTGCATTAGGTAAGGAGGTTTAATTGTAGGGGAATGTGGCAATGAGAGGGGGGAATGTTTTCCATCTGAGTTTTTCAGCCTAATTGAAAAATGATCGCGGAAATACAAGCAGCCATTCTTATTCATGTCTACACTGCAGAAAGTCTAGATCAATGAATTCATCAGAAATAATTAATGTTTTCCACTTCTTCCTCTAGCATGTGGCTCTGAGATGTTTGGGAATGTGGTCATTGCAATATAAAGATTTCCCCACCCCTGAAAATTGCAATATTAGTAAAACCAGTGCAAAGTATTATCATTATGCCTGAAAAGAAAAGATAAAAGGTCACAAAGGAGCCATTAAATGCAGCAGTAAGAAGGGAGGCATTGGGGGGGGGGGGTGTTACTATGTATGGTGTGGAGGTAAGGGTCTTGTAATGTGGGGTCTTCTCATCTGGGCAGCCCAGGAGTTCCATATACACTGCCCAGGCGTCTGCCCCAGAGAGGTCATTTTTGTGCTGCAAAGACAGCAAAAACAATGGAAGAGGCAGCAACCAATCACCTTCTAGCAGAAGGAAAACAAGGAGGGAAGCAATCTATCTCTATGCCGGAATTTCTGAAGTCTGTGAGCAGCCACTAAGAAGGCCCTGAATGTTAAAGTAATGTATTTTGCTCCTACAGTAAATATCCAGGTGAGGAAAAAGAACTCTATTATTATCTTTTCCTTAGTTGCTCCTTGCTGTTAAACTCTGGCCTAAACAAAATTATGTAGCATTTCGGCAAAAATATGCAACCCAGTAAACCAGCACTGGAGGCCAAAATGGAGAAAATCTCCACAGCCACCATGTATTTCCCTCTTGTACTCAGGTAAGTTGGAAGAAATGAAACCCACACACTGCAAAATGCCAGCATACTGAAGGTAATGAACTTGGCTTCATTGAAACTATCGGGCAGCTTGCGGGCTAGGAATGCCACAATGAAACTAGCAATGGCTAGGAGCCCCATGTAGCTCAGGGCACAGTAAAACATTGCAGTGGACCCTTCATTACACTGCAGAATGATTTCTTCTCTTACCGAGAGCATGTCTAAATCAGGGAAAGGGGGAGAAGTTGCCAACCACATAGTACAAATACTGGCTTGAATAAGGGAGTAGGAAAGGGCAATAGAGTTGGACACATTTTTCCCCACCCATTTCTTCATCCTGGATCCAGGCTTTGTGGCCATGAATGCTAAAGAAACAATGGTGGTCTTTGCCAGCAAACAAGAAACAGCCACTGAGAAAACAATGCCAAAAGATGGTTGGCGAAGAAGGCAGGTCACCTTCCCAGGTTTGCCCAAGAACAGCAAAGATGAGAGGAAGCAGAGCAAAAGGGAGACCAGGAGAGTGTAGGTGAGGTCCCGGTTGTTCGCTTTGACAATGGGGGTATATCTGTACTTAATAAAGATTCCTAACACCCACAGTGTAATCAGGGAAAAAGAAATAGCAAGGGAGGCTAAACTGATCCCTAAAGGTTCTTCATAAGACAGAAAGCTTTTTATTTTTGGGATGCATCCATCTCTCTTCATGTTGGAATATTGATGCTCTTGGCAGCTGAAACAGGAACTCATGTCTGAAATATAGAAACAGATCCTATTTGGGCTCCAGTTCATTAATAAGTCATGAATATTCACAGCAATCAAAAGTGTATCTATACCCATACGTCCCACTAAGTTAAGTGGGTTTTCCTTGCGTCAATAAACTTCGTCTAGGTTTGAATGCTTCTTGTACTCATAATTTCTGAAAGATTTCTGGAAACAGTCTGATTCCATGACTGACTGGCTTGCCAGGGCATTATATTGTAACAACGATAATATAACCATTGGAAATGGTGTTCCAGAATTGTTCTGGATTATTTAACACTGTACAATGGAAAAAGTCACCTACCAATGTGGTTTGAAATCTTTCCATCAGGGCATGGCACACAATCATAGCAGCAAAATTTTTCCCCTTCCTTCCTTTTCTTCTGATATCCAGGGTGGCAGTAGTCATTGCATACAGAAACAGGAAGCATCTATCCATAAACAGGAAATGTGTTTAGAATTGAATTTTACAACAAACAAACAAATCATCAAAGTGTAAATAGTCTGAGGTTGTCTCCCAATTGAGAAAAGTGACCGGTGTGGAATAAAATATTTGCATCTGGATCCCACTGAACCCAATTATATATATCTTCAAAGTGTACCCAAACTTCCCACCTGCTTAAATGTTCTGTGCCACATTATTATATCTTTATTAATGATGAATACTTTTCCTCTGAGGTCTTTGGGATGCACACTTCCAACTTTCACTCTCTGGAATGACCTGTTTGCGGATGTGACCATGTTCACAATGTCAAATCCTCCTTCTACTTCCCTTTCATCATTGAAAAACATTGCTTCTCCAACTGAGTTGTTGAATGAAATGCCTTGAAGAAATGGGTGGAGCTGACAGAAAGAAGAAAAATAATAAATTTCGAAGAGATAACAATATTGTGGAGACTTCATGCCAATATTCGATGCCCGGGATTTTGAACTTGAGCTGTAGATGACACCTTGCTCAATTTCTCAGGTGAGACCAGTAGAATTTGGAACAGGAAACAGGCCTCTGTGATTTACTTTGACAAGGGTGAATAAATAGAATCTGAATCCCGATAGGGTATTTCCAGGTTTATAAGTAGGATGGGCCCCTATTATATTCACTATTAGAGACCTGCACAAGCTGCCAATTTGTTTCCAGCTTATACCTGAGGTTTTATAAATAAGATATAAAGCTATACAGATCTTTGGACCTAGGTTCTTGAGGGACACCCTCTACCAATTCAAGTTGTTTGTGTGTGCCTTTGCAATAAGTTCCTGATTTAATATGAAATCACATATTGCAATGGTACATTCAGTGAAATGATAATAAAAGAAACAAACTTTAAGACACTACCTGCCAAGGCTTGAGATGTTGAAGTTCAAAACTTTTGCCAGCCAATATTGCCTTGTGATTGGATCTAGATGTGGAAATAGCATGCAGCGCATGTGCTACACTATACACAGCATTGTAGATGCTGTAGCTGTGGCCTGTCATGTGCATTTCAAAGAGAGTGTCAGGAAGACTCTCAAGACCTTCCTCTCCCGTACAATTGTTTTCTGTTGGTATGCCAGGAATGGGAAGAGAACAGTCAAATGCTTGCTCCCAAAAATCTTTGAGAAAACCATCTTCTTTGTTCTTGTATGGTTTAATGTTTTGGAGAAATTCTTTGAAGCCTGGGGGGTCTTTTGAGTGAATACTGAAGGAAATGGCACCGTGAAACAGCTGTAAATCCATGTTTTTTTGGAGGCCTGATAACATAAAATCAACCTGGGTTGTCATAATCCACACCTTTCCCAACAATGTGGTTTTCCCCTTGTGAGGGTCTCCCAAAAAAAAGAAAACAGTCACCAGCCATGTAAATGTTAAATTTTCTCCATACAAAATGAAAACACTAACTGTATTTTTAATGTAATGTACATATATATTTGAGGAAATGGAATAAAAATCATTTAAGTCCTTCAGATTTGCTTGTTCTGGGAGTCTCTGTGTGAAGGCTGAACATACTTTATGCAGGAAAAAGTAGTGTTCCAGGGTCTGCAGGAAATCTTCTCCAGTGGCACCATCTACAACAAAGAGTCCAACCCATGTCCATCCAAAATGCTGAAGTAGCCAGACAATCCCCATATATTGTGGGGCTTCAGGGGGGACCATGCGGTAAAAGGAGGGAACCTGACCTGGATTACTCTCTTCTGGGTGATATGTGCCATACATGAACTAAAAGAGAATTTACAAAGAGAGATAGGTTAGGACCAGTGTTTAAACGTTAGGTGTTTTTTATGCAACAAATAATTGTTGAAGGTATTTGTAGGTTTAGGAGACATTTTCTCCTCCAAATAATATTAAATTTGATCAAGGAAGGAGCTCACTTACATTAGTACCTGCATTGTGCTCTTGGTCATTCTCTATGATAGGTGGCAAACTTTATACCCCTAGGCCTTAACATTTGGATGATGTGATCCTTTTGTCCAAGCCATGCTGACCTGCTTTTCACAATGGCCTCTGCTAAGTGTTCTGAAAGGCTTACATTGGGCAAAAGAGCCACCTGATGTTACCTGTCAAACACGGCGCATGTAGAACAGGGGAGACATTGATCTAGTCTGCACCCCCACTCCATGACTTGGAAGGAGAACAAAATGAGAAAAAAAATCCTTCCAGCAGCACCTTAGAGACCAACTAAGTTTGTCATTGGTATGAGCTTTCGTGTGCATGCACACTTCTTCAGATACGAAAGCTCACACCAATGACAAATTTAGTTGGTCTCTAAGGTGCTGGTGGAATGATTTTTTTTTTTAATACGTCAGACCAACACGGCTACCTACCTGTAATTGGAAGGAGCACATGTGTCACCCAGAACCTACATGTGAAGGATTCCTTCTCAATTTTGGAAGAATTGTCTCCCCCATTCTAGAATACATGGTAGGCTTTCTGAAGCAGGCAGTTGCTCTCCAACAAATGAAGGATAACCAGGAGTGTGACTAAGAGGACATGTTTAACACACACATCCCTGCTTCCTCCACCACCTTATTAACATCACATTGGCATACAAATACTGTCCTTAAATAGGGTTAGGGTAAAATGCTCTTCCACAAGGATTTTCTCTGAATTGTGTAGTCCCTCCACCCTTCACCGGACATTCTGAATCACCAGAACACTCCCAGAACATCAGTGAAAGCCCCATTCAAATACTTGCCTGTGGTACCTTGTAGAGACTTAAGATGTTGTCCATGTGGAAGGTAGTATCAGAGCCAAGTCCCCCAATAGCAACGATGGGGTTTTTCTGGGCATCACATTTGTAGTTAGGGGAAAAGCTGTGTGATTTGGAGAACACATCCAGAGTGGTACGGTAGGTCATCATTGCATCAAAGAAGTTGTCATATATGTGGAATCCAAGAGTGACATTGGGCAAGATCTTGGGGTCCTCATTTATCTCATTTACAGCAAATGCCAAGGCCAGGGCATGCTGATAGAATTTTAGCAGAACCCTGCAAATAGAGCTAAATTAATCTTTCACCTAACTTCCAGATTGCTGTGTTTAAGGACATTCTTTTATTTGTTACATATGTTTCACAGCTGATAATTTAAGGAAATCAGCCCTGAGTGCTCACTGGAAGGGCAGATCCTGAAGCTCAGGCTCCAATACTTTGGCCACCTCATGAGAAGAGAAGTCTCCCTGGAAAAGACCCTGATGCTGGGAAAGACTGAGGGCACTAGGAGAAGGGGATGACAGAGGACGAGATGGTTGGACAGTGTTCTTGAAGCTAAGAACATGAGTGTGACCAAGCTGCGGGAGGCAGTGGAAGACAGGGTAGCCTGGTGTGCTCTGGTCCATGGGGTCACGAAGAGTCAGACACGACTAAACGACTAAACAACAACAACAAATCATGATGGTCACATGGAATCTACTGGATCAGTGACAACGTATTTCTGAATTCTACTTTCCTGGGAACAATATGGGAGAGCAATTATTGTGCTCATATAGTTATTTGTGCTTTCTATAGGAACCTGGTTGCCTATTGTAGGAGAGCTGAATTATACAGAATTAGATAGACATCCATGTGCTTAAGGCATTAAACACTTAATTAAACACTCTGCTAGTTCCCCAAATTACTCAGGGCCAAGATCTGGGTCAGTTCCAGATGATCAGCCACTCCAAAGTTCTTGATCTTGCCCCAGTTGTATTTGGTGGAGATGCACAGCACTGATTATTTATAAAACATGCACTCAGGAATTGTGTTTGAAATCTTGAGAATTCATGTTTCTTCATGGAGCTCTCACACTTTCTTTCTCTCTCCCTCTCTCCTGCAATCTTGCTGTGGTTTACAGTTTTTTCAATGTTTCCCTCATTTCCACACCTACTTTAGCTAACTTTGATAGTATTGTATTTTGAATATATTTTCTTCGTCTTCATTTACCTTGATATTCGCTTCTGTACTCTCATACCCTCCCTATAGAAATAGGAATTCTGTTGCATGCAAATATGATGCAACCTAAAATCTTCTACACACTTACTTGGGAGTAAGCCCCATTGGACTCAGTGAGGTTTTTGGCTCCGTAGACATTCATAGCATGCTGCTGAGATATTGCATACCTACTCCTATGCCACTAAAATAAAAAGGGCCATTTTTTACGGGAGAAGCAACCCTGTGTGTGTGGTACGAAGGACAAGAGATGAAGAAAGAATGTTCTTACACTGAATTAAGCATACATGCACTTTAATTGAGTATCTTCTCACAAGCATAGACAAACCTTTCTGATTGTACTGAGGTTAGGCAACACAAAGAGGAAAATAATAATAATTTCTTACGCTGGTATTTCAAACAGATTCTGAGAAGGCGGATGCTCGAATGGAATTTCGCTGAACATACTAACGACCTGAGAAGTAATCCCACCAACGACGAACCCACCTGGCTGATACCACTCAGTTAGGACAGGAAAGGGGTCACTGGCAGGGCAGGGTACATTGCAAATTATGTTAGGCAGCAGAAGCAGCAATGCTAGAAGCCAAAGCATTCTGGTGCCAAAGTTTTCCTATAAATCTATCATGTCCAGCTTCTTGATTTAAAGAGCTGACACTGTGTGGTGTCTAGGATGTTGAAATTTATTGGCCTTTTATTTTCCATCAACATGGTTAAAAACACGTGCCTTGGAAACAGATGGAGGTTGCCAATGTTCTAAATTAAAATCCATGTCATAACATGAAAGAGGGGGAAAGATGGGAGAAATTGCATTGATAGAGGCCTGCATATTGCTCCTACTCCCATCTCTCAATTGCACAGCAGCTGATGCATAAGCACTTTCAGACTTGCTTATTGCATGTTTTTAGTGTTTCCTGGGGACGCTCTGCTGATCAAGTCACGTTGGAGTAGATAATTGCACAGGGAGATAATTGTTTCTTCCTGATTAGCATTTTTAGTTACAAATGTATTAGGTCCCCCACCACCACCACCGATACACACACCATGTTGACCTCAAAGAGGAGTGGGAAGTCAGTTCCAAGTTTTTTTGGGATGAGCAAACACCGAAAGGGGAAAGTTAAGTCCCAACCTTGATTAGGGACACAAAGAGAGCTAAATCGTACACTGAAGGCTTCTCCAACTCCACCTTGATCAAGGACATAAGAATAAACTTTTTCCCCCCCAACATGCATTTCCTGTGTAGAATTAGCTAGACCTTAATGGCAAGCATTTTCAGCTTGAAGTGTTAAGGACAGGATGAAAGTGAAATTCTCATACCAAAGTGTTCTCGAAGCTACAAACATGTGTTTGACCAAGCTGCGAGAGGCAGTGGAAGACAGGAGTGCCTGGCGTGCTCTGGTCCATGGGGTCACGAAAAGTCGGACACGACTAAACGACTAAACAACAACAATTTCAATTTGAGTAGGAAAATGAGAGTACACCTAAACATTTTTTTAACTAAAAAAAAAAGCACAGGGCATAACCATGGCCACTCTGATTACCTTGGTGTTATCAGAAGCATGCTCTAACCAACTGAGCTATCGAGTGGTCCACACACATTTAATTTGGGGAAAAGACAGTCTGCCTAACTTGGAAAGCACTGAGAGAGATACACAGGGTTGCAACGTCTTTCCACCCGTATTTCCAAATACCAAGTAATGCAGTCAAGAAAGTCAGAGGCTGCAGACAAAAAGGGATCAGCAAATGGCAATTGTTCTATTTGTGCACATATTTCTGCTTGCGCCTCTGAAACATGCTCTCGGTTCTGATCTCTCCTCACTCAGTAGGTTTGGGGTGGTGACAAGGGTGTACAGGGAGAGGTAAGAGTTTCTGCTTGTAAGGCTGGCTGAAGCATCATCAGGGAAAGATAATAAATCCCTCACATCCATGCAGGTAGAGGAGAGTCCTTTGTGAAAGTTCATTGCACAAATGGAATAACTTTGTTGCACACAACTCTGTATTATTTGGGCTTCCTGTGAGATGACATTCCCTCGTGATCCAACCCGTCCTCTTCCAGTTTCTTCAATCATTCCTTTTCGTAATCATCCCACACGATCCTGGGTAACACATTTTAACACTCCTGTTCTGATGACTTAGGATAGCCAAATAGCCCCCCCTCTCTTTGCCATAACCCTCCCTCCTATGATATGATTGTCAGGAGGTTGCATACTCACAAGTAGAACCTTGGCAGAGACACATACCCGACTGGCATATTCCCTCCCTCCTGGGCGTTCGTTCGGGAGCTTCACAAGCATTCCTTAGCCCGAACATCACACCGACTGGTGCCTGAGGACACCAGGACACTTAAAGGATCCGCAGAGGTTGCGCAGTTGCGTAACAGACCTCAGTAGCACAGCATTTGGTTAATTTACTTTATTTACATATAAACACACAGAGAGCACTGTAGTATGACTTCCTCTATCTCTAGCATCAGACAGCAAAGAGAAAGAACAAAGAACAACAGTTCCACTTCAGGAACACAGTAAGACAAATATCCTGTCTATGTCACATCTCACTGTGCGGAATGAAAACACATACAGTCATATAACAGACAACAAACCTATGACAGCACAAGGAGAATGAATCTCCAACAATGATATGGTATGGTATGATATAATATAATATAATATGATATGATATTGATCTGAGATCTGCAGAGGAAGGGCAGTATACAAATTTAATAAACAAACAATCAATAGCATATTTATATTGCCCTGACTTGCAGGACTGCAGTATGAATTATAAGTTTATACATTTGAAGTGCTTTGGACATTAGAGAGCACTAATCCATTTTAAGAATTATTTAAGCATTATTTAAAACCCACAATCTCCAGAGGATTGGAGAAGATCAGTCTACATCCCAATCCCAAAGAAGGGCAGTGCCAAAGAATGCTCCAACTTATTTCACACGCTAGCAAGGTTATGCTTAATATTCTACAAGGCAGGCTTATGCAGTATGTGGACCAAGAACTCCCAGAAATGCGAACTGGATTTTAAAGGGGCAGAGGAACCAGAGACCAAATTGCAAACATGCGCTGGATTATGGAGAAAACTAGAGAGTTCCAGAAAAAAACATCTACTTCTGTTTCATTGTCTACGCAAAAGCATTTGACTGTGTTGACCACAGCAAACTATGGCAAGTTCTTAAAGGAACGGGGGTGCCTGATCATCTCATCTGTCTCCTGAGAAATCTCTATGTGGGTCAAGAAGCTACCGTTAGAACTGGACATGGAATAACTGATTGGTTCAAAATTGGGAAAGGAGTACGACAAGGCTGTATATTGTCTCCCTGCTTATTTAACTTATATGCCAAATTCATAATGCGAAAGGTTGAATGAATGGATGAATCCCAAGCGGGATGAATCCCAAGCGGGGATGAATCCCAAGCGGGAATTAAGATTGTCGGAAGAAATATCAACAACCTCAGATATGCTGATGACACAACCTTGATGTCCAGTTCTAACTGTAGCTTCTTGACCCACATAGAGATTTCTCAAGAGACAGATGAGATGATCAGGCACCCCCATTTCTTTAAGAACTTGCCATAGTTTGCTGTGGTCGACACAGTCAAAGGCTTTTGCTTGGTCTATGAAGCAGAAGTAGATGTTTTCCTGGAACTCTCTAGCTTTCTCCACAATCCAGCTCATGTTTGCAATTTGGTCTCTGGTTCCTCTGCCCCTTTGAAATCCAGCTTGCATTTCTGGGAGTTCTTGGTCCACATACTGCTTAAGCCTGCCCTGTAGAATTTTAACCCTAACCTTGCTAGTGTGTGAAATGAGCTCAATTGTGCGGTAGTTGGAGCATTCTTTGGCTGACCTTAGTAGATAAATTTTGAATCCCTGCATGTAAATAATAATTCATAATAAATAATAATAATAATAATTAAATAATCTTCCTTAACATTTGCTCCCTGCAGTTCAACTCAGGCTTCAAAACAATGATGTAGCATTTAGGAGAGAAGATACAACCCAATAACCCAGCGCTGGAAGCCAGGATGGAAAAGATCTCCACAGTCACCATGTCTTTCCCTTTGGTGCTCAGGTAGGTTGGCACAAAGGTGACCCACACACTGCAAAAGAGCAACATGCTAAATGTAATGAACTTGGCTTCATTAAAACTATCCGGTAATTTCCGGGCGAGAAATGCAACAAAGAAACTGATGATTGCCAAGAGTCCCATGTAGACAAGGACACAGTAGAACATGGCATTGGACCCTTCATTACACTGTAGAATGATTTCGTCTGTTCCTGAGTGCAGGTCTAAATCAGGATATGGGGGAGAAGTTGCCAACCACATGGTGCAAATAATGACTTGAATAAGGGAACAGGAAAGGACAATAGAGTTGGACAGGCTTTTCCCCACCCATTTCTTCATTCTGGATCCAGGCTTTGTGGCCATGAATGCTATAGAAACAATGGTTGTCTTTGCCAGCACGCAAGAAACAGCCACTGAGAAGACAATGCCAAAAGATGGTTGGCGAAGAAGGCAGGTCTCTTTCTCAGGTTTGCCCAAGAACAGCAAAGATGAGAAGAAGCAGAGCAGGAGGGAGACCAGGAGAGTGTAGGTGAGGTCCCGGTTGTTGGCTTTGACAATGGGGGTATCTCTGTGCTTAATAAAAGTTCCTAGCACCAAAGCTGTGATCAGGGAAAAAGAAACAGCAGCTGAAGTGAAAATAATCCCTAAGGGTTCCTGGTAAGATAGGAAAACGAGAGTTTTGGGGATGCATTGAGTTTTGTCATCTCCTGGATACTGATCTTCTGGGCATTCGAAACAAGCAACCATATCTAGAAAAGAAAAATAAGTCTAATTTCAGTGCCTATTCACATTAGTGTATAAACATTTTCCACTGTCTGCTGTATGGAAATCAAGGATATTTTAATGATGTCTTCATATGCATCCTGAAGTGTAATAGATGTTAGGGGAGGGTTAGTTGGTGCTCCTGCTGGGACGGTTGGTCCACTTTTGTTCCCCATCCTATGCTCAACTGTTACCTGTGGCTCTCAGAAGCAGTCACACTGCAGAAATCTTCTTCAACTGTCCCTCTCAACCAGGTGAGGGTAACCAATGGGACTCAAACCCTCAGTGAGATAGGGACTTTCCCTGCATATGAAGACAGATTCCAATGCCTTTTGAACTTTCCATGAACATCTTATTTGCCCCTGTGTGAAGAGAATGCTGAAGATTTATAAGGGAAATAACAATACCTGCTGGAGGTGCAAGGAAGAGACCGGAACATTTATACACATTTGGTGGTGGTGTAAAAAAATAAGAAACTTTTGGGATGAGGTATACAAAGAGCTAAAAGAGATAGTAAAAATATTATTTAAGAAAGAACCAGAGATTTTTCTCCTGAGCATGTTAAATGAAGAAATTCAGGCCAAAGACAGGTGTATGGTAATGCACAGTACTATAGCCACCAGAGTTCTAATCGCACAAAATTGGAAAAGTGATGAAATTCCGAATATAAAAGATTGGCAGATGAAATTAGTGGGATATAAGAATTTGGCTATCCAAAATGGGATTTCAAAAGGATTGGGCAGGGAAAAAGCTGGTAAAAACTGGGAATCCTTTGAATCATATATGAAAAATAGGGTAGTATAAGCGAATCTTGTGGCAGAGATATGAAGGGCAAGGAAACTAGAGAAAAGGGGAAAAATTGAATTAAATATGCATCAGAAGAAAGAACCATAATCAACATATAGGAATGACTGGAAGTCAACGGGGGGGGGGGAGGTAAGGAGGAGGGAAATCAAGCTTTTCTTTTAACAGAACAAATGGTTAAGGTGGATAAGATCAGAACCTGGAAAGAATAGTGGGTTAAGCATGAATGACTATTTCAATGAAGTTTTGATTTGTTTATTTTTATTTTTCTTCATTATGAGTTTTTTTCTTTCGTCTGATGATTAGGATTTTTCATGATGGTTTTGTTATAATTATTATTTGGATATATTATTAATATTGTTTTGTTTATGTTATTGTCCTTGGTAATCAGTTTTTTTCTTCCTTTCATCTTTTTTCTTTCAGTGTTATATCATTTATATTTTAATGTTGTGTATGTTTATTATTTCTTTTAGTATGTTTGTGAGTGTATTGTCTAAACAATTCTAAATAAAGCTTTTTTTTTTAGGAATAAAAATGCTGGACCAAAAGTTGGAGTAGCACATTACCTACCTGTCTGGTTGGCAAACTTCCCTTCTGAGCATGACACACAATCATAGCAACAAAACTTCTCCTCTTCCTTCCTTTTCTTTTGATTGCCAGGCTGGCAGGGTTCATTACACAAAGACAAGGGACATACCTATCCATAAACAGATATTAAGATGGGAGAAATCAGCCAAGACCCCTTATCAGTTGTTGATCTTCAAACTAAGTCAGCAGTGAACAACATCCAGATTTTGAATGTGCTTAGTAGGTCTCCACTTTATGCAGACTTCCTCTCCATTGTATTGCTCAGATGTTGATGGATTCCAACTTCCATCAAGCTCAAATAGTGATAAGCAAATATGTCAATTGCTTTTTCTCTCATTTCCTCATTTTTTTCTAACCTTAAATTCAGTCTCCAAATTTCCAATCAGTTTTTGAAGAAAAACTCAAAATAGAAAATGATCAGGAGTGGAGAGCAAATTCCTCACAGTGTGCATATTTTATATGCATTTTGGGTGATACCTATGGTTTTGCTAAGCAATTGCTATGTGTATATGTACTTTAGTACACAATATTTTTCTGGATAACACCCTTGCAAAATTCAGAGAAACCTGTTTTTTAAGGTTGAGGGATTTTGAGATTCGAAGTTCAATAATATGTTTTGGCTACTGGGTTTGGGAAGATTATTTTACAATCTGTCAAAGCACCATGGTGGGCAGGAAAAAATAAAATAAAACAAACACTTGATGGCATCAAAATTACCTAAGACTACACAGAAGCCACACCTGATTGAAACCTCTGTGCCACAAAATCATGTCCTCATCAATGACGAACTCTTTTCCTCCAAGACCCACCCTTCCAACTTTTACTCTCTGGAAGGAATTGTTTGGGAATGTGACCATATTAGTGATATCAAGTCCACCTCCTATTTCCATTTTTCCATTGAAAGTGAAAATTTCTCCAGCTGAGTTGTTAAATGAAATGCCATGGAGAGATGAATGGAGCTAATTGAAAGAGAAAAAGAAACAAAGGGAGATTAAGGGAAGGGAAAGAACTGGATAGACATATTGGTTTATAATTATTTCTTCTGGAGTTCCACCCCCACCCCCAAATATAATAGAAATACAAAAAGAACATGCAGGAAACATAATCATCTCACAATTCATTTATCAACAATTCTTATTAATAATACTGTTTACAACATTTCATCAAAAATGATACAATATTGGTATTGAGCTACATTTATGTAGAATGCAGATTTTACACTGCATTGTAGACTACTTAAACAGGATTTTAATTGCCCAGGTCTAAGAGAAAATCTAAAGCCACAAAGTATATAGAACAATGTAGGTGTACAACTCCATCTTGTCAGTTATTCATATATGAGAAAGCCAGATGTAGGCTCTGCCAGAAGTAATATGATACTATTTTTATTTTACTTTGTTGTAGTGACATTACTTGCCAAGGCTGCAGATCATGAAGTTCAAATCTTTCCCTTCTCAGCATGGCTCTGTGCTTGGTTCTAGTTGAGAAAATGGCATGCAAAGCATTCGCCACGGCATAGACTGCATTGTAAATACTATAGCTGTGGCCAGTCATGAGTAGCTCAAACTGATGCCCAGGAAGACTCTCCAACTTCTCCTCCAGGGTACATATTTTGAAGTCATTTGCTGGCTCTTCAGGATTTGGAAATGAACAGTCAAATGCTTGCTCCCAGAAATCATTCACGAATCCATCTCCTTCAGTCCAGTTAGGTTTTACTTTCTGGAGAAATTGCCTGAAAGCTGGAACATCTTGTGAATGAATGGTAAAGGCAATTGTACCTTGAAACATCTGAAGACCCCAATCTCTTTGAGCGCTGGATAATGCAAAATCCATCTGAGTTGTAATGATCCAAACCTTTCTCAATGACTCATTTCCTTTAATTCCTGAATCTTGCACATACATAACACCTCTTAACCACATAATAGTCAAAGATTCTCCATAGATGATCAACGTATTACCTTTGCTATCTGTGAAATCTAAATAATTAAATGAGATTATGTCAAAGAGCTTATCCAAGTCATCAAAAGAGGGTGATTGTATGATTCTTCGTGTGAAGGCTGAACAGATTCCATTTTGGGAAAACAATGGCTCCATGGTCTGCAAGAAATTTTCTCCACTCCCATCATCCACAACAAAGAGGCCAACCCACGTCCATCCAAAATATTTAAGCAAGCTGATAATCCCCTTGTACAGATAGACTTCATTTGGCACCATGTGGTATAAAAAGTGTTCTTGATCTACATCAGTCTTCTCTTGGGGAAAGGAGCCATAGGTGAGCTAAGAGAAAAAGTTCAAGTACATGTATTTATTGTTAAAGCCCGCATATATTTTAAGGTCACCTTGCCGACAAAGGTCCTTATAGTTAAAGCTATTGTTTTCCCAGTAGTGATGTATGGAATTGAGAGGTGGACCATAAAGAAGGCTGATCATTGAAGAATTGATGCTTTTGAATTATGGTGCTGGAGGGGACTCTTGAGAGTCCCATGGACTGCAAGAAGATCAAACCTATGCATTCTGAAGGAAATCAGCCCTGAGTGCTCACTGGAAGGACAGATCGTGAAGCTGAGGCTCCAATACTTTGGCCACCTCATGAGAAGAGAAGAATCCTTGGAAAAGACCCTGATGTTGGGAAAGATTGAGGGCACTAGGAGAAGGGGACGACAGAGGACGAGATGGTGGACAGTGTTCTCGAAGCTACGAACATGAGTTTGACCAAACTGCGGGAGGCAGTGGAAGACAGGAGTGCCTGGTGTGCTCTGGCCCATGGGGTCACGAAGAGTCGGACACGACTAAACGGCTAAACAACAACAACAACATATTTTAAGGTGCTAGTTGCATTATGTGCCGTATAATCGTGCGTTTTGTGAGTGAATAATGACTAAATATGTGAATTGTACCTAAATATTTGAGGGTATAACAATGATTTCAAGCAAGTAATCCATATGGACTAGTTGAGAAACACTTTGTAGGAACGCTGAACAGATTCGTTTCTGCAAGATAATGTCTCTGTCGTCTGCATCATTCCTCAGCAAAAACCTGCTCCACATTCATCCAAAATAGCTTTGTTAGGTTATGATCTCTATGTATCAATGGGCTTCATTATGTTCTATGTAGAAATAGGAAAGAATGTGGTCTGGCCTTTATTTTTTCCTGTCAGAACTCATCACTGAAACTCAATTCCAGCACCTCTCAGGTGGGTGCCGCTGGCATCCTAAGAGAATGAGGGAGTCGTTTTTGGTGAGTTCTGGCACCTCTTTTTCTAAAAAAATGGCACTGAACCTGATGTATCTCATTCATGTGTGGGGTATGTTAGCTCTAAAAAAAAATGTGCACATAACAAAAAATTATACACAGAGGAGTTCTTAGATAGTGCTGAATCTATCACAATGTCTCCAAAAGATCTTCCTCGCGGTCTGGTAATATAATGCGTTCATGGGATGTTTTCCCTTCATTCATGTACTGAAGCACAAAAATCACAATGAGAATGAAAAATAAATAAATCTTTGCACATATAACCTTTATATTGCCAAATAGAGAATCGGAATTCCTCCTTATTTTCTCTCTTAACTCCCTTTTTCATTTTTTAATGATTTCTAGCTCTTGTCTCCTTCTGTTAATTCTATCTATACCTATTTTTAAAATTGTCCTTTGCACATGGTTAATGAGGACACATACAGGAAGGTGATGGATGGATGATGAGGGACCCTGTATGAGAAGGAGGGAAGCGAAGAGCTCTCAGGATGGGAGGCAGGGACAAGAGAGGAAAGCTCCCAGGTTGCACCATGGGGAGCACACCACCTTTTGTGTGGGATGATAGTTAAGGTGCATCTATGATGGGGGATTTTGTATTAATTCCCCGATTCCTCCACTCTCTCTCTCTCTGCCTATCTGTCTCCTTTTGGTTTATTCCTTCCTTTTCTATTTCCATTTATTGTATGTTGAAAAGTTTCAATAAGAATAAAAGAGGAAATGAAGAAAAACAATCATTTCTGAAAACCCCAACACCCCATTAACAAATCTTACCTGTGGAATCTTGAAGAGACCTAAGATGTCTGCCATAAGAGAAGAGGTCTCAGAGCCAAGTCCCCCAATGACAGCTATGAGTTTTTTATGACTGTCACATCTGTAGTTGAGGACAAATTTATGTGATTTGAAGAGCAGGTCTAGAGTGGTTCGGTAGGTCATCATAGCATCATAGTAGCTGTCGTAGATGTGGAATCCAAGTGTAGTGTTAGGCAAGATCATGGGATTTTGGTTGATCTCATTTATGGCAAATGCCAAGGAAAGAGCATGCTGGAAGAATTTTGTCACAACACTGCCAAAAGAATGTATTTTACTATTTCAACAGAGAATCATACAATTTATTAAGATCTTATTGTTCTGTATGTAAGTCCTTTAAGGTGTAATACCAGCCATTGAAGATGTATCTGAATTCTGATATTAGTGCTCTGCATGGTTGCTTGACATTATCTGCTGTAAAGTCTGATATTTTTGCATGTGAAGGTTTCCTTTTTCTTTAACTTATTCCCTCCCCCCTTCTTCCATCATGGCTCTAATGGATACTTAAATCCATCACTCAAACAATCCAAAATATATTTTAAAAGTTTTTTTAAAAAGTCCAGTAGCACCTTAGAGAGCAACTAAGTTTGTTCTGGGTATAAGCTTTCGTGTGCATGCACACTTCTCCAGATACCTTCAGGTATTCCAAAATAGAAAGGATTATTATAATAAAATCCTAATTTACTTTAATTTCATAGAATGTGCAAGGTTTTGAGCATTCTGTGTCACTACACTCAACATTTTTTGTTATGTAAATACACTCAAGCAACGCAAAATGAGGAAGAAAATAGATATCTTTACCCTGAAACCTCAAACAGCTTCTGAGAAGGGTGTTCCTCAAAGTAAATTTCTTCGGAAACAGAAACTATATGAGAAGTCATTCCACCAATGTAGAGAGCAACTTGTTGGTGCCACTCATTGGGAACACGGAGGGGATCAGTCATCCTGCACAGGCTAGAATCTATTTCAGATGCTATTGGAGACAAGATATATATTAGTACAAACCCCAGCATCCTTGCAGCAAAGGTTAATTCTAGATGCATCTCTCAATTATTCATCCACTTTCTACACCGTCATCACTTAAGCAGAGAGGAGAAGGGATGTTGTGCAACACGGCTAAAGGACTCCACTGGAAAGCACCTCAACCTTCTGTTATGTTACAGGGATACAAAGCCATGCCTTCAATAGATGAGATTGGCAATGTTACTGTTTCAAGTCTGGCTACTATGATTAAAGAGAAAACTATCAGAGGTGAAATTAGCAGAGCCCAGCCTACCTCTTGCCTCTACTCCCAGCTTCTACTGGGATTATTTATAACTACTTTTTGAACTGCCTCATTCACTGTTGTCATTTTCTTCTGGAAAACCTTTGGAGCTCTGGGCAGCTGGACAAATTATACTGATTTGAATAATTACAAAATGAGAAAGCTACTCCTTCAAAGCCAAGGCCCCAAGTGGCGCTTTCCGTAAGAAACATGCTGATAATTTTCTTCCTAGATTTGACTAATAGTCTCTCCTCTGTAATGGAATGTGAATAGCAGGTGAATATTGCACAAGCTGTACACAAGAGGAAAGTTGGGGCCTAAGTTGAAGACACCAGTTTCATTGGGCACATTAGTGCTTGAAACTGTTGCTAGGCTCTCCTAACTCCACCCCCCCCCAAAAAAAATACTTCACTGCTTACTTTCTGATGTTCAGCTACTGCTTCAAAGGGACATAAAATTAAAGAAAAGATGGCAATACCCCTCCTTTCTCCTTTCCAACCCTTTACACCACTTGGTTAATCTTAAACCAGCTTGTTGCTTGCCAGTTGCTCTTTTTAAGTATGCACCAATTTAAAATGTCTTGCACTTTAGCCAAATACCTACTGTATGGGATGTTAGCTTCCCACCTATTACTATTTTTGGGTCCAGGAGAGAAACCTGTTGCATCAAATCCAGCAGCGGAGCGGGGCGTGCCGTGCCGTGCACAGTGATGTGGCGGACGTTTTGGGGGCAGGGCACGCTATGCGTAGTTACGCAGCGCATGTTTTGGGGCAGGGCGCGCCGTGCACAATGATGTGGTGCGAGTTTTGGGGGCGGGGTGCACCATGAGCAATGATGGGCGCATTTTGGGGTGGGGCGTGCCATGCACAGTGGAAGGGTGTGCGTCTCGAGGGCGGGGTGGGCAGCGGCGATGGCACCCCTGGGATCACGTCGCTCGGGGCACACCGCCCCCACTGCCCCTATCTTCCTACGCCCCTTATCACGTCATGGATAAATCCTCAACTTCTGAACTTTTTACACATGTCTTTTGCTGACTTTTTGGCGCAGCTATGAAGGGGAATTTTTTTTTTTTGCATGCCATTGAAATAGATGACCCTCGGGGTCCTTTCCAACTCTGCAATTCTATGATTCCATGATATTCTCCATGTGGCAGACAGATGCAAGAAGGAGGCCAGGAGGAAGCCAGTTAGCCAGAGACACCTGGAGATAATCTGCACTTGGCCTCTAAAGTGTCCGGATACTCCATCTCTACTCAGAAAATTACTTGGCAATGAATCCAACATCCAGCTGTGGAAATCCTAGAATGGGATCCAGCCCATAGGATTGGAACAAACAAATTCCCTTTGCAATCATCTGACCATTTTCTCATATCCCTCCAAGAGTGAATTCTCCCTTCAGTCATAGCTGCCAAGTTATCCCTTTT